>NC_138772.1:12899614-13232114 GCF_965119305.1 Pelophylax lessonae
ATTTTATTCAAGTGATAATAAAACTACATTTTGAAAGGCTCACTTATGGGAAAACTTTAAAACTTTTAGGCTCCGTTCACATGTCAGCGTATGGATCGCGGGCAGAACCGCCGCGGTTCCCCCTGCGATCCGGAGATTATTGCAAATCGCGGGACGCCTGTGCTTTGCCCGTTGATTTGCAATAGCCCCCCAAACGCTGATTGATGTTGCCGCGATTTCCGCCTGGCGAATCGTGGTAACATCGCGCAAAAAAAAATCCTGGGACGCATTACGCCCAAAAAAGTACAAGAGCTTCTTTGGAGCATATTGCGTCCCGCGATTTTTTTTTGCGCAATGTTACCGCGATTCGGCAGGCGGAAATCGCGGCAACATCGCTCAGCATTTGGGGGGCTATTGCAAATCAGCGGGCAACGCACAGGCGTCCCGCGATTTGCAATAATCTCCGGATCGCGGGCGGAATCGCGGTGGTTCTGCCCGCAATCCATATGCTAACATGTGAACGGAGCCTAAAGCAATTTCCACTGTCTGTTTATTTGGGAATTTAAAAAAAAAATAGCAAAGAAAAAAAAAATAGTGGAAGGTGAGGAAGGAGATAATTAGAATTAACATGTAAAAAAAAAAAAAATAGAAGTTAAAAAAAATAAATAAAATCAGCAAAAAAAATAAAAAAAGTAGCTGGGGGGGGGGGTAGAAGGTTATTAAGGAATTAATTAGGGTCAACTATGGTTAAAATGAATGCATTTTGTATAAAAGTATTTTATTTAAGTGATGTCATATGCACAGCAAGGAAGGAGATAATTAGGGCTGATTTGGGTTGAAAAGTATTACATTTTATTTAAATGTGATTTTATTTAAGCAATATCAGAACTAAAGATTCACCTATAGAATTACTTTAAAGCAATTTCCACTGTCTGTTTATTTGGGAATTAAAAAAAAAAAAAAAGAAAAACTCAGCAAAAACAAAAAAAGTAGCTGGGGGAGAAGGTGAGGAAGGAATTATTTAGGGTCAACTATGGTTAAAAATGAATGCAATTTGTATAAAAGTGTTTTTATTTAAATGATCTCATATGCACAGTAAGGAAGGAGATAATTAGGGCTGATTAGCGTTGAAAGGAATACATTTTATTTAAGTGATTTTATTCAAGTGATATCAAAACTACATTTTTAAAGGTTTACCTATAAAAATACATTAAGGGTCCTTTCACACGGCCGCTCCGTGTGTCCGCAAATCATCCAATCCGTTTGCGGATGATTTGCGGACATAATGTAAGTGAATGGCACTGCGGATGTCAGTGGAATACCATCCGCTGACACCCGATTTTCCTCCTGTCAGTTCTGTTCCGTTTTTACGAATGGAACAGAACCCCATTTTTCCTTCCGTGTAAAAAAGGGAAAGGAAGGAAAATCGGATGTCAGCGGTGTCATCCGCTGACATCCGCAGTGCCATATACTTACATTATGTCCGCATATCATCCGCAAACGGATGGGATGATATGCGGGCACACAGAGCGGATGACACAAATGTCATCCGCTCCGTGGAAAAAAAAAAAAAAAAAAGTCCCGCAGCGGAGCTTTCACACGGAGCGGCCGTGTGAAAGGAGCCTAAAGCATTTTCCACTGTTTATTTAGAAAAAAAAAATAGCAATTAAAAATAAAATGAGCAAAACAAAAAAAAAAAAAGTAGCTAGAGGGAGAAGGTGAGGAAGGAGTTAATTAGGGTAAACGATGGTTAAAAATTAACGCGTTTTTTTAATAAAAGTGTTTTTATTTAACCACTTAAGGATCGGAAGAATTTACCCCCTTAATGACCAGGCCATTTTTGCGATACGGCACTGCATTCATTTAACTGACAATTGCGCGGTCGTGCAACTTTGTACCCAAATAACATTGATGTCCTTTCTTTTCCCACAAATAGAGATTTCTTTTGGTGGTATTTGATCACCTGTGTGATTTATATTGTTTGCGCTATAAACAAAAAAATGCGTCAATAATTCTAAAAAAAAAAAAAAACAATATTATTTACTTTCTGCTATAAAGCACAGCCAACAATAAAAAAAAATGTAAAAAATTAAATTATTTCATCATTTTAGGCCAATTTGTTTTCTGCTACATATTTTTGGTATAAAAAAAATCCCAATAAGTGTATATTGATTGGTTTGCGCAAAAGTCTACAAACTAGGGGAACGATTTATGTCATTTTTATTTATTTATTTTTTAATAGTATTGGCAGCGATCTGCGATTTTTAGCGGGACTGCGACATTGCGGCGGACAGATCGGACCCCTAACTGACATTTTTGACACTTTTGGGGGGACCAGTGACATTACTACAGTAATCAGTGCTAAAAATATGCACTGTTGCTGTAAAAATGACACTGGCAGGGAAGGGGTTAACACCAGGGGTGAGCAAAGAGTTAAATATGAGCCTAGGGGGTGCTTTCTAACTGTGTGGGGGATGGGCTTATGGAATCAACACAGAGACCTGTGATCCGAAATAGGAGGATCACAGGAGCTCTATGTTGATTGCTGACAGAACAACAATCTGCCGTATTTATAATGGCAGACCCCCCTTTCTGTCTTCCTGGGGAGTAATCGCGGCCGCCAGCCCCGCAGATCTGCTTCCCTTCTCGTGCGCCACCGAAGCGACGTATGGGTATGGTGATTCGTGCAGCTTAGCCACCTTGCCACAGTATATATATATATATATATATATATACTGCGGCAGGTGGTCGGCAAGAGGTTAAAAGGTTAAACTGCCCTCACTTAGTGCCGTTTCACACATATGCGATGCGGGAACCCTGCAAATCCACTGCGGGTTCCCGCCTTGCATTCAAATCGCAGGCAGTTCACACTGCCATATGCGAATCGCTGGGGGGGGTCAATACAAAGTTAACCACACCCCCAGATTTTCACATATCGCAGTGCGAACTGTCAGTTCAGACATGAATCGGATTGCATAGGTGTGAACACCCATGCGATCCGATTCTGGTGCGGACCCAAAAAAAAGGGTCCTGTGTGAGTCGTGTTCGAAACCGATGCAAATTCAGCCATACAATCTGATGTGGCATGCATAGGTGTGCGCATCCTATTACATTAGGGGGTGCACCCCAAAGCTCAGACACACACGCCTTTCTCTGCAGCCTCAGCTGCACTGGAGAGTGAATGAATGGGAAGTGCTCTGTGCTGAGCGGCTCCCTGTTCATTCACAAACTGAAGCATAGTAAACCTAGTTCACAATGTTCATTTGAAAAAGGAAGGCACCAGTAAATTACATATTTACTAGCCCTTTCCCCACTCTCCATCCTGCAGTGTAGTGATTAGGGTGTGCCCAGGCACACCTGGCACACCCCCTGCGCACGCCTATGGTGGCATGTGATTTGCAGAGCAGTGCGGTGCGAATCACATGCGATGTCTGACATCCCATATGTGTGAACCCCGGCCAAAGCTCATTCCTTTGATCTAAAAGAAGGAAATGATACAATGTAACACATTGTGTTTATAGTTATCTAGCAGCCTTAACAATGTTGATAAACATTTTCCGGTAGTTCTTTTTTGACAGCTGTGAGTGAGCAGAGAACGGCTCTGTAGGAATCGAGGAAATGCCGCTTTAAGATCGTGGGGTGGGGTGGGGGGGGGGGGGGGGGGTGAATCGAGATCGCAATTTTTTAACGATTAATCGCGCAGCTCTACAATAAAACAATATATTGCTACATTGTATTTACTTGATGCCACATTGTACACAGAAGAGGTGAAGGTTTTTTTTTTTATTGTATCTCTTACATTTAAAATCCTCTAATAGCCAAAGACCAACTTCAGCCAGAACTTTAATTTTTTTTGATGGAGAGGGAAGGGCGAGATGCCCCCCCCCCCCTTTATTTGTCATGGAGACCATAATAACCGGTACTGAAACAGATGGAAAGATCCATGAATTTGTCACCAGCACAGGAATAAAGAGGAAATCTTCCAATGGGGACACCAATGGGGAAAGGATCTCCTACCGCTTCCTGTTGTTTCTTTTGGACAGGAAGTGAAGGCAAATCCCCCACAAATAGCAAACAAATCTTGACAAGAGTTTTAACCACTTCTGGACCGGAAGATTTACCCCCTTAATGACCAGGCTATATTTTGCGATTCGGCACTGCGTTACTTTAACGAAAAACTGCGCGGTCATGCGACGCTGTACCCAAATAAAACTTGATGTCCTTTTTTTAGCTTTCTTTTGGTGGCATTTGATCACCTCTGCGATTTTTATTTTTTGCGCTATAAACAAAAAAAGAGCGACAATTCTGAAAAAAAAAAAAACGCCATAGTTTTTTACTTTCTGCTATAAAACATTCCCAATAACAAAAAAAAATTAAAAAATGACATGTTTTTATAATTTTAGGCCAATTTGTATTCTGCTATATATTTTTGGTAAAAAAAAAAAGCCGAATAATCCCAGAGTGGGGATCGCCCCGCTCTGACAGTTTTTATTTGAATTGCCGGGCGCTCGCCGTCACACATAGTCCCGCCTCCTGGTCCAGCTCCTATGATAGACGTCACACATCCTGGCATTGGACCGGTGTTCTGTCTATCAAAGGAGGCGGGCCAGGAGGCGGGGACTGTGTGTGACGGCGAGCGCCCAGCAATTCAAATGAAAGCTGTTAGAGCGGGGCGATCCCCACTCTGTGATTATCCGGCCGGCTTTCCTCTTCCAATGTGAGCAGGTGAGTGGAAAATGTGAGGGCTGCGCTAGATTATTTTTATTTATTTTCTATTTTCTGTGGACCTTTTAACTCTGACCTTTAACCTGTTTGTATGTTGCCTTTCTTCATTCCTTCCTCTGCCCTCATGAAACCTTTCCATTTCATTTCATACCTTATTATAGACCCAGCAATGTCATCACTGGGTCTCTGTACTTCTCTATGTAATGCAATTAGATCGTGGGTGGTGGGAGCTTCCTGAAAACATCACTCAGTACTCCTCTCTAGAGTTCTCAGTGCTGATGCAAGCAGTGGGAGGGGTTATGCAAACATCAAAATGCCTTGATGGGCGTCAGTGGCGGCTGGTGAATGAAAATTTGGGGGGGCGGCAAAACCAACACACCCCCCCCCCCGGCCGGCCGGCAATCAAATCTACCACCCCTCCCTCCTCCCCCCTTCTGGGACTGGCCAGCCGGACAGCCAGCCTCCTTACCTGCTCCTTCCCTTAGCAGCTTTGAGTCTCCTCTGGCCGTATGTCTCCTCCCTCTTCCTGGCCAATGGCCAGTAAAATCGCTTCTCTTTTTAGCCAATCAGGAAAGGGGTCTCACAACCCGCTTCCTGATTGGCTGGGAGGAAAATCTGTGTGATAATAGTGAATATTCATTCGCTATTATTCACACAACTGGGTGGGCTCAGGGCACAGTTCTCTGCGCCCCGAGCCCACCCTTTTTTGAAGCCTATTAGAGGCTCTGGCTCCAATCATGTGATTAAAAAAAAAAACCCCATTGGAATCCATGCGTCCGGGGCGCCCTGCATGTAGATTGGGGGGCCGGATGCATGGATGGGGAGAGGGACCAATGGATGGGCCGCCACTGATGGGTGTGTGTCAGTCTGGAGGAGTGTGTTTCCCCTAGGGCAGTGATGGTGAACCTTGGCACCCCCAGATGTTTTGGAACTATATTTCCCATGATGCGCCTATACTCTGCAGTGTAGCTGAGCATCATGGGAAATGTAGTTCCAAAACATCTGGGGTGCCAAGTTTCACCATCACTGCCCTAGGCTGTGTTTGCACGCAGAACGCCTACATGTGATGCTGAGCCTCCAATGAAGGAAAGGGCGGGACCAGGGACAGTCAGGCTGGGAAGGGCCCGCAGGGGTATCAAATTGGCGGCCTTCCAGCTGCTGTGGAACTACAAGTCCCATCATGCCTCTGCCTGTGGGAGTCAAGCTTGTAACTCTCAGCCTTGCAATGCCTCATGGGACTTGTAGTTCCGCAACAGCTGGAGGGCCGCCAGTTTGACACCTGTGGACGATGTTGGACGTCCTCCCGCCAGGAAATGGGGCGGGGCTCTGTATGACTTAGCTGCAGATTCTGATGCACATTGTGGGACGCTCACAGTGTGCAGGGAAATCCGTTTCGGTTCAGGAGGCTGAAGAGAAGGCTGGAGATCAGATTTAACCCTTCCCTACGCCATCCAAAAATGAAAAATAAATGTTCGGCTGTAGATACGCTTAGCTTTAAACTTTTTTCGGCGGACGCGGTCTAATCCAGGCCGGCATTTTATAAATACGGCATCTGTATGCAGATGAGCGAGTCGGTCTATTATCTGCTAACGCGTTTCAGGATGAGACTTCTGGAGATCCGGCGACTTCTCATCACAGGAAAGGATTTCGGCAGTCAAATCGCAATGATTGGGAATTACACAGAAGGCCGGAGCTGTGGCTGGGGAAAGGCGAATGAATATTGTATGATGTATAGACGGCGGGCGGGCGGGCGATCTGTAGGATGAATTAACGGCCACATTTACATTAATGCGGCGCCGCTATATATATCGCGCTCTATATGGGGCCGGAGTGCGTCTTCACATAATAATTCCTGTCCCTAATAGGATCAACCTGAAGCGCCGGTAGCTAGAACCAATCGGCCAATTTCCTCCCGCGTCCGCCCAGGCCTGCGGCTCAGATGTTCCCGGCTATGCTAAATCGGGGGAGGGGGGGACGATTTGGCTTTGGACACCTATTGCAGAGTCTTGGGGCCGCCCTGACAAGCCTGACACAGTGGCGCGGACCCGAGGGCCGTGACACGGGGACCCTGGAAGAGAGCAGGAGGGGGGGGGGCGGCCGGGCTCGGTGAAGGGAGGAGGCCGCGCCATTCAGGAAAGATTCACTCGGAAATCAATTTCATCGCCAGAAAAATGATTTCTCCCAGCGGGAGCCGCGGGCGCAGCAGGGAGGGGGGGAGGGAGGAAGAAGGGAATTAAAAAAATCGCACAGGGGTCTGAAACAGCCGCATAAGAGCTCTGCAGGAGTTCGTTTTTTTACTTTGGAAAAGGCAGTGGTGGTGGGGGAGGGGGAGGCGGCTAAAATGCTCTGGAGGACTTAACAATTAGAAAAAAAATTGTTGGAACAAAAAGTTGCTTGAAAGTTTTTGTATCTTTATAGGCGTCACAATCCTGATAGTTATACGCGTGAAAATCAGCATAACCACTTCTCCTCCCCCTCCCTATACACCCCCTCCCCCCTTTATGAAGCTGAACCATTTGTATGTTTCTGCTGTGCATCTGTTTTTTTATTAGGTAATGACTGTCATTACTAAGGATACTAACTGTCATTTCCTAGGATACTAACTGCCATTACTAAGGATACTAACTGTCATTTCCTAGGATACTAACTGCCATTACTAAGGATACTAACTGTCATTACTAAGGATACTAACTGTCATTACTTAGGATACTAACTGTCTTTACTTAGGATACTAACTGTCATTTCCTAGGATACTAACTGCCATTACTAAGGATACTAACTGTCATTTCCTAGGATACTAACTGCCATTACTAAGGATACTAACTGTCATTACTAAGGATACTAACTGTCATTTCCTAGGATACTAACTGCCATTACTAAGGATACTAACTGTCATTTCCTAGGATACTAACTGCCATTACTAAGGATACTAACTGTCATTACTAAGGATACTAACTGTCATTACTTAGGATACTAACTGTCTTTACTTAGGATACTAACTGTCATTTCCTAGGATACTAACTGTCATTTCGTAGGATACTAACTGACATTACTAATGATAGTAACTGTCGTTACTTAGGATACTAACTGTCATTTCCTAGGATACTAACTGATATTACTAAGGATACTAACTATCATTACTTAGGATACTAACTGTCATTTCCTATGATACTAACTGTCATTATATAGGATACTAACTGTCATTTCCTAGGATACTAACTGCCATTACTAAGGATACTAACTGTCATTACTTAGGATACTAACTGTCATTACTTAGGATACTAACTTTAATTTCCTAGGATACTAACTGACATTACTAAGGATACTTACTGTCATTACTTAGGATACTAACTGTCATTTCCTATGATACTAACTGTCATTATATAGGATACTAACTGTCATTTCCTAGGATACTAACTGCCATTACTAAGGATACTAACTGTCATTACTTAGGATACTAACTGTCTTTACTTAGGATACTAACTGTCATTTCCTAGGATACTAACTGTCATTTCGTAGGATACTGATATTACTAAGGATAATAACTGTCATTACTTAGGATACTAACTGTCATTTCCTATGATACTAACTGTCATTTCCTATGATACTAACTGTCATTACTTAGGATACTAACTTTAATTTCTTAGGATACTAACTGTCATTACTTAGGGTACTAACTGTCATTACTTAGGATACTAACTGTAATTTCCTAGGATACTAACTGTCATTTCCTATGATACTAACTGTCATTACTTAGGATACTAACTGTCATTTCCTATGATACTAACTGTCATTACTTAGGATACTAACTTTCCTTTCTTAGGATATTAACTTCTATTACTTAGAATACTAACTGTCATTACTTAAGCACTTGACCTCTGGAAGATTTACCCCCCTTCATGACCCGGTCATTTCTTGCGATACAGCACTGCATTACTTTAACTGATAATTGTGACACTGTACCCAAATACCCTTTTTTTTTTTAATATTTCTATTGAAATCTTGCAATTTAAAAGCCTCAAACAGAAAGGGGTAGATTAGCCTTTTTATCGCGATTTTACTGCGACTTTACCGCGACTTCAGCGCGACTTGTGAATTATTTTGCACGACTTATATGACAGACGACTTTGTATTTGGCCAATCAGAATATGATGTGTTGTGACCTAATTCCCCTTTTCTGTTTTTTTTTTACTCATTTCCTCATTGCCCACCAGTGCCATGTATCAGTGTCCACCAGTGCCACTGCCCACCAGTGCCACGTATGTGTCCACCAGTGCCACTGCCCACCAGTGCCACATATCAGTGTCCACCAGTGCCACTGCCCACCAGTGCCATGTATGTGTCCACCAGTGCCACGTATCAGTGTCCACCAGTGCCACTGCCCACCAGTGCCACGTATGTGTCCACCAGTGCCACTGCCCACCAGTGCCACGAATCAGTGTCCACCAGTGCCACATATCAGTGCCACGAATAAGTGTCAACCAGTGCCACGTATCAGTGCCACAAATCAGTGTCCACCAGTGCCACGTATCAGTGCCACAAATTACTGCCACGTATCAGTGCCACGAATCAGTGTCCACCAGTGTCACATATCAGTGCCACGTATCAGTGCCACGAATCAGTGTCCACCAGTGCCACGTATCAGTGCCACGTATCAGTGTCCACCAGTGCCACATATCAGTGCCACGAATTAGTGCCACGTATCAGTGCCACTAATCAGTGTCCACCAGTGCCATATATCAGTGCCACGTATCAGTGCCCTGTATCAGTGCCACGAATCAGTGTCCACCAGTGCCACGTATCAGTGCCACATATCAGTGCCACTAATCAGTGTCCACCAGTGCCACGTATCAGTGCCACGTATCAGTGCCACGAATTAGTGTCATGTATCAGTGCCACAAAACAGTGTCCACCAGTGCCACATATCAGTGCCACGAATCAGTGTCCACCAGTGCCACG
This sequence comes from Pelophylax lessonae, assembly GCF_965119305.1. Taxonomy (NCBI): domain Eukaryota; kingdom Metazoa; phylum Chordata; class Amphibia; order Anura; family Ranidae; genus Pelophylax; species Pelophylax lessonae. Next base: position 12,909,278 of record NC_138772.1, read on the forward strand.
TATCAGTGCCACAAATCAGTGTCCACCAGTGCCACTTATCTGTGTCCACCAGTGCCACTCACACAGACCAAGCAGAGATAATGGAATATATACCATTACATATATATATATATATATATATATATATATATATATACCATATAGGCATGGCTGCAATGTGGGGAATGCCTGGCTAATCTTTTTCTTCTTCCTGGAAAGTCTGATAAAAAGTCTCTTCAATTAAGCTCAAAGTAGTACAGGACCCTTTTCTGAAGTCGGAGCGACTTCAGTAGTGCCAATTAAGACGGCTCTCATTCATTTACATTGCTTTTGTTATGTCAAGCAACTTGGGGCGACTTGAGGGCACACAAGTCGCCTGACAAGTCGTGCTAGTGTGAATGGAGTCTTACATAGCTTGTATCCAACTGAATACCGATGTTTTACTGCATTGATATCATACAGTTTTATTTATTAACAAATTAACAAAATTAAATTAACAAATTATTTATTAACAAATATGTAAATAGGAAACTATTGCCAAATTATTTATTCATAGTGGAAGCATGTATGAGCAAATTTGGATTTAACTGTTAATATAATCAATTAATCTGTATAGAAGATCTACAATGATATATAGAACAAGAAATAAAAAAAAGAACAAAGAATGAAAACAGAAATAAAATATAATAACAAAGAAAAATCCTTTATATTAGTAATAATATAATGTAACAGTTACAGTTGTTTCTATGAAAATATTGTGGTTCACTATGTTGAAGATCCTTAGAATTTCCGCAGACACTTGGTGGAGAATAAATGTTGATATTAGGAATCACTTTGTAGAATTCTTAGTCTGCGTAGAGAATTGTTCATATTTACTTTAACCACTTTCCCACCGGAGGATTTTGCTGTCTTACGTCCAGGCCACTTTTTGCGATTCGGCACTGTGCGACTTTAACTGACAATTGCGCGGTCGTGCGACACTGTACCCAAACGACATTTACGTCCTTTTTTTCCCCACAAACAGAGCTTTCTTTTGGTGGTATTTGATCATCTGTGCGATTTTTACTTTTTGCGCTATAAACAAAAAAAGAGCGACAATTTTGAAAAAATAACAATATTTTTCAAATTTTTTTATATGAAATTCCCCCCCAAAAAAATGTAAAAATCTAATTTTTTTTTACATTTTTGGCCAATTTGTTTTCTGCTACATATGTTTGGTGAAAAAAAATCACAATAAGCATATTTTGATTGGTTTGCGCAAAAGTTATCGCGTTTACTAACTAAGGGAAAGATTTCTGTCATTTTTGGTGTTTTTTTTTTAACGAGTAATGGCCGCGATCTGCGATTTTTTTTTTGCGGGACTGCGACATTGCGACGGACAGATCGGACCCTTGACTAACATTTTTGACACTTTTGGGGGGACCAGTGACATTACTGCAGTAATCAGTGCTATAAATATGCACTGTTACTGTAAAATTACACTGGCAGGGAAGGGGTTAACTTTATTGGTGATCAAGGGGTTAATGTATGCCTGGTGCTTACTGACGTGTGTGGGGGGAGGTGACTGAGTGACACAGGGACAGATCGCAGGTTGAGCTACGCTGAACCCTGCAATCTGTCACTGTCTGTCACTTAGGAGATCCTCCCACTTTGTTTACACAAGCGGGCGGATCTCCACACTCGATTCCCCCGACGATCGGGGAAGAGCAGCGGTGATCACCACCACTCCTCCCCTGGGCCGACTCCCGCTGTGACTGAATACAGCTAGAGTGAGCCTATGGCGGCGCGCGAGCGCCGCCCACAAGGGGAGGGGTCCAGCGACGTAGGTCTACGTCGCTGGACGGGAAGGAGCCACTGTGCCGCAGTAGAGCTCGAGTGAGCGGTCGGCAAGTGGTTATTTATGTACCGTTCAGTATATAGAAACGGTGTCATCAGTTGGGATATTTCCGAGTTTGAAAATTAGTGTTCCATAAATCTTTAAAGAAACTTTTTGCAGAGTTATTGTGTTATTGTGTCCAGTTTTTTAATACACAGCGAGGATTTCAGTTCCTCTCTCACCGTAGGTAATCTCGGAGCAGTAGGCGATGTCCGGGATTCTATTAAAGTTCTGCAAGCCGTCAACAAACATAGAGAAGACCATGATAGTATTGTAACTGGTGCTAACTACTTGCCGACGGGCCGCCGCACATATACTGCGGCAGGCTGGCTCAGCTGCACAAATCGCCCATTCGCCAGCAGGGAAGCTGACTCACGGGACTGGCGGCCGCAATTGCCACCGGGTACCCGCGATCGCTCCCCTTGGATAGAGAACGGCGGTCTGCTGTTGTAAACACAGCAGATCATTTTTCTCTCTGGAATGAATACAGAGCTCCTGTGATCCTCTTATTTAGGAATACAGGTCTCTGTGTTGATTCCACAAGTCCATCCCCCTCACAGTTAGAAAGCACCCCCTAGGGCAGTGATGGGGAACCTTGGCACCCCAGATGTTTCGGAACTACATTTCCCATGATGCTCATGCACTCTGCAGTGTAGCTGACATCATGGGAAATGTAGTTCCGAAACATCTGGGGTGCCAAGGTTCCCCATCACTGCCCTAGGCTCACATTTAACCCTTTGATCACCCACTAGGTTAACCACGTCCAGACGAAGCTACGCAACAGGAAGCGAAACGCGTCGACGTCATAGCCCGGCGGCACATCCCTCCATCACTCCCATCAAGCATCGGACGACCAGGACTGCCAGGGAGTGCGGAGACCAAAGGCGGCACGAGACAGGTGGCGGAGGAGGCAGGTGCACTGCTCTACAGACCATCGACAAGGTAAAAAAGTACTTGCCTAACAGGGGTGAAGAAACGGCTTCAAGCCGTCAGAGCAAACATTATTTACCTAACCGTACTGAACCGACATATAATACATGCGGTCAGCGGGAAACACAGGTACACACCAGAATACTGCAGGCTCTGCAAAAGTCCCCGGCACCACCACTAAAATAAGACACATTATCTGTAACCACGAGCAACACCTTACCAACAACAGGGGTGAAGAAACGGTATTACACCGTCAGTGATTTAGACACCATTGTCAGATCTCTGCATAGTCCCCGGATAGGTAGGTGTATTTTGCTCCATGGACCACTAGAAAGGTAGCAAGTACTTGTACCCAGTGCTGTATCTTGGCCTAGGCCAACAAGGCCCAGGCCTAGGGCAGCACTTTGCAGGGGGGCAGCAAAAAAGCTGCACCATTAACGAGAGAAAAAAACAGCCTCCTCCCGGCTCCCCCACTAAAAAGGGTCCCTGCCGTCTTGCGCTACACTTTTAGTATAGTGCCAGTCTTATAGGGTGAATTGGGCTGGAGGGCAGGGTCCAGGAGGCAAATCAGTCTGGCACCCCCATAAAGCGGTCACACCGCTAGCTCCTGGTATGATATGATGGTATGATGATGGGCACTGCTGAGGCTGACCTTCTGGGAACTGATGAGGCTACACTGATGGGCACTGATAGACTGTGGTTGTGGTCTGTGGTCTACAGATGACAGGGTGGGTCATAAACAGGAAGAGGTGTGGCCTTTACAGGAAGGGGTGGGTCATATGTAAATTAGGGGGTGCACAAGTTTAGTCAGGCCTAGGGCAGCACAAAACCTAAATACACCACTGCTTGTACCCCCACACAACAAAGACAAAAACTTTGTCTGTAACAACGAGCAACATCTTGCCACCTAGGGGTGAAGTAACGGCAATACACCGTCAGCGATCAAGACTAGTGTTGAGCGAACACGGACTGTATTATTCGTGTTCGTACCGAATAATTGGATTTTTTTTACCCGAACACGGACACGGACACTTTACTGTATGTTCGGGTAAAAATCCGTGTTCGGTCGTTTTATTTCCGGGTTTTGCATGCTTTGGCGCTCTTTTCATGGCGGGCTTTCAACAGCCAATCAACAATCGTTTAACTGGTGTGCCTTAAGCCATCCCAGCCATGCCTGCAAATGTCTTAGTAGCTGTGATTGGCCGTCTGAAGCATGTGACCAAGTCTTTATAAGTTCGAGGCCGCCGCAGCAGCGTCATTCTGCTGCTTAGCTAAGGGACAGAGCACACATCAATGTGCTGGCTGCTGATTAGGGAAAGATAGGCAGGAAAAAACCATTTGTGTCCGGATAGAATTGAGGGACAGGTCGGAGTGTTTAGGCAGGGCGAGTTGTAGGCATTTTAGGGATAGAGTCTGCTGAATTATAGGGTCAGTGTCTTCTACAAACTACAATCGATATTGCTGTGTGGGGGGTGGGGTGAATCTGCACTCAATCCTGATCTACGATCTCTTCTCAATCCTGTTAGGGACAGAGTCTGCTGAATTTTAGGGAAACTGTGTTCTACAAACTACAATCGATATTGCTGTGTGGTGTGGGATTGGAGATAGGCAGGTGTCAGTGATCCACATCCATTTTTCTGTGTGTGAGCTGCAGTGAACACAATCTTTTTGGGCTGCAGTGAACACAATCTTTTTGGGCTGCAGTGAACACAATCTTTTTGGGCTGCAGTGAACACAATCTTTTTGGGCTGCAGTGAACACAATCTTTTTGGGCTGCAGTGAACACAATCTTTTTGGGCTGCAGTGAACACAATCTTTTTGGGGTGCAGTGAACAAAATCTTTTTGGGGTGCAGTGAACACAATCTTTTTGGGGTGGAGTGAACAACATCCTTTTTGGGGTGCAGTGAACAAAATCCTTTTTGGGGTGCAGTGAACAAAATCATTTTTGGGGTGCAGTGAACACAATCTTTTTGGGGTGCAGTGAACACAATCTTTGTGGGGTGCAGTGAACACAATCTTTTTGGGGTGGAGTGAACAACATCCTTTTTGGGGTGCAGTGAACAACATCCTTTTTGGGGTGCAGTGAACACAATCTTTTTGGGGTGCAGTGAACACAATCTTTGTGGGGTACAGTGAACAGAATCTTTGTGGGGTGCAGTGAACACAATCTTTGGGGGGTACAGTGAACACAATCTTTTTGGGGTGCAGTGAACACAATCTTTGTGGGGTGCAGTGAACACAATCTTTTTGGGGTGGAGTGAACAAAATCATTTTTGGGGTGCAGTGAACAACATCCTTTTTGGGGTGCAGTGATCAAAATCCTTTTTGGGGTGCAGTGAACACAATCTTTTTGGGGTGCAGTGAACAAAATCCTTTGTGGGGTGCAGTGAACAGAATCTTTGTGGGGTGCAGTGAACACAATCTTTGGGGGGGGGTACAGTGAACACAATCTTTTTGGGGTGTAGTGAACACAATCTTTGTGGGGTACAGTGAACAGAATCTTTGTGGGGTGCAGTGAACACAATCTTTGGGGGGTACAGTGAACACAATCTTTTTGGGGTGCAGTGAACACAATCTTTGGGGGGTACAGTGAACACAATCTTTTTGGGGTGCAGTGAACACAATCTTTGTGGGGTGCAGTGAACACAATCTTTGGGGGGGTACAGTGAACACAATCTTTTTGGGGTGCAGTGAACAACATCCTTTTAGGGTGCAGTGAACACAATCTTTGTGGGGTGCAGTGAACAACATCCTTTTAGGGTGCAGTGAACACAATCTTTGTGGGGTACAGTGAACAGAATCTTTGTGGGGTGCAGTGAACACAATCTTTGGGGGGTACAGTGAACACAATCTTTGTGAGGTGCAGTGAACACAATCTTTGTGGGGTGCAGTGAACACAATCATTGTGGGGTGCAGTGAACTCAATCTTTGTGGGGTACAGTGAACACAATCTCATACTTCTGAAGATTTGAGGGTGCTGCCTGTTCCATACTCCCCCTACTCCTCATCTAGCCTTTTAGGGGTACAAACAATAGTAATTGGGGCCTAGTGTGGTTGTGTACGTGTGATATACATACACTTTTTTTGGATCATATTTTCTATTCCGCTATTTAATCAAAAACCTTTGGGGATCAGTTAAATTGGGGGATAGTCTGTGTTGGTACGTGTGAGAGAGATCCACCTTTCCAAGTTTTTGGGGTTCATCTCATACTTCTGAAGATTTGAGGGTGCTGCATGTTCCATACTCCTCTTCCTCATCCTCCCTTTAGGGTAGGAAAAAATTTAATCGGGCCTAGTCTGTGTTTGTACGTGTGAGATACACAGTTTTTTATCCTATTCCGCTATTCAATACACACCCTTTTGGTGTAAAAAACATTAAATTGCGGCATAGTTTGCATATTTGACATTTGCATATATTGTGCCTTGTTGCGCTGTTTTGGGTACTCCACCAACATGGCCAGTGGCAATGACGCCATTCTCAGCTTAACTATCCCACTTCTATGCCTCCTTGAAAAAACAATTTGGGCGATGATGGAAGAGGATGTGGCACAGGATGAGGAGGAGGAGGAGGAGGATGAAGAGGTAACATTTCCAAGGCTTTCAGGGCAGTCATTCGCAAGGGGCTCCGAGGGTGGGTTCCTGCACACGCAAACGCCAGGGACGCAATTGTCCAGCAGGGGCACAGTTCTGGAGGATGAGGAGGATGAGGAGGAGGAGGAGCTGGAGGAGGAGATGGAACCATGTTCACAGCAGGGTGGCACCCAGGCCAGCTCATGGCCATCACTGGTGCGTGGCTGGGGGGATACAGAGGACACGGACGATACACCTCCCACAGAGGACAGCCTTTCGTTGCCTCTGGGCAGCCTGGCACACATGAGTGATTACATGCTGCAGTGTCTCCACAACGACCGCCGAGTTGCCCACATTCTAACTTGTGCTGATTACTGGGTGGCCACGCTGCTGGATCCCCGTTACAAGGACAACGTACCGTCCTTAATTCACTCACTGGAGCGCGATCGCAAGATGCGCGAGTACAAGCGCACGCTGGTAGACGCCATGCTGCTGGCATTCCCATCTGACAGCGGGGCCACAGTGGAAGCACAAGGCAGAGGAGGAGGAGGAGGAGGTCGCCAACGCAACCAGGGCACCGCCAGCACCTCAGAAGGCAGGGTTAGCATGGCCGAAATGTGGAAAAGCTTTGTCAGCACGCCACAACAAACAGCAGCACCAGCAGCTCAGATGGAACGTCTTAGCAGGAGGCAGCATTTTACCAACATGGTGGAGCAGTATGTGTGCACACGCCTACATGTAGTGAATGACGGGTCTGCCCCCTTCAACTTCTGGGTCTCCAAATTGGGCACATGGCCTGAGCTTGCCCTTTACGCCTTGGAGGTGCTGGCGTGCCCTGCAGCCAGTGTATTATCTGAACGGGTATTTAGCACGGCTGGGGGCGTTATAACAGACAAGCGCAGCCGCCTGTCCAGAGACAATGTGGACAAGCTCACGTTCATTAAAATGAACCAGGCATGGATCCCACGGGACTTTTCCGTACCTTATGCAGAATAGCAATGGATACCGACCTTACCCACCCATTGTTCCATTTTTGCTCTTTCTCACTCTTTTGGGGTGTACCCTCATTTAAAATTTTTGAAAAGAAGCAGTGTTGGCTACCTCGTCCTCCTCCTCAGGGCCAGATTAATGTAGGGGCTATTGGAGCTGCAGCTCCAGGCCCCTACCTTTTATATAGGCCCCGGGTTGGCCATATTCACTGTTACCGCTCTTCTGTCACTTGTAAACACAGAAGTCTGGCTTCTATGCTCGCTTCCCCAGGCAGCTCCCTCAGAACCTCCCCACACAGCGTGAAGGCCGGACAAGGAGGGACAGTTGGCGATGCATGGATGTGTTTATGGGCTTCAGAGACAGCATCCCATGTTGAATTAGGCATGCATGGCTGCACCCTTCCTCCTCTGGGTGCATGGCAAGGCACGGCCCTTAAGGCCCTTCAAAATCCTCAGCACCAAGCCCATGATGCTCTTAATCCGGCCCTGGTCCTCCTCCACCGCCGCTTCCACCTACACCGCCCATAGGTGTGCGCAGCCTATTGCATTAAGGTGTGCACCCCAAAGTTGAAATACACATGCATGTGTTTGCCAGCAGGGAGAGTAATGTATCGGGGCCATGTACCTGTAGGCAAGGAGAAATAGAGCAGAGCAGGTCCCAGGGAGATCTTTCCCATCTCCTCACTGGCAATGCTATGTGCCCTAGGTGATTAGGGTGTGCCCAGGCACACCCAGCACACCCTGTGCGCACGCCTATGTCACCGCCACATCCACCACCACCTCAACCTCCCTCCTACTCCATATGGGCCTCGTCCTTCAGAGATGAAGAAGAACATTGTTTTATTTTTCTGTTTTTTTTTGTTGTTTTAAGTTATTTCCCTATCCACATTTGTTTGCAGAGCACTTGCCATGCTCTTAATTACGTTTTGCTGCCATTTGCAGCACTCTAGCCCTTTCCTTTGGTGTTTTAGAGCCATTTTAGTGCCTTAAAGTTCGGGTCCCCATTGACTTCAATGGGGTTCGGTGTCCGGGAAAAGTTCGGTAAAAGTCCGGGACACGGACCCGGACTTTTTTTTAAAGTTCGGCCGAACCCGTCGAACACGGACATCTAGGTGTCCGCTCAACCCTAATCAAGACACTAATGTCAGATCCCTGCGTAAGTCCCCGTTAAGCCACACCAACCCATGATTGATACATCATCATATGGCAACACATTAAAACAGTTTTTCTGTCTCACCTAACTGCCTCCCCGGATGGAATACTCCCTAACCCTCCCTCCACAATAAGTATGCCAACAACACCACTTTAAGTGGTTTTACTGGTTTTAATGCACAACGCTAACGGCTCAATACCGTTACCAGACCAAGTGGCAACCGATCGCCCATGAAGGAGTCCCTTCAAGAACATTAATACTACAATTGCATTCGATTGAATATATAATTATTATACTTGAAGTGTTTATATATCTGCCGGCCGGTTTTTGTCACTTTATGTTCATTTATGTTTTGTTTGTCTTGTTTCTTGTCACTGCACTGATTGTATTTACCAACTTCTTTACCTTGCACGGTTGTAATTATACCCCAAGATTTTTACCAATAAATGTTCACTTCATTCAGAGCTCGCCATGTTATTGCTGACTAAATAACCTCCTTTTTTCTGTGATCTATACAGAAACATTTTGTTTATAACCCCTTCCCTGCCAGTGTCATTAGTACAGTGACAGTGCATATTTTTAGCACTGATTACTGTAGTAATGTCACTGGTCCCCCCAAAAGTGTCAAAAATGTCAGTTAGGGGTCCTATCTGTCTGCCACAATGTCGCAGTCCTGATAGAAATCACTGATCGCCGCCATTACGATTAAAAATAAATAAATAAATAAAAATGACATAAATATTTCCCCTAGTTTGTAGACGCGATACCAATCAAAATATGATTATTGGGATTTTTTTTTTACCAAAAAATATGTAGCAGAATACAAATTAGCCTAAAATGATGAATACATTTAATTTTTATTTATTTATTTTTTTTATTGGGAATGTTATTTAGCAGAAAGTGAAAAATATTGTTTGTTTTTTTTTTTTTTCAGAATTATCGCTCTTTTTTTGTTTATAGCGCAAAAAAATAAAAATCGCAGAGGTGATCAAATACTTAAATTTTTTTCTAATTATTGTGAATGTTTTATAGCAGAAAGTAAAATATATTGTTTTTTTTTTTCCAGAATTGTCGCTCTTTTTTTGTTTATAGCGCAAAAAAATAAAAATCATAGAGGTGATCAAATACCACCATTTGTTCTAATTATTGGGAATGTTTTATAGAAGAAAGTGAAAAATATTGTTTTTTTTGTTTTGTTTTTTTTTTCAGAATTGTCGCTTTTCTTTTGTTTAAAGCGCAAAAAATAAAAATCATAGAGGTGATCAAATACCACCATTTGTTCTAATTATTGGGAATGTTTTATAGAAGAAAGTGAAAAATATTGTTTTTTTTTTTTGTTTTTTTTTTTCAGAATTGTCGCTTTTCTTTTGTTTATAGCGCAAAAAAATAAAAATCATAGAGGTGATCAAATACTTAAATTTTTTTCTAATTATTGTGAATGTTTTATAGCAGAAAGTAAAATATATTGTTTTTTATTGTGAATGTTTTATAGCAGAAAGTAAAATATATTGTTTTTTTTTTTTTCCAGAATTGTCGCTCTTTTTTTGTTTATAGCGCAAAAAAATAAAAATCATAGAGGTGATCAAATACCACCATTTTTTCTAATTATTGGGAATGTTTTATAGAAGAAAGTGAAAAATATTGTTATTTTTTTTTTGTTTTTTTTTTTCAGAATTGTCGCTTTTTTTTTTGTTTAAAGCGCAAAAAAATAAAAATCATAGAGGTGATCAAATACAACCATGTTTTCAAATTATTGGGAATGTTTTATAGAAGAAAGTGAAAAATATTGTTTTTTTGTTTTGTTTTTTTTTTTTCAGAATTGTCGCTTTTCTTTTGTTTAAAGCGCAAAAAAATAAAAATCATAGAGGTGATCAAATACTTCAATTTTTCTAATTATTGGGAATATTTTATAGCAGAAAGTGAAAAATATTGTTGGTTTGTTTTTTTTTGTTTTTTCAGAATTATCGCTCTTTTTTTGTTTATAGAGCAAAAAAATAAAAATCGCAGAGGTGATCAAATATTTAATTTTTTTCTAATTATTGGGAATGTTTTATGGCAGAAAGTAAAATATATATTTTTTTTTTCCAGAATTGTCGCTCTTTTTTTGTTTATAGCGCAAAAAAATAAAAATCATAGAGGTGATCAAATACCACCATTTTTTCTAATTATTGGGAATATTTTATAGAAGAAAGTGAAAAATATTGTTTTTTTTTTTTTGTTTTTTTTTTCAGAATTGTCCCTTTTTTTTTTTGTTTAAAGCGCAAAAAAATAAAAATCATAGAGGTGATCAAATACAACCATTTTTTCTAATTATTGGGAATATTTTATAGCAGAAAGTGAAAAATATTGTTGGTTTGTTTTTTTTTGTTTTTTAGAATTATCGCTCTTTTTTTGTTTATAGAGCAAAAAAATAAAAATCGCAGAGGTGATCAAATATTTAATTTTTTTCTAATTATTGGGAATGTTTTATGGCAGAAAGTAAAATATATTGTTTTTTTTTTTTTTTTTCCAGAATTATCGCTCTTTTTGTTTATAGCACAAAAAAAAAAAAAATCGTAGAGGTGATCAAATACTTACATTTTTTCTAATTATTGGGAATGTTTTATAGCAGAAAGTGAAAAATATTGTTTTTGTTTTTTTTTTCCAGAACTGTCGCTCTTTTTTTGTTTATAGCGCAAAAAAAAAAAAAAAAATCGCACAGGTGATCAAATACCACAATTTTTTTCTAATTATTGGGAATGTTATGTAGCAGAAAGTAAAACATTTAGCTTTTTCTTCAAAATTGTGGTTCTTTTTTTGTTTATAGCGCAAAAAAAGAAAACCACAGAGGTGATTAAATACCACCAAAAGAAAGCTCTATTTGTGGGGAAAAAAGCTCATAAATTTTATTTGGGTACAGCGTCGCACGACTGCGCAATTGTTCGTTAAAGTAACGCAGTGCCGAATCGCAAAAAATGGCCTGATCATTAAGGGGGCAAATCCTTCCGGTCCAGAAGTGGTTAACCACTTAAGCCCCGGAGGATTTGGCTGCTAAACGACCAGAGGGTATTTTGCGATTCGGCACTGCGTGAGTTTAACGGACAATTGCGCGGTCGTGCGACGCTGTACCGAAACGAATTTGGCGTCCTTTTTTTCCCACAAACAGAGCTTTCTTTTGGTGGTATTTGATCACCTGTGCGATTTTTTGATCACGCGCTATAAACAAAAAAAGAGCGTAAATTTTGCAAAAATAGCAATATTTTTCCCTTTTTTTTATATGAAATTCCCCCAAAAAAAAATGTAAAAATCATAATTTTTTAATATTTTCGGCCAATTTGTTTTATGCTACCTATGTTTGGTAAAAAAAATTGCAAAAAGCGTATTTTGATTGGTTTGCGCAAAAGTTATTGCGTTTACTAACAAAGGGAAAGATTTTTGTCATTTTTGTTGTTTTTTTTTTTAACGCGTAATGGCGGCGATCTGCGATTTTTTTTGCGGTACTGCGACATTGCGGCGGACAGATCGGACCCTTGACTGACATTTTTGACACTTTTGGGGTTACCAGTGACATTTCTACAGTAATCAGTGCTATATATATGCACTGTTACTGTAAAAATACACTGGTAGTGAAGGGGTTAACTTTATTTGAGAGGGAGGGGCTGTGTGTGTCCCTAGGGGCGTGATTCTAACTGTGATTGGCTGTGGCTTCAACTGTATGCAGAGTGATCAACGGATCTACATAGTAGATCCATGTGATCATCTCTCATACAGAGAGGAGAATGACAGGCAGCTTGTTTACACAAGCTGCCTGACTTTCTCCCTCTCCCCCGCCAATCGCAGAGTGGCCGGCGGCGATCGGGTCCGCCGGTCACACGCGCGGGGGGGTCCGTGACCACGCGGGAGCGGGAGCGCGCCTCCGGCGGTGCGCGCTCGCTCCCTAGACCCTCACAAGCTAGTGACGTAGCCCTACGTCACTTTGCCTGTGAGGGGCTGACTGCCCACGTAGATAGTCGTGCGGCGGTCGGCAAGTGGTTAAGGATGTTGAAGAGGAGGAAGGGTCAAAACATCCAAAAAGGCAGATCATAGAATCTTTGTCAATTTGTATCCTTGATATAGTATGTATGTAGTTTAGAATTTGGTCCCAGTAGGTGGATATATTGGCACATTCTATGAAGTAGTGTGGGTTGTATGGTGCCACACCAAGAACTAGTTGGGGCAGAGGGATCCGATTTATCAATCATGATGGACATGAAAGCTGGATGTAGTAGCTGGAATTGGGTTTCCCTCCAATTTTTTTGCTAGTTATTAAGCTGCAAATTTTTTTGATACCCTCCGAGAAGTTTATCATCTTATGCCTCATCTGGAAATTCCTTAGTCCATCCTTTCAAAAGCGAGTGTTGCTGTGATGCAGACAGTTAATTGATAGTTTAACCCAGTGGTGTATTTAGGTTTTGTGCTGCCCTAAGTGTCAACGGGTCTGTGGTAGTGAGCCCTTATAGATCCCCAGCTCAGGATTCCCCAGGGCGCGGAGTCTAAGCCCCAGCCTGCTTCTTCACCAGGGCCCCTGATGGTGGGGATGGACTTGCAGCAGACTGGAACCAGGTCACGGCCCCCAGGTAGGCCCAGCTGGGGATGTGGAGACCGCTGGCGTGTGCAGGGTAAACAGGAGACTATAGGATATCCAAGAGACAAGCTGAGGTCAGGACAGGCAGCAGACAAACGTAGACGGAGAAACGAAGCCGGGTCGGTACACAGGAGATCAGATACCATAGCCAAGGGATACACGGATGGGAGCTCAGAGAACAGCAAAGTTGCTCAAGCAAGGAGCAGTGCACTGAGCATGTGTATATATAGGGAAGCAAACAGGGAGGTGACCCAGGAAGTAATAGACAGGAACAGGATATAACCCACAGGGGAGCAGGCGACTCCCATAGGAGAACAGAGAAGCCCAAACACCACATGTGAAGGGAAGCAGACAGAAGCACTGCAGCAAGGAGGTAAGAATATACAGACAAAATTATAGGCTAACTTGTGACACTAGGCCTGACTAAACTTGTGCACCCCCTAATTTAAATATGACCCACCTCTTCCTGTAAAGGCCACACCCCTTCCTGTTTATGACCTGCCCTGTCATCTGTAAACCACAGACCGCAACCGCAGTCTATCAGTGCCCATCAGTGTAGCCTCATCAGTTCCCATAAGTTCAGCCTGATCAGTGCCGCCTTATTAGTGCTCATCAGTGCAGCCTCATTACTGCCCATCAGTGCAGCCTCATCAGTGCAGCATATCAGTGCGGCCTCATCAGTGCCCATTAGTGCAGCCTATCAGTGCATCATATCAGTGCCCATCAGTGCAGCCCCATTAGTGCAGCTTATCAGCGTTGCCTCATCAGTGGCCATCAGTCCGCCTCATCAGTGGCCACACAGGGCAGGTGGGATCTTCTAGGGCGGTGGGCGTGGCATACACAGGAGTGACAGGAGGACTGAGGACAGACAGCGGGTGTTTGGTGGACCGGTCGGGTGGTGAGTTATGGAAGATGATATCAGCATATATAATATTTTCAAAATGTAATATTTAATAAGACACACAATGCAGCACCTTGCACATTTTGATATAGATAAGGTGCTGTTGCATGTAAATCTGACTTCCTAATAAATTTAATTTTAATTATCGTGATATAAAATAATGGTTGTAAGGGCCTTTTGGATGGCGTGATTTTTTTTTTTTGGGCGGGGGGGGGGGGGGGGGGTCAGCATTTTATTCTTGGACCCAGGAAGCACAATGTCTTGTACGGGATCCTGCACAGGGGGAGCTGCCCTGTAGCAATAAATCTGCTATGGAGCGGACAGCAAGTGGTTAACCACTTTAAGAGCCTATTTCTGACACATGCTGTTTTCAAGTTAACATCAGTATTTTTTGCTAGAAAATTACTTAGAACGCCCAAACATTATATATATATATATATTTAGCAAAGACTCTGGAGAATAAAATGGTGGTCGTTGCAATATTTTTTGCGCAGCGGTCCTTCAAACGCCATTTTTTTTTGGAAAAATAAAATTTCACTGCATTTAGAAAAAAATAAACAGTAAAGTTAGCCCATTTTTTTGTATATTGTGAAAGATGATGTCATGCTAAATAGATACCCAACATGTTATGGCTTAAAATTGGGCACACCCACGGAATGGCGACAAACTATGGTCAATAAAAATCTCCATATTCAAAGCTTTAAAAATTTTTAATAGTTACCAGTTTAGAGTTAGAGAGTAGCTCCTTTTTTTAAATCATTGCTCTTGCTCTGGCGATCGCAGCGATACCTCACATGTGTGGTTTCAACAGCGATTTCATTTACGGGCACGACTTTCGTATACGTTATCTTTCGTGCGCGAGCTCACCGCAACGGGGGCTGTTAAAATTATTTTTTTTTATTTATTTTTTTAATTTTAGCACAGGTTTTTAAAATAAAAAAAACATCTGATCACTTTTATTGCTGTCACAAGCAATGTAGACATCCCTTGTGACAGTAATAGGCAGTGACAGGTACTCTTTATGGAGGGATCGGGGGTCTAGAAGACACCAAACCCCTCCGCTACACTTCAATGTATTCAAAATGCCGAAAACGGCATTTATGAATACAGTCACTTTTTAAATTTGGCGCCTTTAGCCGCCGAGTAACCTTGACGTGACGTCATTGACGTCGCCTCCGGGTTACGTCATTGGAGACCTGTTTGAAGCCGCATCCGACTTTGATTGGGACTCCATTTAGCCTGCAGACGTGCCGGCTGGTTGCTCGGGTCTCCCAGTGGGACCAGAGACCTGTGCAGAGCCGCGGAAGGAGGCAGGGGGGGGGTCCCCTCCAGATCACTGGGGTAATGATCGAGTGGCTCCCGAGCCACATCAGACATTACCGCCTGAAAGCCAACCGCCGGCTCTAAAAAACGGTACCGGGATGGTGCCTCTAGCTGCACCCATCACCCCGGTACAGCCACTTTTTGCAGCCGACATAGGTCTACGTCGATTTGCGGTAATTGGTTAAAGTATAACTAAAGGCATTTTTTTTGGGCTTTGGACGGAGTGGACAGGGATTAGAATGGGGAGGTTAGTTCTGGTGACCTGGGGGGAACCCAAGGGATTCCCTAAATTTACAGGGATTTCTTCTCACTTCCTGGTTTGGCTATTGGACAGGCTAGCACATTATGAGAGACTTACCTTAGAACGAAACCCTCAATCAATACGCTGTCATGGCTCCCTAACGCTTCCATCTTCCCCTGGTCTTCCTTCTGGGTTTACAGGCTTGCTCGCAGATTCTCTTGCAGTAGGAAGTTTGGCCAATGGCGGCTCAGCGAGTGGCGTCTTCTCACAACAAACACAGCCGCGCATTCAGCAATCACTTTGTGTTGTGTTTATTAATGTATCTGACAGGTGAGATCAGCAACACAAAAATCTCGCTACTCTCACCTGCGCCAAGCTGCGATCATCATCACATCGCCTCTACTCCTCGCCGATTCACAGGTGTCAAAGGTGGCATTAACCTCTTTCTGCCCAGCAGCGGCCACGGCGCACGTCTGCGAGAGACCGTCCGCTGCAAAGTCTGTTAATGACATGTAAGTGACCCGTAGAGCGGCGGTTGTTATTACCACCCGGTATACGCCCTATGAAGGACCGTGCAAATCAATTCTTTGCACCATGCGTCGCCCGGAGCCGCCAACGGGAATTATTTTTGTACATTATTTTTATCTGCTAGTAAATTGTTTCTACCTTGTGTGGGTTAATAGCATTATTAATAAACATTTACCTAGAGCTGCGTGAGGCGTGATTGTTATTAATTTATGAAGAGTTAAAATATTCAGCGGCTCATTGGTGGAGTGACGGGAGAGTAACGTGAGTGACAGACAGAGGAAGGGCAACGGGAGAAAATTTGTTCATTGATACAAAGATCGGGGCCCACAAATATCCCAATCCTCCATATATATATACTGTATATATATACTGTACCTATCCTCCATAGATATCCCAATCCTCCCACACATATCCCTATCCTCCATATATATATATATATATATATATATACTGTACCTATCCTCTATAGATATTCCAATCCTCCCATACATATCTCTATCCTCCATACATATCTCTATCCTCCACACATATCTCTATCCTCTATAGCTGTCCCAATCCTCCCACGCATATCCTCATCCTCTATAGACATCCCAATCCCCCCACAAGTATCCCTATCCTCCATAGATATTCCCATTCTCCCACACACGTATCCCCATCCCTCATACATATCCCAATCCCCCCCACACGTATCTCTATCCTCCATAGATATCCCAATCCCCCCCACACGTATCTCTATCCTCCATAGATATCCCAATCCCCCCCACACGTATCTCTATCCTCCATAGATATCTCATTTCCCCCACACGTATCCCCATCCCTCATACATATCCCAATCCCCCCACACATATCCCTATCCTTTATAGATATCCCAATCTTCCCACACATATCCCCATCCTCTATAGATATCTCAATCCCCCCACACATATCACTATCCTCCATAGATATCCCAATTCCCCTCACGTATCCCCATCCTTCATAGATATCCCAATCCTCCCACATATATCCCAATCCTTCATAGATATCCCAATCCCCCCACACATATCCCAATCTTCCCACACATATCCCTATCCTCTATAGATATCCCTATCCTCACATACATTTCCCTATTCTTCATATATATCCCAAGCTCACACACATATCCTCATCCTCCATAGATATCCCAATCCTCCCACACACATCCTTATCCTCTATAGATATCCCAATCCCCCCCACACATATTCCCATCCTCCATAGATATCCCATACCCCACACATATCCTTATCTTTCAAGAGAAAACCCAATCCTCCCACAGATTTTCCAATCCCTCCACAGATATCCCAGTCCTCCTACAGATATACCAATCACCCCACAAATATCCCAATCCCCCCACAGATATCACATTCCCTCTACAGATTTTGAAATCCTCCCACAGATATTCCAATCCACCCAAGGATATCCCCATCATCCCACAGATATACCCATACTTCCACAGATATCCTTATCTCCTCACATATATCCCAATCCTCTCACACATGCCCCAATCCTCCACAGATATCCCAATCCCTTCACAGATATCCCAATCCTCCACAGATATCCCAATCCCTTCACAGATATCCCAATCCTCCACAGACATCCCAATCCCTTCACAGATATCCCAATCCTCCACAGATATCCCAATCCTCCACAGATATCCCAATCCTCCCACAATCATCCCAATTCTCCCACATATATCCCAATCCTAACGCAGATATTAATCCTTCCACAGATATCCCAATCTTTCAACCAATATCCCAATCTTCCCAAAGATATCCCAATCCCCTTACAGCTATCCCCATCCTCCCACAGATATCCCAATCCTCCACCACATATCCGAGTCCTCCTACAGGTATACCAATCACTGCACAAATATCCCAATACTCCCACAGATATTTCAATCCCTCCACAGATATCCCAGTCCTCCTACAGATATCCAAATCCCCCCACAGATATCACATTCCCTCCACAGATATCCAATTCCCTCCACAGATATACCAATCCCTCCACAGATATACCAATCCCTCCACAGATATCCCAGTCCTCCTACGGATATACTAACCTCCCCAAAAATATCCCAATCCAAGCCCCCCCCCCCCCCACAGATATCCCATTCCCTCTACAGATATTGAAATCCTCCGAAAAAGATAATCCAATCCACCCAAAGATATCCCCATCATCCCACAGATATACCAATACTTCCACAGATATCCTAATCTCCTCACAGATATCCCAATCTTTCCACAGATATCCCAAATGCCTTCACAGATATCCCAATCCTCCCACAATCATCACAATTCTCCCACATATATCCCAATCCTCCAACAGATATCTGTTGGATATCTAATCTTTTAACATTCCATGTGGAAGTGAGCTGTCATCTAGATAAGGGAAGGCTAGTGGATGTGGGGTACCTGGATTTTGCAAAAGCCTTTGATACTGTTCCCCAGAAATGCGTCGCTTAATCTACAAACAGAGGTCTGTAGACATAGACCATAGAGTTTTTTCATGGATAGAAAACTGGTTACACATTGCACATTGAATGGGTGGTGTTAAATAACATGTACTTAGACAGGTCTGGAGTGGTAAGTGGGGTACCCCAAGGCTCTGTCCTGGGACCAATTCCATTGGATTTATTCATAAACGATATAGAGGACAAGATCAGTAGCTCAATCACAGTTTTTGTGGACGACACAAAAATAAGCAGGGCAATAACTTCACATCAGGATATAGAAATCTTACAGAAATAAAATATTGGGGTGGGAAACTACGTGGCAAATGAGGTTTAGTGTTTAAAAATGAAAAGTGATGCTCTTGGGGGCTAAGAATATAAATGCAAACGATTCACTGGCGGGGAAAACCTCTGGGGGAATGAAGGATGGAGAAAGATCTGGGGGTCATGGTAGAAGACAGACTGAGCAATACCAATGGATGTCAAGCGGCAGCTACCAAAGCCGGCAGACTTTTAGCTTGTATAAAAAAGAGAATTTACTCCAGAGATAAAATGATAAATCTGCCACTTTATAAATCTCTGGTTCGGCCACATCTGGAGTGTTCCATCCAGTTCTGGTCACCAGTCTTCGGGAGGGACTTGGTGGAGCTGGAGAGAGTCCAGAGAAGGGCAACAAAATTGTTAGGCTGTTTGGAGGACCTCAATTTCAAGGAACAACTAAAGCACTGAATTTGTTCTCCCTGGGGAAGAAACACTTAAGAGGAGATATGATAGCGGTATACAAATACCTCAATGGTGATCCCAGCATAGGAAGGAAACGTTTTAGTCTCAGGAAGTGTAAGAGGACACAGTGCCACACAATGAGATGATTGGAGAAGTGGTTTAATCTTAAACTGTGCAGGGGGGTTTTCACTGTCAGGGCGATAAGGATGCGGAACTCTCTTCCACAATTGGTGGGGTCAGTGGGGAGCATTTATATTTTAAAATACTCTCAGACGTGCATCCTAAAGAATACAACATACAGGGATATGGGAAATTAATATCAACATTGACACATGTACACCTACACAGGTTGAACTGGTTGGACTATTGTCTTTATTCAACCTTACCTACTATGTATCTATGTATATCCCAATCCTCCCACAGATATTCCAATCCTCCACCAGATATCCCAGTCCTCCTACGGTTATACCAATCACCCAACAAATATCCCAATCCTCCCACAAATATCCAATTCCCTCCACAGATATACCAATCCCTCCACAGAGATTCCAATCCCACCACAGATATCCCATTCCCTCTACACATATCTCAATCCTCCCACAGATTTTCCAATCCCTCCACAGATATCCCAGTCCTCCTACGGATATACCAACCTCCCCAAAAATATCCCAATCCCTCCACAGATACCCCATTCCCTCCATAGATATCCCAATCCTTTCACTGATATCCCAACCCTCCAACAGATATCCCAATCCTCTCACAGATATCCCAATCCTCTCACAGATATCCCAATCCTCTCCAAGATACCCCAATCCTTCCACAGATACCCCAATCCTCTCCAAGATGCCCCAATCCTTCCACAGATACCCCAATCCTCTCCAAGATACCCCAATCCTCTCACAGATATCCCATTCCTCTCACAGATACCCCAATCCTTCCATAGACACCCCAATTCTCTCACAGATACTCCAATCCTTACACTGATATCTCAATCCTCTCACAGATACCTCAATCCTTCCACAGATATCCCAATCCTTCCACAGAAATCCCAATGCCCCCTCAGATATCCCAATCCTCCAACAGATATCCTAATCCCCACACAGAGATCCCAATTCCTCTACAGATATCCCAATCCTCCCACAGATATCCCAATCCTCCCACAGATATCTTAATTCTTCCACAGATATCCCAGTCCTATCACAGATATCCCAACCCCCCTACAGATGCCCCCCACAGATTTGTATTATATACTACATGAAGAATAGATAATGATTGAAATATCCGTGGAAGGATTGGGATATCTGTGGGGGATTGGGATATCTGTCGGAGGATTGGGATATCTATGGAGGATAGGGATACATGTGGGGGGATTGGGATATGTATGGAGGATAGGGATATGTGTGGGAGGATTGTGATATGTATGGAGGATTGGGATGTCTATAGAGGATTGGGATACGTGTGGGGGGATTGTGATATCTATGGAGGATATGGATATGTGTGGGGGGATTGGGATTTCTATGGAGGATGGGGATATGTGTGGGGGGATTGGGATGTCTAAGGAAGATAGGGATATGGCTGGGGGTATTGGGATATCTATGGAGGATGGGGATACATGTGGGGGGATTGGGATATCTATGGAGGATGGGAATATGTGTGAGGGATTGGAATATCTATGGAGAATTTGGATATGTGTAGGGGGATTGGGATATCTATGAAGGATGGGGATATTTGTGGGGGATTGGGATATCTATGGATGATAGGGATATGTGTGGGGGATTGGAATATCTATGGAGGATAGGGATACATAGAAACATAGAATGTGTCGGCAGATAAGAACCATTTGGCCCATCTAGTCTGCCCAATATATCTGAATCCTTTGAATAGTCCCTGGCCCTATCTTATATGAAGGATAGCCTTATGCCTATCCCATGCATGCTTAAACTCCTTCACTGTATTTGCAGCTACCACTTCTGCAGGAAGGTTATTCCATGCATCCACTACTCTCTCAGTAAAGTAATACTTCCTCATATTACTTTTAAACCTTTGCCCCTCTAATTTAAAACTGTGTCCTCTTGTGGTAGTTTTCTTCTTTTAAATATGCTCTCCTCCTTTACCGAGTTGATTCCCTTTATGTATTTAAAAGTTTCTATCATATCCCCTCTGTCTCTTCTTTCTTCCAAGCTATACATGTTAAGGTCCTTTAATCTTTCCTGGTAAGTTTTTTCCTGCAATCCATGTACTAGTTTAGTAGCTCTTCTCTGAACTCTCTCTAGAGTATCTATATCCTTCTGGAGATATGGCCTCCAGTACTGCGCACAATACTCCAAGTGAGGTCTCACCAGTGTTCTGTACAGCGGCATAAGCACTTCTCTCTTTCTACTGCTTATACCTCTCCCTATACATCCAAGCATTCTGCTGGCATTTCGTGCTGCTCTATTACATTGTCTTCCCACCTTTAAGTCTTCTGAAATAATTACTCCTAAATCCCTTTCCTCAGATACTGAGGTCAGGACTGTGTCAAATATTCTATATTCTGCCCTTGGGTTTTTACGCCCCAGGTGCATTATCTTGCACTTATCCACATTAAATTTCAGTTGCCAGAGTTCTGACCATTCTTCTAGTTTTCCTAAATCCTTTTCCATTTGGCGTTTCCCTCCAGGAACATCAACCCTGTTACATATCTTTGTGTCATCAGCAAAAAGACAAACCTTACCATCGAGGCCTTTTGCAATATCACTTATGAAGATATTAAACAAAATTGGTCCCAGTACAGATCCCTGAGGTACCCCACTGGTAACATGACCTTGTTCTGAATGTTCTCCATTGACTACAACCCTCTGTTGTCTGTCACTCAGCCACTGCCTAATCCACTCAACAATATGGGAGTCCATGCTCAATGACTGCAGTTTATTGATAAGTCTTCTATGTGGGACAGTGTCAAAAGCCTTACTAAAATCTAGATATGCAATGTCTACTGCACCTCCACCGTCTATTATTTTAGTCACCTAGTCTATTATTTAGTCAGTTACATGTGGGGGGATTGGGATATGTGTGGGGGGATTGAGATATTCATGGAGGATGGGGATACGTGTGGGGGGATTGGGATGTCTATAGAGGATAGGGATATGTGTAGGGGGATTGGGATATCTATGGAGGATAGGGATACCTTTGGTGGGATTGGGATGTCTATAGAGGGTGGGTACATGTGTGGGGGGATATGGATATGTATGGAGGATGGGGATATGTGTGGCAAATTGGAATATAATTGGAGGATAGGGATACGTGTGGGGGGAATGGGATGTCTATAGAGGATGGGGATATGTGTGGGGGGATTGGGATGTCTATAGAGGATGGGGATACATGTGGAGAGATTGGGATATTTATAGAGGATAGGGATATGTGTGGAGAGATTGGGATATCTATGGAGGATGGGGATATGTGTGGGGGGAATGGGATGTCTATAGAGGATAAGGATATGTATGGAGGATAGGTATATATATATATAAAGGATAGGGATACGTGTGGGAGGATTGGGATATATATAGAGGATAGGGATATGTATGGAGGATAGGTATATATATATATATATATATATATATATATATATATATACGGAGGATAGGGATATGTGTGGGAGGATTGGGATATCTATAGAGGATAGGTATATATATATATATAGAGAGGATAGGGATATTTGTTGGCCCCGATCTTTGTATCAATGAACAAATTTGCTCCCGTTGCCCTTCCTCTGTCTGTCACTCACGTTACTCTCCCGTCATTCTACCAATGAGCCGCTGAATATTTTAACTCTTTATAAATGAATAACAATCACGCCTCACGCAGCTCTAGGTAAATGTTTATTAATAACACAAATAATCCACACAAAATAGAAACAATTTACTAGCAGATAAAAATAATGTACAAAAATAATTCCCGCTGGCGGCTCCGGGCGACACATGGTGCGAAGAATTGATTTGCACGGTCCTTCATAGGGCGTAAGCCAGGTGGAAAGATAGATAGATAGATAGATAGATTAGTATATATATATATATATATATATATATATATATATATATATAGTATATAAAAATTAGATATATAAGAAAGAAAAAGAAATAAGACTTTCTTTCTAATCTATTTTTTTACTTTTTATATACTATCTATTTATACTATTCTATAGATAGATAGATAGATAGATAGATAGATAGATAGATAGATAGATAGATAGATAGATAGATAGATAGATAGATAGAATAGTATAAATAGACTACATATATATATATATATATATATATATGAGAGAGAGAGAGAAAAATAGATAAAAAAGAAAGAAAGTCGATTTCTTTCTTTTTTCTCTCTTTCTTTCTTTCTTTCTTATTTATCTATTTTTTAAATACTATCTATTTATTCTAATCTATCTATAGAAAGAAATAGACTATCTTTCTTTCTTACCTATTGTTTTATATATATATAGTCTATTTACACTATTTTATCTATCTATCTATCCATCTATCTATCTATCTATCTATCTATCTATCTATCTATCTATCTATCTATCTATCTATCTATCTATCTATCCACTTTTCATATACTATCTATTTATGCTATTCTATAGATAGATAGATAGATAGATAGATAGATAGATAGATAGATAGATAGATAGATAGATAGATAGATAGATAGATAGATAGATAGATAGATAGATAGATAAAATTGTGCAAATAGACAAAATATATATATGTAGAAAAATAGGTAAGAAAGAAAGATAGTCTATTTCTTTCTTTCTTTCTTTCTTTCTTTCTTTCTTTCTTTCTTTCTTTCTTATTTATCTATTTTTTAAATTCTATCTATCTATCTATCTATCTATCTATCTATCTATCTATCTATCTATCTATCTATCTATCTATCTATCTATCTATCTATCTATCTATCTATCTATCTATCTATCTATCTATCTATCTATCTATCTATCTATCTATCTAGTCCCCAGTACATATGATGTTGGTGTAGTGAAAGGATTCCTCTTCCTATCTCTGTGTGACGGATTTTCTTTATCTGCGGACGGAACCTTCTAGAAATATTTATGTATGCTTTCATTTCTAGAAAAGTAAAGGTGACATTTGCACAGATATATTTCTTTTACAATCACACCTTTTATTGGCGTATATACTTAGAAAAGTGCCTTGCAAGTATATTTTTACACTCTATATGTTTCTTTAATAGGAGGGCAGTATATTTTATCCGGTATTTCTCGCTCACCTCCAGCGCTCTCTCAGACATTTAACACCGGGCTTTTAATAGATACAGTGCGCTTTCTTCGCTGACCTCATTAAAACAGATTGGGACGGGACTGAGATGTGAGCGGTAATAAAAGGTGCCGATAATTTTGACGAGTCGGGGTTGACGCGCCTTCTTTTTTTTTCTATCCATTGGAAACGCGTCTCTTTATTTCACTGGAATGAAATGCTCCGATGGAAGGAATATTGTGTATTTAAAGGAAAAATACGCCTTTGTCAATAAAATGATGTCACAAATATTTTATAAATGATTGTTAGTAAAATGTTTCTCTGTCTAGGTATGAATTTAAGAAATGGCAAGCAAAAAAAAAAACTTCCCCAAATCCTCAACACTCACTTCTGTATTCGCTACATTTCTTCCCCGCCTGCTGAAGGTTACAACCCAACCGATAGATCAGCTACATAGAAACAAAAGATGTGCGGCGTGTATCATAGTTTGTCTTTGGAAGGCAGCCACAGCCTGAGGAAGTGCCGGTCCCCTGGCTGCATGCTGTAGAGAAGGGGTGGAAGGAAGGAGTGGAAGCAGCGGTCTCTCTGCAGAGGTCTGATATCCCCCTCACTGAGTCACAGCTGGATGTTTCCAATCAGCAAGGAACATGAGTTTTACTGATTTTTACATAGATAGATTTTACTGATAGTTTTCACTCCTATATCTATCTATCTATCTATCTATCTATCTATCTATCTATCTATCTATCTATCTATCTATCTATCTATCTATCTATCTATCTATCTATCTATCTATCTATCTATCTATCTATCTATCTATCTATCTATCTATCTATCTATCTATCTATCTGTCTATCTATCTATCTGTCTATCTGTCTATCTGTCTGTCTAATCTATCTAATCTATCTTATCTTATCTATCTACTGTATACAAAATATCCAGTACCATATAATATAAATATCAGATAACAGAATATAATTAACCACTTAAGCCCCGGAAGATTTTACCCCCTTCCTGACCAGGGGCCTATTTTGCGATTCGGCACTGCGTGACTTTAACGGACAATTGCGCGGGCGTGCGATGCTGTACCTAAACTAATTTGACGTCCTTTCTTTCCCACAAACAGAGCTTTCTTTTGGTGGTATTTGATCACCAGTGCGATTTTTTGATCATGCGCTATAAACAAAAAAAGAGCGTAAATTTTGCAAAAAATAACAATATTTTTCACATTTTTATAAATGAAATTCCAAAAAAAAATGTAAAAATCAAAATTTTTTAACATTTTAGGCCAATTTTTTTTTTTACCATATGTTTGGTAAAAAAAAATTGCAAAAAGCGTATTTTGATTGGTTTGCGCAAAAATTATTGCGTTTACTAACAAAGGGAAAGATTTTTGTCATTTTTGTTCTTTTGTTTTTTTTAACGCGTAATGGCGGCGATCTGCAATTTTTTTTGCGGGACTGCGACATTGCGGCGGACAGATCGGACCCTTGACTGACAATTTTGACACTTTTGGGGTTACCAGTGACATTACTACAGTAATCAGTGCTATACATATGCGCTGTCACTGTAAAAATGACACTGGCAGTGAAGGAGTTAACTTTATTGGAGAGGGAGGGGTTAAATGTGTCCCTAGGGGCGTGTTTCTAACTGTGATTGGCTGTGGCTACTAGTGTAAGAACAGAGATCAACGGTCCTACATAGTAGAACCGTCTGATCTCCATTCTTACACAGGGGAGAATGACAGGCGGCTTTGTTTACATTAGCCGCCTGACTTTCTCCCGGTGTAACGGAAGATCGCGAGTGACCGGCGGACATCGGGTCTGCCAGGCACACGCGCGGGGGGTCTGTGACCGCGCGGGAGAGGGAGCGCGCCTCCGGCGGCGCGCGCTTGCTCTCTAGAGCCTCACAGGCTAGCAACGTAGCCCTACGTCGCTTTGCCTGTGAGGTGCTGACCGCCGCAGTAAATAGTCGTGCGGCGGTCGGCAAGCGCTTAACCGGTTGCAAGCGCTTAACCGACTATATACTGCGGCGGTCAGCCCCGGCCAGGCAGAGTGACGTATGGATACGTCACTCGCCTGTCACTGACTTGCGAGCCTATTGCGGACGGGCGCGCGCTCGCCGAGGCGCGCGCCTGCCGCGGCTCGTTCACAGACAAGTCAGTGCGTGTGTCCGGCGGACTCGATGTCCGCCGGTCACACTACGATCGCTCCTGTGAAGGGAGAAAGGCGGAGCGGCTTATGTAAACAAGCCGCCCGTCATTCTCCCCTGTGTAAAAATGAAGATCAGACGGTTCTACTATGTAGAACCGTTGATCTCTGTTTTTACACCAATAGCCATGTCCCTGCACAGTTAGAAGCACGCCCCTAGGACACACTTAACCCCTCCCTGTCCAATAAAGTTAACCCCTTCCCTGCCAGTGTCATTTTTGCAGTAACAGTGCATATGTATAGCACTGATTACTGCAGTAATGTCACTGGTACCCCCAAAAGTGTCAAAAATGTCAGTCAAGGGTCCGATCTGTCCGCCGCAATGTCGCAGTACCGCAAAAAAAATCGCAGATCGCCACCATTACTCGTTAAAAAAAAAAAAACACCAAAAATGACAAAAATCTTTCCCTTTGTTAGTAAACGCAATAACTTTTGCGCAAACCAATCAAAATACGCTTTTTGCGATTTTTTTTACCAAACATATGTAGCGTAAAACAATTTGGCCGAAAATGTTAAAAAATTTAGATTTTTACATTTTTTTGGGGGGAATTTCATATAAAAAAAAGTGAAAAATATTGTTATTTTTGCAAAAATTACGCGCTTTTTTTGTTTATAGCGCATGATCAAAAAATCGCACAGGTGATCAAATACCACCAAAAGAAAGCTCTGTTTGTGGGAAAAAAAGGACGTCAAATTCGTTTAGGTCCAGCGTCGCACGACCGCGCAATTGTCTGTCAAAGTCACGCAGTAAAAAAATCGCAAAAAACCCCCTGGTCTTTTAGCAGCCAAATCCTCCGGGGCTTAAGTGGTTAAAAGATGCTATATAATACAAAATACCATATACTATTGTTTGCTGGCCTATGTTCCAGCTAATATACAATTTTTATTAATTGTTGCTTCATGTACGGCCGCCAGAAATGAATGTCGTTATCCTTTAACTATTGATGTAAAGGGTGGGATTTGGTATCACCGGCTCTGTAGCGGAGGGGACGCCAATGCTGAACCTTCTCATTGCCTATTGTTACAAATGAAGGAGCAGATTTTCTCTTTAGGCAGATAATGGAATTCAGGCGAGGTGCGCACTTTGTTAAGTAGATGTATGATGAAGGAGTGCGGCCGCCTTCAATCCTGTCTTCGCACTCTTATCTGAATTAATGACGCAGCCTTGAACGCTGTTTGTTTTACAGGTTTGTGCCAAGTTTTCATTCTTCCACTGCCGTCAAAGTGAAATTTAGGGGGGGTCTCCTGGATTAGTGTTTTATTACTGTAATGTTTATGTTTTTGGGGTTTATTTCCAGATGTGCAAAGAGAGATCACAGAAACACTTGCAGGTAAAATCAAATTGTATACAACATTTATTCTCATTCTATGCATTTTTAACCACTTTACCACCGGAGGATTTTCCTGCTTTACGTCCAGGCCACTTTTTGCGATTCAGCACTGTGCAACTTTAACTGACAATTGCGCGGTCATGCAACGCCGTACCCAAACAAAATTTACGTCCTTTTTTTCCCACAAACAGAGCTTTCTTTTGGTGCTATTCGATCACCTCTGCGCTTTTCATTTTTTTGCGATATCAATAAAAAAAGGCGACAATTTTGAAAAAATAACAATATTTTTCTACTTTGACAGGTAAAAAATATCCAATATATTCAATTTTTGTCATATATTTAGGTCAAAATGTATTTAGCTACATGTCTTTGACAAAAAAATTCTCAATGAGCGTATTTTTAACCGCTTTATGACCGAAAGATTTTACCCCATTCCTGACCAGGCCATATTTTGCGATTCGGCACTGCGTTACTTTAACGGACAATTGCGCAGTCTTGCGATGCTGTACCCAAATTAAATTGATGTCCTTTTTTCCCCCACAAATAGAACTTTCTTTTGGTGGTATTTGATCACCTGTGCGATTTTTACTTTTTGCTCTATAAACAGAAAAAGAGCGACAATTTTGAAAAAGTAACAATATTTTTCATATGAAATTCCCCCAAAAAAATTTAAAAATCAAATTTTTTAACATTTTAGGCCAATTTGTTTTCTGCTACATATTTTTGGTAAAAAAAACGCAATAAGCGTATTTTGATTGGTTTGCGCAAAAGTTATTGCGTTTACTAACAAAGGGAAAGATTTTTGTCGTTTTTGTTGTTTTTTTTTTTAACGCATAATGGCAGCAATCTGCGTTTTTTTTTTTTTTGCCGGACTGCGACATTGTGGCGGACAGATCGGACCCTTGACTGACATTTTTGACACTTTTGGGGTTACCAGTGATATTACTACAGTAATCAGTGCTATAAATATGCACTGTTACTGTAATAATGACACTGGCAGGGAAGGGGTTAACTTGTATTGGTGATCAAGGGGTTAATGTATGCCTGGTGCTTACTGACGTGTGTGGGGGGAGGGGATTGTGTGACACAGGCACAGATCGCAGGTTCAGCTATGCTGAATCCTGCAATCTGTCCCTGCCTGTCACTTAGGAGATCCGCCCGCTTTGTTTACACAAGCGGGCGGATCTCCACACTCGATCCCCGACGATCGGGGAAGAGCGGCGGTGATCACGCTGCTCCTCCCCTGGTCCGACTCCCGCTGTGACTGAATACAGCGGGAGCGAGCCTCCGGCGGCGCGCCGCCCACAAGGGGAGGAGTCCAGCGACGTAGGTCTACGTCGCTGGACGATAACTAACCACTTTGCCGCAGTAGGCTCAACGTGAGTGGTCGGCAAGTGGTTAATGTGAGAAACCTTTGGTGCTGCAGCTGCCGTTCCCCCCCCCACCCCCCCCGTTCTTACCTGAACCCAATCGTTCCAGCAAAGAGAGCACGAGCCCAGGGGCTCCAGCCGCTCTCTCGGGGTCCTCATTGGATAGATTGATAGCAGCAGGTGCCATTGGCTCCCGCTGCTGTCAATCAAATACAGTGACACAGGAGCCAGGGGTGGGGCCGAATCCTGCTGTCTCTGTCAAAAGACGCAACAGCGAGACTCGTGAGCGCTCCCGCATGGGTGCCCCCGTGCAAAGCGGCTCTCTGATGAAGAGGAGGAGCCAGGAGCGATGCCAGGGCACCCTAGAAGAGGAGGATCGGGGCTGCTCCTAGCAAATACCTTGCACAGAGGAGGTAAGTATATCATGTTTGTTGTTTTATTAAGTAATAACAGCAATAACAAATGTAGTAATATTGAAAAAATATAACAAGAAAATGTTTAGAAATAATTGCATTAGGATGGCATGCTGATTGCAGATAATATAAGAGGTATTGGAGTTGACAGACCCCATTGCTGAGAAGGGGTAAAAAGTTAGGTCCACTTTGTTATATCATCTTACACCCATATTTAGGGTGCCAAGGTGGATGAAGAGTCTGCGCTGCACCACTATCCTCTAATCCCTGTTGCAATGTGTCACAGTCAGAGGTCGGGCTCGGAGACCAGTAGCTACAGCAGTAGAGAGGCTCCCACCGACCAGCAGGATAAGTACACAAGTATCCATAGCTCCAAACTGTCCCTCATTCCGATCTCAGAAAGTTAGGAGGTATGCAAGTGAGTCACCATGGAGCAGAGGCGTAACTAGAACCTTCATGGCCCCGGTGCAAGAAGCCATGAAGGGCCCCCTTGGCCGGGGCCCTTCCCTTCAAGCCTGGGGCTCTTCCCACTGATCCTGGGGTCCTTTACTCTCATTGCGGGGCCCTTTATTATGGTCCCGCATCGGGACCCTTTCACAAGTTCTGCAGTGGGCCCCCTTCCTGCCATCTTGGGCCTCCCCATCCTCATTTGTCCCTCATTTTAGTCTGATCTATATAGTTGTATATAAAATGCACTTATCTATCAAAAAGCGTTTCCCAGTGCTAAACCTTTTATCCGATTTCTAAATTTGGTCATTTGTAAATTGCAAAAGCCAGAATAAAGGAATTGTAGAGATAAAAAAAGCACTTGTGGGTTTAACCAATCATTTTTTTTCTACAATTCACCTTTAACCACTTTACCACCGGAGGATTTTCCTGCTAAAAGACCAGGGTTTTTTTGTGATTTTTTACTGCGTGACTTTAACGGACAATTGCGCGGTCGTTCGATGCTGTACCTAAACTAATTTCACGTCCTTTTTTCCCCACAAACAGAGCTTTCTTTTGGTGGTATTTGATCACCTGTGCGATTTTTTGATCATGCGCTATAAACAAAAAAAGAGCGTAATTTTTGCAAAAATAACAATATTTTTCACTTTTTTTTATATGAAATTCCCCCCAAAAAAATGTAAAAATCAAAATTTTTTAACATTTTCGGCCAATTTGTTTTACGCTACCTATGTTTGGTAAAAAAAAATTGCAAAAAGCATATTTTGATTGGTTTGCGCAAAAGTTATCGCGTTTACTAACAAAGGGAAAGATTTTTGTCATTTTTGGTGTTTTTTTTTTTTTTTAACGAGTAATGGCGGCGATCTGCGTTTTTTTTTGCGGTACTGCGACATTGCGGCGGACAGATCGGACCCTTGACTGACATTTTTGACACTTTTGGGGGTACCAGTGACATTACTGCAGTAATCAGTGCTATATATATGCACTGTTACTGCAAACATGACACTGGCAGGGAAGGGGTTAACTGTATTGGACAGGGAGGGGTTAAGTGTGTCCTAGGGGCGTGATTCTAACTGTAGTGGGACATTCCTATTGGTGTAAAAAAAAAATCAATGGTTCTACATAGTAGAACCGTTTGATCTTCATTTTTACACAGGGAGAACTGACAGGCGGCTTGTTTACATAAGCCGCTCTGTCTTTCTCCTGCTGTACCGGCGATCGTAGTGTGACCGGCGGACATCGGGTCTGCCAGTCACACTCCCCCAATAGCTCGCCCGCTATTGGCTCTAGAAGGAGTGACAGGCGAGCGACGTAGACCTACGTCACTCTGCCTGGCCGGGGCCGACTGCCGCAGTAAATATACTGTGCGCAGTCGGCAAGTGGTTATGGGGAGTGGCAGGGGTGTGTCCTATGCCTACATACTTTTGCTGATAGGTGTCCCTCATTCTCATCTCAGAACGTTTGGAGGTATGCAAGTGGGTCACCATGGCGGCTCACCCAGGGTGTGGAGTCCAAGCATCATCAGAGCTCCTGAAGGTGGGGGATGGATTTTTCTGCATGTTAGTACCAAGTTGCTGTTCTAAGTATTGCCCCACCAGGAAATGGGCAAGCTGGGGTCCAGTAGCAGATACAGCAGGTAGAGATCAAACAGAAGCGTAGTCAGTAAACAAAAGCAAAGGTCAGTAACACATGGTTGCAGGTTGGGATCAAACAGAAGCGTAGTCAGTAAACAAGCCAAAGGTCAGTAAAACATGGTTGCAGGTTGGATCAAACAGAAGCATAGCTAGTAAACAAGTCAAAGGTCAGTAACACATGGTTGCAGGTTGGGATCAAGCAGAAGCATAGTCGAGGAACAGGCCAAAGGTCGGGAACAAGGGGTAGCGGAGATGCGGGCAGCAGCAGGAGTGACAAGAACGAGATATTAGCTGGAGAGAGCACAATAATCTGGCAAACAGGAATTGCAAAGGTGAGGCTTAAATAGGAGGTTCATGGGGGGGAGCCAGGGCCGCTGATAGGGGAGACCACCAGTCCTCCTGTAGGGGGCCTGGGTACACAGAGGGGCTCAGACAGCAGGAGGGGTGTCCTATGCCTACATACTTTTGCTGTTAGATGTCCCTCATTTCTATCTCAGAAAGTTGGGAGCTATGCAAGTGGGTCACCATGTAGCAGAGGCGTAACTGAAAACTTTAGGGCCCCGGTGCAAGAAACCATGAAGGGCCCCCCCGGACCCCTGGACGAGGCCCTTCCCTTCAAGCCTGGGACTCTTCCCACTCATCCTGGGGCCCTTTACTCTCATTGCGGGGCCCTTTAATACGGTCCTGCAGCAGGACCCTTTCACAAGTTGTGCAGTGGGCCCCCTTCCTGCCATCTTGGGGCCTCCCCACGGTGGTGGAATGCCAGGGCCCGGTTGCAAGTGTGACCTTTGCGATCCTGGAAGTTCACCCACTGATGTCAGTAGTTTTTATTTTTTGGTATTTTAATTCTATTATTTTTTATCATTGTATTTTATTTTTTACAATGTCACTAACTATGACTCTGTCCATTCAGAAAAGGAAGGAGCTGGCAAATTACATATTTACCGACCCCTTCCTGGTTCTCTATTGTGACACATCCCCTGCAGCAGCCGGCAGGAGAGGGGAGGGAGCACAGTGGAGGGGGGGGGATGGGCAGCAGAGTAGGGGAGACCAGGAGAGCACACAGGGGCCCAGAGACAGCAGAACACAAGTGAACTGGATAGGAGGAGTTGTGGGGGCAGAATACAGAGGAACCAATCTCCTCCATTTTCCTCCTGCAGCTACAGGAGGAAAAAGGAGGACAGTGATTTCTCTACATGCTGTCTCCACCACCCCTCCTATCCACGTGTACAGGGGAGCCGCACAGGCCCCCTGGTGCATGGGGCCCGGTTGCAATTGCAATCCTTGCAAACCCCTGTAGTTACGCCCCTGCCATGGAGGCTCACCGAGGTTTCAGAGTCCAAACACTAACCTGGGTTTATCAGAGCTTCTGATGGTGGGGATGGGTTTTGATTGCTGCATGTTAATACCAAGTCGCTGTCCTCAGTATTGCCCAACCAGGAGATGGTCGCCGGGGTCCAATAGCAGATATAGCAGATAGGGATCAAACAGAAGCGTAGTCTGTAAACAAGCCAAAGTTCAATAACACGTGGTTGCAGGTTGGGATGACAGAAAAATGCCTTCTGTGTTTCTCACACAGCAACTGAAAGCCGGTTTCTCTCTCTCTCCCTCACACCATATAGATATAGATAGATATATATATTTATATATATATATAGATATACTGTATATATATATATATATCTATATACAGTATATTTTTTTATATATATAGATATATATTTCTATATATATCTATATATATATATATATATAATTTATTAATAAAAAGCACACAGTAAATAAACACAGGGAAATTGGATAAAATATGAAAATTAAAAAAAATTCTCAAACAATGTGTTCTGGTAAAATTGCAGTGCGTGTTCTTAGGAAGTGGTTTGACCTTACAGTGAGTTTACTGCCAAGTTAAATCCTCACCCATATTGCATTATTCATATTATTATGATCATTTATTATATTCCTTTTTTTTTTTTCACTCTTTCACTCGTTTACACCTCATCCATAATTGCATCAGTACATTACTGAGTACACAAAACTATTTATGTTACTTCCATCCCCCAAAATGCTTATTCTAAATTTGCATGGTTATATGAATGTTATCGTTCCCATTAGCATTTGTTCGAATGGTTACATTGTATGTTATACTGTATTACAAAGATGTATATATACATATACATTTCCTATGCTCCTCAGCTCCATCTAGTGGCTTTTTAAGTTACTATGCATGTGCAGTAACCCAAATAAGGTTGATGCTGTGATCCCTGGACATGGCCTGGGACCCAGCATGGGACTGTTCCAGCAAATCCAGGATAATTGGCATCTATAGTAATAGTAACCGTATTACAGGAAGTGCCAGATGAAGGATCTTCATGGCAGGATCACCAGGGACTATTTTAGTGAAATCTGCAGATTTAATACACTAAAAATGACTTTTAAAATTACATCGGCTTCTATTAAATTTCAGTGATTGGGTGTATACCTACGTTAACTTATCAAAATGTTTTTTGGGTGTGGGGCAGTGGCAGAACTACCAGGGTCGCAAAGGTGGCACTTGCGACCGGGCCCTTGCTTTCCGCAACCATGGGAAGTCCACAACAGGGCAGGAAGGGGGCCCACTGCAGAAAATGTAAAAGGGTCCTGCTGCGGTACCGCAGGGCTTGGTTCACATGGCTGTGACCTTAAAGTCATGCAACTTGCTTGCAATTGCCTTGCTACTTCCTTGCTTACATCTGCAATTTACATTGCAGTCTATGACACACAAATTGCACCAAAGTAGCAGAAAAGTAGTGCAGGGACCTTTTTTCTTTTATACCTGTGACTGGAGTCCCATTGATTAGGTCGGCACCCATCGAAATGAATGTGTTTTGACTTGTCATGCAGTATTATGTGTCGCAAGGTGCATGATAAGTCACAGAAGTGTAAACTGGGGCTTATAAAGGGCCCCGAAATGGGAGTAAAGGGCCCTGGGATCAGTGGAAAGGGCCCTGGGCTTAGAGTGAAGGGCCCCGGGCTAGGAGGGAAGGACCCTTGGACCAGTGGAAAGGACTCCGGGAGCAATGGAAAGAGTCCTAGCGGTCAGGGGGGCCTTCATAGTTTCTTGCACCATTGCCCTGAAGGTTCTAGTTATGCCTAGATGGACCCCTGGATTGTCCCTTGGATAGAACTCTGGATTGACCCCTAGGTAGAACCCTGGATTGGCCCCTAGATGGACCCCCAGGATCGACCCCTAGATTGACCCCTAGACTGGCCCCTAGATCAGGGGGCCCTTCATGGTTTCTTGCACCAGGGCCCTGAAGGTTCTAGTTATTCCTCTGGTATGAGATGAGAAAAATTAAGTTCTTAAGGAGAATAGGCCAAGGCCCCAGTGCTGCAAAGGCCAGAATGCTGATCACTAAGCCACCATATCACATAGGAGAGAAATACTAAAACCTTTGTGAGTAAACCTGGATTGGCTCCTAGATGGACTCCTGGATCAGGCCCTAGATGGACCCCTTGATTGTCCCTTGGATAGAACTCTGGATTGACCCCTAGGTAGAACCCTGGATCGGCCCCTAGATGGACCCCTAGACTGGCCCCTAGATCAGGAGGGCCCTTCATGGTTCCTTGCACCAGGGCCCTGAAGGTTGCAGTTGTGCCTCTGGTGTGAGATGAGAAAAATTGAGTTCTTAAGAAGAATCGGCCATGGCCCCAGTGCTGCAAAGGCCAGAATACTGCTCACTAAGCCACCATATCAAAGACGAGAGAAATACGAAAACCTTTGTGAATAAACCTGGATTGGCTCCTAGATGGACTCCTGGATCAGCCCCTAGATGGACCCCTGGATTGTCCCTTGGATAGAACTCTGGATTGACCCCTAGGTAGAACCCTGGATTGGCCCCTAGATGGACCCCCAGGATCGACCCCCTAGATGGACCCCTAGACTGGCCCCTAGATCAGGGGGCCCTTCATGGTTTCTTGCACCAGGGCCCTGAAGGTTCTAGTTATGCCTCTGGTGTGAGATGAGAAAAATGTAGTTCTTAAGGAGAATAGGCCATGGCCCCAGTGCTGCAAAGGCCAGAATGCTGCTCACTAAGCCACCATACCAAAGACAAGAGAAATACTAAAACTTTTGTGAATAAACCTGGAATTGGCTCCTGGATGGACCCCTGGATCAGCCCCTAGATGGACCCCGGGATTGATCCCTAGATAGAACCGTGGATCAGCCCCTAGATGGACCCCTAGGATCGACCCCTAGATGGACCCCTGGACTAGCCCCTAGATGGACCCCCAGGATCGACCCCTAGATTGACCCCTAGACTGGCCCCTAGATCAGGGGGCCCTTCATGGTTTCTTGCACCAGGGCCCTGAAGGTTCTAGTTATGCCTCTGGTATGAGATGAGAAAAATTGAGTTCTTAAGGAGAATAGGCCAAGGCCCCAGTGCTGCAAATGCCAGAATGCTGATCACTAAGCCACCATATCAAAGACGAGAGAAATACTAAAACCTTTGTGAATAAACCTGGATTGGCTTCCAGATGGACCCCTGGATCAGCCCCTAGATGGACCCCTGGATCAGCCCCTAGATGGACCCCTGGATTGACCCCTAGATGGACCCCTAGACTTGCCCCTAGATCAGGGGGGCCCTTCATGGTTTCTTGCATCAGGACCCTGAAGGTTTTAGTTATGCCTCTGGTGTGAGATGAGAAAAATTGAGTTCTTAAGGAGAATAGGCCATGGCCCCAGTGCTGCGAAGGCCAGAATGCTGCTCACTAAGCCACCATATCAAAGACGAGAGAAATACTAAAACCTTTGTGAATAAACCTGGATTGGCTACTAGATAGACTCCTGGATCAGCTCCTAGATGGACCCCTGGATTGTCCCTTGGATAGAACTCTGGATTGACCCCTACATAGAACCCTGGATCGGCCCCTAGATGGATCCCTAGACTGGCCCCTAGATCAGGAGGGCCCTTCGTGGTTTCTTGCACCAGGGCCTTGAAGGTTCTAGTTATTCCTCTGGTGTGAGATGAGAAAAATTTAGTTCTTAAGGAGAATTGGCCAAGGCCCCAGTGCTGAAAAGGCCAGAATGTTCCTCACTAAACCACCATATCAAATAAGAGAGAAATACTAAAAAGTTTGTGAATAAACCTGGATTGGCTCCTAAATGGACTCCTGGATCAGCCCCTAATGGGACCCTTGGATTGACCCCTAGATATAACCCTGGATCGGCCCCTAGATGAACCCCTGGATTGACCCCTAGATGGACCCCTGGATTGACCCCTAGATGGACCCCCAGGATCGACCCCTAAATGGGTCCCTAGACTGGCCCCTAGATCAGGGGGCCCTTCATGGTTTCTTGCACCAGGGCCCTGAAGGTTCTAGTTATGCCTCTGGTGTGAGATGAGAAAAATTGAGTTCTTAAGGAGAATAGGCCATGGCCCCAGTGTTGCAAAGGCCAGAATACTGCTCACTAAGCCACCATATCAAAGACGAGAGAATGCTAAAACCTTTGTGAATAAACCTGGATCAGCCCCTAGATGGACCCCTGGATTGACCCCTAGATAGAACCCTGGATCGGCCCCTAGATGAACCCCTGGATTGGCTCCTAGATGGACACCCAGGATGGACCCCTAGACTGGCCCCTTGATCAGGGGGGCCCTTCATGGTTTCTTGCACCAGGGCCCTGAAGGCTCTAGTTATTCCTCTGGTGTGAGATGAGAAAAATTGAGTTCTTAAGAAGAATAGGCCAAGGCCCCAGTGCTGCAAAGGCCAGAATGCTGATCACTAAGCCACCATATCAAAGACGAGAGAAATACGAAAACCTTTGTGAATAAACCTGGATTGGCTCGTAGATGGACCCCTGGATTGACCCCTAGATGGACCCCCAGGATCGACCCCTAGATGGATCCCTAGACTGGCCCCTAGATCAGGGGGCCCTTCATGGTTTCTTGCACCAGAACCCTGAAGGTTCTAGTTATGTCTCTGGTGTAAGATGAGAAAAATTGAGTTCTTACGGAGAATAGGCATGGCCCCAGTGCTGCAAGGCCAGAATGCTGATCACTAAGCCACCATATCAAAGACGAGAGAAATACTAAAACTTTTGTGAATAAACCTGGATTGGCTCCTAGATGGACCCCTGGATCAGCCCCTAGATGGACCCCGGGATTGACCCCTAGATAGAACCCTGGATTGACCCCTAGATAGAACCCTGGACAGGCCCCTAGATGGACCCCTGGATTGGCCCCTAGATGGACACCCAGGATGGACCCCTAGACTGGCCCCTAGATCAGGGGGGCCCTTCATGGTTTCTTGCACCAGGGCCCTGAAAGTTCTAGTTATTCCTCTGGTGTGAGATGAGAAAAATTGAGTTCTTAAGAAGAATCGGCCATGGCCCCGTGCAGCAAAGGCCAGAATGCTGATCACTAAGCCACCATATCAAAGACAATAGGAATACCACAACTTTTGTGAATAAACCTGGATTGGCATCTAGATGGACCCCTGGATTGTCCCTTGGATAGAACTCTGGATTGACCGCTAGATAGAATCCTGGATCGGCCCCTAGATCAGGAGGGCCCATCATGGTTCCTTGGACCAGGCCATTGAAGGTTGTAGTTATGCCTCTGGTGTGAGATGAGAAAAATTGAGTTCTTAAGGAGAATAGGCCAAGGCCCCAGTGCTGCAAAGGCCAGAATGCTGATCACTAAGCCACCATATCAAAGAC
Source organism: Pelophylax lessonae (assembly GCF_965119305.1). NCBI lineage: Eukaryota > Metazoa > Chordata > Amphibia > Anura > Ranidae > Pelophylax > Pelophylax lessonae. The sequence continues at coordinate 12,947,907 of NC_138772.1, forward strand.
GAGAGAAATACTAAAACCTTTGTGAATAAACCTGGATTGGCTCCTAGATGGACCCCTGTATCAGCCCCCAGATGGACCCCTGGATTGAACCCTTGATAGAACCCTGGATCAGCCCCTAGATGGACCCCTGGATCAGCCCCTAGATGGACCCCTGGATCGGCCCCAGGCGGGGTAAAATTTAGAGAATGACTTGCTGTGAACTGATGGGTTCACAAATTGAGCCACAAAAGCTTTTTATTATTTTTTTTTTTTTTATCTAGAAATATGAAATTGTTGCCACTCTGAAATCACTTTCATATCTTACATCTTCAGAATGACGGATAGAATTTTAATAGCCTCACGGTCGCAGCGTTCACTTTGGATGCCATCCTGACGCCCTCTGACACCCGGCATGTTCTGCATAGGATTATTTTTTTTCTTTCCTCCATTTTTTCCAGAATCGGCGCCTCGCGCAGAACATCCTGAGCTGTAATTAATGGGTGTAAGTCACTAAAAATGATTGCCGTTTGCAGAAAATGACGATCTTGTTCGCCTGAAAAATTAACATTGGCGGCCATAAAATAAATGGGAGATATATATATATTCCTCCCGCCGGCCAGGCCAGGTGTGAATAATTCCGCACAAGACAGCGAGGGTCGGGATTTCACCGTCTGTCAGCGCGCCATCGAGGTAATGGCCATCGATTTGGATCATTTTAAGCTCATGGATCGCTCATGTGCGAATCCCCAGCGGTGACCGTGAAATGGAGGATATGGAGAGGCAGGCCGGCAATTCTACCGCCGTCTGCGATCATTTTATGGGTTAAATCAGAATCTGTCACTGCGCCATTTAAATGACAATGTGAGATGTGCCAGCTGTGCGTTCCGCTCGTTATTGGCGGGCTCAGCCGGGCCCATGTATAGATTTTATGTATGTGTGTAAGATATTCTATGTATATTTTCACGCAGCGCAATCTTCCGTATTGACACACATTTTTACATAGCGTTCTGCTGGGAGGCTTCCCTGTGTTTTGCTGACCCGGTTTGTTTTGTAACAATTCCTTTACTCCAAAAATATTAATAATTATAATATTTAATAAAATAATAATACCGATAATGTAAATTTCTACTTTTATATACTACAATGCTGTGCAGGGAATACTGAACCAGTTCATTCTCTGTACCAGAGAAGCTTACATTCTAATGTCAACCCCCCCCCCCCCCCCCACAGTCACACACTATTATTATTATACATTTATATACAGTATCTAACAAAAGTAAGTACCCCCCCCCCCCCTCACATTTTTGTAAATATTTTATTCTACCTTTTCATGTGACAACACTGAAGAAATGACACTTTGCTACAATGTAAAGTAGTGAGTGTACAGCTTGTATAACAGTGTAAATTTGCTGTCCCCTCAAAATAACTCAACACACAGCCATTAATGTCTAAACCGCTGGCAACAAAAGTGAGTACACCCCTAAGTGAAAATGTCCAAATTGGGCCCAAAGTGTCAATATTTTGTGTGGCCACCAGGCCTGGACTGGGACAAAAAATAGGCCTGGGCGTTTTAGACTGAGCAGCCCATGACATATTTACTGGGAGGCACGGAGAGTATAGGGGGAGCCGAGAATGTGGGGGGGGGGGGCTGAAGAGCACAGGGAGCAGAGAGCACTAGGGGGTGGAGAGCACAGGTGGGCTGGAAAGCATAAGGGAGGCCAGGAGAGCACAGGGAGGGACAGAGAGCACAGGGGGGCTAGAGAGTACTTAGGGGAGCGGAGAGCACAAGGGGGGTGGAGAACTGGAGGGGGCCGAAGAGCACAGGGTGGGTCTAGAGCACTAGGGGGGCCAGAGAGCACGGGGGGCTAGAGAGCACTGGAGCTGAGAGAAAAGGGGGGAATGGAAAGCATAAGGGGGGCCAGGTGAGCATGGGGGCAGAGAGCACAGGGGGTCTGGAGAGCACTATTGGGGGCTGGAGAGCACTGAGTGGTGGCAGAGAGTACGGGGGCTGGAGAGCACTTGGGAGGGCGGAGAGCACGGGTGGCTAAGAGCACAAGGGGGGCGGGGAACATGGGGGGACTAAGAGCACAGGGTGGGCCTAAAGCACTAGGGGTGCCAGAGAGCACAGGGAGCTGGAGAGCACTGGGGGGGGGTCAGACAGCATGGGGGCCTGAGAACCCAGGAGGTGCTAAGAGCACTGGAGGGCTGGAGAGCACTGGGAGAAGTCAGAGCACTGGGGGGGTCAGAGAGCACTGGGGTGGTTAGAGAGCCCTGAGGGGGACGGAGAGCACTAAGGGGGCGGCAAAAAGGGGGGGCAAAGAGCACAGAAGGGGAGGATAGCACAGGGGGAGCTAAGAGCATGGGGGGCCTAAGAGCATGGGGGAGGCCAGAGAGCACTAGGGGGGGCCCTGGGAGCACTGGAGAGCAGTTGGGGCCTGGAGAGCAGTGGAGGGGTGCCTGAGAGCATGGGGGGCTGAGAGCACAGTGGGGGGGCAGAGAGCAGTGGGGGGGCAAAGAGCACTGGGCGGAGCCTGAGGGCACAGGGGGGAGAGCACTGTGGGCTGGAAAGCATTGGGGGGGGCCCGGAGAGCACTGGAGGACTGCAGAACAGTTGGGGGCTTTAAAGCAGAGGGGGCCTGAAAGCACAGTGGGGAGGAGCAGAGAGCAATGGGGGGGGCAGAGAGCAGTGGGGGGGGGAGCCTGAGAGCACGTGGGAGAGAACTGGAAGGCTGGAGAGCAGTTGGGGGCCAGAGAGCAGTGGGGGGGGAGCCTGACAGCACAGGTGGGGGGCCTGAGAGCACAGTGGGGGGGAAAGCAATGGGGGGGGGCAGAGAGCATGGGAGGCAGTTGAAGGATAGGAGGACCAGCTCCATATACAGTAGAAGAATAAATTTTTCTCCTGCAGCCCCTGAATGCCTGCAGGAGGGAGAGAAAAAGAAGGCTGCAGGAGAAATAAAGTAAAGATTGTTTCTTCTACTGTATATGCAGCCGGTCCTCCTATCCAGAGGCACAAATGGGGAGCTGCACTTACTTTCTCTCCTGTCCGGCACCTCCTCCAGATCCCCTCTCTTTTCATGGTAACAGGTCATCTGACCTGTAGTTTCCGCACCCCGGCTCAACGCTCGAGCTGAATTAGCCGGTCGTAGAGAGGCCGAGTGAGTGGCCTGGGCTCAAGGAGCAGCCCAGCTGCCTTGGCCTCACAAGAACATGCGGCCTGGCAAGTGCCCGGTGTGCCTAATGGCCAGTCCGGGCCTGGTGGCCACCATTATTTTCCAGCACTGCCTTAACCCTCTTGGGCTTCGAGTTCACCAGAGCTTCAAAGGTTACCACTGGAGTCCTCTTCCACTCCTCCATGATGACATCACAAAGCTGGTAGATGTTAGAGACCTTGCACTCCTCCACCTTCCATTTGAAGATGCCCGACAGATGCTCAATAGGGTGTAGGTCTGGAGACATGCTTGGCCAGTCCATCACCTTTACCCTCAGCTTCTTAACCAAGGCAGTGGTCATCTTGGAGGTGTGGTTGAGTTGGAGGGAGGAAGTTCTTCTGGGGATGAGTCAGTGATTTCTATGGAGGAGGAACCACAAGGAGCATTAAAGCATGTAGGGTCTCCAAGTAGGGAGGGGAGTAAGCAGGCTAGGAAATGTGTCATTCATCCTGATGGTGGTTCCCACTCCACTGTAGGTGGCGACCAATAATGTCGCCAGCATAAAATCAGTAAATGCTTGGCCTTATTTTTGCTCAGCGGGTTTGATGCTGATATTTTCTTTTTGCAAGAGAGCCGGTTGACTAGTTTGGCTGATATTCATCTGATGAAGAAGAAGTGGAGGCGCAGCCCCTCCTTTTGGTCTCTTGTGGCCGTGACTTACACTGGAGTTGCGGTACTTTTTTCCGGCATGATAACCTGTCCGCGAATTATTGAGGTAGAAATGGGGAGACGCATGGTCTTGGATGTTTCCATGGGGGGGGCAGGACCTGCTCCTCATTAACATCTATGGGCCTCAGACAAGGTGGGACAAGATCAAGCCTTTTCTTTTTATAGCCCAGCAAGTTGTCTTCGGTGGTGATTTCAACACCATCACTAGGACTACTGGAACTCACTGCTGCCCAGACTACATATACCGCAGTGCTCTACAGAGAACACTGAGCAAGTCACATCAGTCTCTGTACCAGAGGAGCTTACACTCTAATGTCCCCTCCCTTACAGTCACATCAACCTTTAAAACAGACTGAGAGAAAGATAGATAGATAGATAGATAGATAGATAGATAGATAGATAGATAGATAGATAGATAGATAGATAGATAGATAGATAGATAGATAGATAGATAGATAGATAGATAGATAGACAGACAGAGAGACATATGTATATTTCAGAGACGGGCTGTGATAAAATGAAGTAGAAAGGTATATTTTTGGGGGGTGCACACAGAAGCTGTGTATGACAGCCAATCAGCTTCTAACTTCAGCTTGTTCAATGAAGCTTTGACAATAAAACCTGGAAGCTGATTGGTTTCTATTCGGAGCTGCACTCTTCTGTTTTAATAAATCAACCCCTATATGTATAACAGAATATGTATGAAGTAATTTGTATATCTCGGACTCTTTGGCCCGGGGATTCGCATTGTACACGGAATGGCTCATTACAAATATTCTACATAATAGATCATTTGGTTCCTTTTTTTAGATTAAAGATAAAATAATTGACTTTCCTGAGAAGTGAATGATAATAATCGGTCCCAGGTTCCCGGCCCTGGCGGAGTCTAAGAGTCCTGAAAAAGGGTCGAACCCTGGGGGAATATTTTTAATTTTTTTTCTTTGTTACTTAAGGAAAGCGGCGGCGATGAGCGAGAGGGCCCGTGGGGGCTCATTTCCTGCCGTCAAGCTATTGTCCAGGTAAGCAGTCAGAATGTTCCGGATGGTTCTGTGAAGCATGCCATTTTGCCGCATCAGACGCAGCTAATTACTTCTGCGTTGGGCCGCCCTTCCTATCAATATCGGTCCTGAACTGTATCAGCAATAGATCAGCGTTAGCGGGCGCTGATTGATATGTGCTGAGGAGAAGCCTCTCTGTTCTGCTTAATAAGACAGGGAAGTGCCTTTTAGGCAATTTGGAGTTTATGAATTAGTTTGCCGTCACTCAGAGCCCATTCCCCCGTGTTCCATGCCTATTCAGCGCTTCCTCCCGCGGGATCCCCAACACAGCGCACCGCGTCCAGGATGGCCAATGTTCCTGAGAGTCGGATGACCATAGAGAGAGAAAATCACAGAGAAACCAACCTGATCTCTTCCACACTGAGATCTCTATACATTGTAACACATCAGATCTACAGATTCCTATCAGGAGTCCATATAATGGTCATTGTTCTCTGTACCTTTTGTTATCTATGTCAGGGGTCTCCATACTACCACCTACAGGCCACATCTGGCCCACTACAAGATTTTACCCCCCCCCCCAGCTAGGGTCAGTGGCTTATCCAAAATGTGCACTGAGTGAGGATTCAGATCAGCAGAGGCACTTCTGATGTAAGGCTCGGTTCTTTACATAGTAGAGTTACATTAGTATATGTAAATCAGATGTGTTTTGAACAGAGTTGTATAAAGTACTCGAAACCCATACTTGAGTAAAAGTACAAGTGCTCGATCAAAAAGTGACTTGAGTAGAAGTACTAAAGTATTCAACATTTTTTGTACTTAAGTATCGCAAGTAGTTTTTTTTTTTTTAATTTTGCTACTCAAGTACTGAAAGTAAAAGTACCAGTAGTTTTGAAAAAAAATTGCTACTCAAGTACTGAAAGTAAAAGTACAAGTACTGTGTTATGTAGTTATTAAAGAAAGAAGTCAAAAGTTTGAACATCATATTGTTTTTTATTATTTCAAATGCAGCTTTTATTTATACATACACTAGCATTTATTTTCGTATGCGCTGATAATACACAATGTTTTGAGCTTCATGAAACCTGCCATCTACTGTTCTGGCAGTGGTAATTTTTATAATTGTAACGAGTAACTATGCAGCACAAAAAAAAATATCGGAGGAGAAGTATTGAAATCATTGAAGAAATGTAGTGAAGTAAAAGTAGAAGTAGGAGAAAAAAATTCTACTCTAGGAAAGTGTGAAGTAGTTCTACTTAGTTACTATACATCTCTGGTTTTGAACCCCATCCGATTCATATAACAGGCGAACCAGGCTGGCTTTCAATGGAGCGGGTTCACATACATGCGGGCCGGTTGCGGTGCGAATGACAATTTTCAGTCATGTTCAGGACCAATTTAAGTATCAAACATCGCACCTGAACTGCTGAACGGAAACCACACCAGATTCTGCACAGAAACCGGCCTCACATACTGTATACAGTATCTCACAAAAGTGAGTACACCCCTCACATTTTTGTAAATATTTAAATTCTATCTTTTCATGTGACAACACTGAAGAAATGACACTTTGCTACAATGTAAAGTAGTGAATGTACAGCTTGTATAACAGTGTAAATTTGCTGTCCCCTCAAAATAACTCAACACACAGCCATTAATGTCTAAACCGCTGGCAAAAAAAAGTGAGTACACCCCTAAGTGGAAATGTCCAAATTGGGCCCAATTAGCAATTTTCCCTCCCCGGTGTCATGTGACTCGTTAGTGTTACAAGGTCTCAGGTGTGAATGGGGAGCAGGTGTGGTAAATTTGATGTTATCGCTCTCACTCTCTCATACTGGTCACTGGAAGTTCAACATGGCACCTCATGGCAAAGAACACTCTGAGGATCTGAAAAAAAGAATTGTTACTCTACATAAAGATGGCCTAGGCTATAAGAAGATTGCCAAGACCCTGAAACAGAGCTGCAGCATGGTGGCCAAGACCATACAGCGGTTTAACAGAACAGGTTCCACTCAGAACAGGCCTCGCCACGGTCAATCAAAGAAGTTGATTGCACGTGCTCAGTGTCATATCCAGAGGTTGTCTTTGGGAAATAGACGTATGAGTGCTGCCAGCATTGCTGCAGAGGTTGAAGGGGTGGAGGGTCAGCCTGTCAGTGCTCAGACCATACGCCGCACACTGCATCAAATTGGTCTGCATGGCGGTCATCCCAGAAGGAAGCCTCTTCTAAAGATGATGCACAAGAAAGCCCGCAAACAGTTTGCTGAAGACAAGCACACTAAGGACATGGATTACTGGAACCATCTCCTGTGGTCTGATGAGACCAAGATAAACTTATTTGGTTCAGATGCTATCAAGCGTGTGTGGCGCCAACCAGGTGAGGAGTACAAAGACAAGTGTGTCTTGCCTACAGTAAAGCATGGGGGTTGGAGCGTCATGGTCTGGGGCTGCATGAGTGCTTCCGGCACTGGGGAGCTACAGTTCATTGAGGGAACCATGAATGCCAACATGTACTGTGACATACTGAAGCAAAGCATGATCCCCTCCCTTCGGAGACTGGGCCACAGGGCAGTATTCCAATATGATAACGACCCCAAACACACCTCCTAGACAACCATTGCCTTGCTAAAGAATCTGAGGGTAAAGGTGATGGACTGGCCCAGCATGTCTCCAAACCTAAACCCTATTGAGCATCCGTTGGGCATTATCAAACAGAAGGTGGAGGAGCGCAAGGTCTCTAACATCCACCAGCTCCGTGATGTCATCATGGAGGAGTTGAAGAGGACTCCAGTGGCAACCTGTGAAGCTCTGGTGAACTCCATGCCCAAGAGGGTTAAGGCAGTGGTGGAAAATAATGGTGGCCACACAAAATATTGACACTTTGGGCCCAATTTGGACATTTCCAATTAGGGGTGTACTCACTTTTGTTGCCAGCGGTTTAGACATTAATGGCTGTGTGTTGAGTTATTTTGAGGGGACAGTAAATTTACACTGTTATACAAGCTGTACACTCACTACTTTACATTGTAGCAAAGTGTCATTTCTTCAGTGTTGTCACATGAAAAGATAGAATAAAATATTTACAAAAATGTGAGGGGTGTACTCACTTTTATGAGATACTATATATATTTATCTATATTTCTTGGAGTTCAGCCTTATACAATCAAAAAACAAACTGAAAATGTGGGGAATGGTGTCTATTTTGCATTTAATAGAAATATTTGCAATATACTGTAATTTTACATTTTTTGTAAAATATCCAAGCCATAGAGATGTATGTTTTAGGTCTGCTGGTATTGTTGTGGGATCCTGCGGTTGTCTCGGTCCTGGTGCTATAACCTGCGTTTGGCCGACATCCCATATAATAAACAAGTGAATCAATCACACACTAAACTGTAACATATTGTTGTGTTAAACCGCCGTCTCCGGTGCTGCGAATCTCGGGTTGAGGCTGGAGACGCACAATCCCGAGTGTGGCTGGAGACAACGCTGCCAGATGTTTCAGGGAAGATTCTTCCACCTTCAGGAACTCGGGTGCTGGGCGGGCAGAGAGCCAGAACCACCGCAAAAATCAATCACAGCGTTGAGAGGAAAATGCAAACGTGGATTTCTAGATGGCCGGAAGATTATCAGAGCGCAGAGCTGGACGCAGAGTCAATCAACCCTTTCCTCTCCAACCTGCCTCACCCTCGGGTGCCTTCACTCCACCCAGGAACTCTTTGTTGGACACTGAGGACACCTTGATCAGTAGGCAGATGCTGCAGGAACTTGGATCCCAACCTACAGCCCAGGGGGGTTTTGGCAGCAGTAATACAGTATGTATGAGTGAGTCGGGGACACCCAGAAACAGTCCAAACAAGTTTTTCCTGAACTTTTATTCAGCAAAGCAGCAAACAAACACGGTTCAATGCAGGAGGGCTGTCAGTGCTACTTACCTTCCTCGGTCCAGCGCCGCCTCTGCTTCTAAGGTGCGCGCATGTGTGCACTTCCAGGTTTTACCAGGAATATCGTGCCGCATCCAATCACAGTTGTGCCTGCCATCTGGCCTGTATCCGGTATTGATTCCTGTGTACCAACGTTCACTGCCCACCCTGACCTCTGTCTTTTGCTTGGTTATTCGTGTCTGCTGTTTGCCCTGACCTCTGGCTTGTTCTTGGTTATTCTTATCTGTTGCCTGCCCTACATTTTGGCTCGTTCATGGTTATTTGCGTCTGCTGCCTGCCCTGACCTCTGGCTTGTTCATGGTTATTTGTGTCTGCTGCCTGCCCTGACCTCTGGCCTTTTCTTGCTTATTCGTGTCTGCTGCCTGCCCTGACATGTGGCTTTTTCTTGGCTATTCTTATCTGTTGCCTGCCCTTATATCTGGCTTGTTCATGGTTTTTCACATATGATGCCTGCCCTGACCTCTGGCTTGTTCTTGGTTATTCACGTCTGCTGCCTGCCCTGACCTCTGGCTTTTTCTTGCTTATTCATGTCTGTTGCTTGTCCTAACCTCTGGCTTTTTCTTGCTTATTTGTGTCTGCTGCCTGCCCTGACCTCTGGCTTGTTCTTGGTTATTCTTATCTGTTGCCTGCCCTTATCTCTGGCTTGTTCATTGTTATTTGCATCTGCTGCCTGCCCTGACCTCTGGCTTTTTCTTGCTTATTTGTGTCTGTTGCTTGCCCTGACCTCTGGCTTTTTCTTGGTTATTCGTGTCTGCTGCCTGCCCTGACCTCTGGCTTGTTCTTGGTTATTCTTATCTGTTGCCTGCCCTTATCTCTGGCTTTTTCATGGTTATTCACGTCTGCTGCCTGCCCTGACCTCTGGCTTGTTCTTGGTTATTCTTATCTGTTGCCTGCCCTACATTTTGGCTCGTTCATGGTTATTTGCGTCTGCTGCCTGCCCTGACCTCTGGCTTGTTCATGGTTATTTGTGTCTGCTGCCTGCCCTGACCTCTGGCCTTTTCTTGCTTATTCGTGTCTGCTGCCTGCCCTGACCTGTGGCTTTTTCTTGGCTATTCTTATCTGTTGCCTGCCCTTATATCTGGCTTGTTCATGGTTTTTCACATATGATGCCTGCCCTGACCTCTGGCTTGTTCTTGGTTATTCACGTCTGCTGCCTGCCCTGACCTCTGGCTTTTTCTTGCTTATTCATGTCTGTTGCTTGTCCTAACCTCTGGCTTTTTCTTGCTTATTTGTGTCTGCTGCCTGCCCTGACCTCTGGCTTGTTCTTGGTTATTCTTATCTGTTGCCTGCCCTTATCTCTGACTTGTTCATTGTTATTTGCATCTGCTGCCTGCCCTGACCTCTGGCTTTTTCTTGATTATTTGTGTCTGTTGCTTGCCCTGACCTCTGGCTTTTTCTTGGTTATTCGTGTCTGCTGCCTGCCCTGACCTCTGGCTTTTTCTTTGTTATTCTTATCTGTTGCCTGCCCCTATCTCTGGCTTGTTCATGGTTATTCGCATCTGCTGCCTGCCCCACTTCTGGCTTGTTCCTGGTTATTCATGTCTGCTGCCTGCCCTGACCTCTCGCTTGTTCTTGGTTATTCTTGTCTGCTGCCCACCCTGACTTCTAGCTTGTTCCTAGTTATTTGTGTATTCTGCCCACCCTGACCTCTGGTTTGTTCCTGGTTATTCATGTCCACAGCCAGCCCTGACCTCTGACTTATTTATGGTTATCTGTTTGCTGCCTGTCCTGACCTCTGGCTTGATCTTGGTTATCCACATCTGTTGCCTGCCGTGACCACTGGCTTGTTCCTGGTTATCCATGTCAGCTGCCCGCCCTAACCTCTGGCTTTTTATCTGAATTTTGTGGAATATATTCTGTGAGTTTACAATAAAATCAGTTCCAGTTTGCACCTAAGCTAGTGTCGTCTAGTTCTTGAGTGCAAAACTCTGCTATTATACCTGATTCCTGGTTCAAAAGAGGAGGAAGCTGTATCCTGATGGAGGCACCCAGGGTGGGTTCTAGGAGGTCCATCACAGCTATTAAGCTATAAGAATGTTTTACTGATAACAGTTTGCTGACGACTTCTAGAAACTGCTTCCAATATACTATTAACAACTTACAAACCGCCCACCATGTATTTTTTGTCGGTAATTTGACGTGAAATACCGGGTTATGGCAGCAGATAGCTGCCATAACCCTGGTATTTTTTTAAACGGCGGTTTGTCCGCTTTAACATAAGGGTGGTCCCAGCGGCAGTCTCGCTGCAGGATCACCTTTATAGGTTGCGGGCAGGGCCGGACTGGTCTACCGGGATACCGGGAAATTTCCCGGTGGGCCGCTTTCAGATGGGGCTGCTTTAAGATGCGGCCTCTTTAAGCATTGGGACCGCTGGCGAGTCGCTGTGATGGCCACTGCAGACCCGGCCCCCGCTGCGCTCCAGTGACAGTCCCGGATACACTCTCCTACGTCAGCCGATATGAGCGGCATGACGTCACATCCGGCGGAAGCGGCTGCGCGGCGGTGGATCATCTGACACGGTCACGGGGCAAGCCGCCGATCCCTCCCACACAGACGCCACGCCAGCAGCAGCATGCATGATCGCAGGTCACACTGCCGGAGAGGCTGAGACTGAAGGAGCGGAGCAGAGCCTGAGAAGAGAGCCAGGCAAGAGTAAATGGGCTGGGGGGGACCTCGTCCTCTTGCATTTGGGGGGGAGAATCAGCATATTAGGGCCCCTACTACAATGCTTATCTGCCATCCCCCCTGGGGCCCCCTCCCCCTAATACAATGCTGATCCCCCCCCAATTTAGGGGGGAGGGGGGGAAACAACATTGTATTAGGGGGAGGGGGCCAGGGGGGTCATCATTTTATTAAGGGGAGCGGGGTTAGCATTGTATTAGGAGAAGGGTGCTGGGTGGAACAGCATTGTATTAGGGGGAGGGGCCAGGGGGGGTCAGCAGTGTGTTAGGAGGAGGGGGGAGTCAGCGTTGTATTAGGGACAGCGGGGCGGGGGAATCAGCATTGTATTAGGGGGGGTCAGGTATATTAGGGGGGTGGGAGGGGGATCAGCAGTGCTTTAGGGGGAAGGGGCCGGGGAGAACAGCATTGTATTAGGGGGAGAGTGCTGGGGGGGGGGATCAGCATTGTATTAGGGGGAGAGGGCTGGGGGGGACTGCATTGTATTAGGGGGAGAGGGGATCAGCATTGTATTAGGGCCTCTAGTACAATGCTGATCCCCTCCCCCTAATACAATGCAGTTTCCCCCCCCCCCCCCCCGGCCCTCTCCCCCTAATACAATGCTGAACCACCCCCGGCACTCTCCCCCTAATACAATGCTGACCCACCCCCGGCACTCTCCCCCTAATACAGGGGTGGGGAACCTACGGCCAGTCCCGTCGTTGCGTCCAGCCCCCCCGTGTCACTGAGCCTGTGTAACGGTCAGAAGGTGCCGATGGCTCCGTCCTGACAGTGTGAGTCACAGAAAAGCTTCAGAAAAGGGTGGACCCGGGGAGCAGAGCAGTGTGCCCCCGGTCTACCCATTTGTGTGACAATAGCGAACGAAAAAAAGTGATCAAATTTTTTGAGGTACAATGTAAAAATAAAAAAAATACAATAAAATAAAAAAAGCATCCCTCCGTGATGGCGCACAGTAGCAAACGTCTGCAAATGTAAACGGTGTTCAAACCACACATGTGAGGTATCGCCGCAATCATTACAGCGAGAGCAATAATTCTAGCACAGGACCTCCTCTGCAACTCTAAACCGGTAACTGTTAAACAATTTTAAAGCGTTGCCTATGGAGGTTTTTACGTTCCGTAGTTTGTCACCATTCCACGCGTGTGCGCAATTTTAAAGCAAGACATATTAGGTATCTATTTACTCGGAGTGATCAACATCATCATTCACATTATACAAAAAAATTGGGCTAGCTTTACTGTTTTTTTTTTTTTAAATCATAAAAGTGTATTTTTCCATTTGAAAGACCGCTGCGCAAATACCGTGTGACAAACAATATTGCAATGACTGCCTTTTTATTCTCTAGGGCACATGTGTCAAACACAAGGCCCCCGAGCCGAATTCAGCCCTCCAGGCCAATTCATTTGGCCCTCCCTCCTCTCCTTTCTGCTCAAATGAAAAAAAATGTAAAAAATAAAATAGTAATAATATATGAATAAATACATGTAAAATTATTACAAAAATAACAAAAATGATCAGAAAAAAAAAATAAAATAAATGAATATTATGTAATAATACATAAATAATAATTAACCCCTAACCTTAAAAAATAAAAATAAAACTTAAAAAAATTTAAAATAAAAACCTTAATTTTAAATACTTATTATTATTATTATTATCATCATTAACATTTTATTGATAGTAAAAAAATATTAATTCAAAAATACCCAACCCCCAAAAAATAAATAAATTACTATAATAGTAATAATAATTTGTTTATTTATTAATTTTGTGTTAGGGTGTTTAGCTATTTATTATTATTATTATTTTTTTTAAAGATTACAGGTTTAAGTTAGGGGTTAATTATTTATGTTTGCACTTAGTACAAGTTAGGGGTTAGTTTTTTAATTATGTTTGTACTTAGTACTAATTTATTGAATGTATTTATTATTAATTATGTATGATTATTTTTATTTATTCGTGTATTTATTTCTCATTTATTTATTTATTATTAATAATAATAATAATAATAATTAGTAGTAGTAGTAGTAGTAGTAGTTGTTGTAGAAGTAGTAGTATTAACACCCTAAAAAAAAAAAAAATATTAATAATAAATTGTAACTCTAACCTTAACTCTAAGGCTCCATGTACACGGGACGTTAGAAAAAACGTGCTGCAAAGTTAGTTCTGACGCCGGGAAAAAGCAGCTGTTAAACGTGCTTTCAGTAGCTTTTTCCATTGGCGTTATTGCACGTTTGGCCACGTTGCTTTTAGCTGCGTTTTTTCTGCCTCCATTCAAAATTAATGGTTCCCTATGGGGAACCATATTCCATATTCCATACCAGCCCTTCGGGTCTGGTATGGTATTTGAGGGTAGCCCCACGCCGGAAAAAACGGCGTGGGGTCCCCCCCAAAATCAATGCCAGACCCTTATCCGAGCATGGAGCCCGGTAGGGCAGGAAGGGGGAGGGGACGAGAGAGCGGCCCCACCCCCCCCCTGGACCATACCAGGCCACATGCCCTCAACATGGGGGGGTGTTGGTGCTTTGGGGCAGGGGAAGCTCTGCACCCCCCACCCCAAAGCACCTTGCCCCCATGTTGATGAGGACAAGGGCCTCATCCCCAGAACCCTGGCCGGTGGTTGTGAGGGTCTGCGGGCAGGGGGCTTCTCGGTATCTGGAAGCCCCCTTTAACAAGGGTGGCCCCCCAGATCCCGGACCCCCTCCCTATGTGAATGGGTATGGGGTATTGTGGGTGATATATTGGGTGGGGGGGGTTTATTTTATTTTTTTTGGGGGGGGGGGGGTTTGTGCTAGCAAGGATAATTGGGGAGTATTTGTGCTAGGACAGGACATTTTTTTTAGGGGGGGTATTTGTGCTAGGGGGGGAATTGTAGAGGATATAGTGGGTGGGGGGTTTATTTATTTATTTTGGGGGGGGGGGTTGTGCTAGCAGGGATGATTAGGGAGTATGTGTGCTAGTAAGGGCCATTTTTTTTTTTGTTGGGGCGGGGGGGGGGGGGGTGTTTGTGCTAGGAGGGGGAATTGTAGGGGATATAGTGGGTGGAGGGGTTTATTTAAATTTTTTTGGGGGGGGGGGGTTGTGCTAGCAAGGATGATTAGGGAGTATTTGTGCTAGGAAGGGACATTTTTTTGAGGGGGGGTATTTGTGCTAGGAGGGGGGAATTGTGGGGGACATATTGGGTGGGGGGGGTTTGTTTTTTTTATTTTTTTGGGGGGGGTTGTGCTAGCAAGGATGATAGGGGAGTATTTGTGCTAAGAAGGGACATTTTTCTTTGGGGGGGGGGGGGGTATTTGTGCTACGAGGGGGGATTGTGGGGGATATAGTGGGTGGGGGGGTCTATTATTTTTTCCGGGGGGGGGGGATTTGTGCTATCAAGGATGATTAGGGAGTATTTGTGCTAGGGAGGGACATTTTGTTTTGGAGGGGGGTATTTGTGCTAGGATGGGGAATTGTGGGGGATATATTGGGTGGGGGGGGTTATTTTTTTATTTTTTGGGGGGGGGGGCTGTGCTGGGAGGGAGGGGGGATTTGGAGTAGGGTGGGAGAGGATGTCTGTGCTAGAAGAGGTGATTTTTAGTGGGGGGGGGCATTTCTGTTGGGAGGGTTGGGGGGCAAAGTTCTGTTCTAGCAGGGGGATTTCAGCAGGAGGCGGATTTGTCCTGGGAGGAGGGGAATGTATGCTTTGGGGGTAAGCATGCAGATTCGTGTTCAATTTTATTTATTTTATTTTTTTTTGGGGGGGGGGGGTTTGCTGACACATAATGCTCATACATCTTGGGGGGGGGATAGTTTGGCATGTTCCCCCTGGGCTCTATGTGACCTTGTCCGGAAACAGAGCAGGAACTTTAATTCCCATCATGCACTCTGTGTGACCCCCCCCCCCCCCCCGGCAGTCAGGGGCCACACACCCCAATAGCTGTACAGGGAGATTCTCTCTGATTGGGCGGCTGCCATGTTGGAGATTACTATGGCGAGTTCTGTGACGGGGAACAATAAATGGGATTCATAGACATTTCATTGTCATTTAGAGGGAATTAATGTCCTCTCACTGTAAATTGTTACACGGAGGGAGAAGAGGAACGATAAAATGTCATTAATTTTCACAATGACAATCTGAAATAAAGAGCCATTCATCTGGCCGCGGCCCGCGCCGCACTCCAATAATACGCCGCGCTAATGTAATCTTGTCATCGTTTAATTTCAGTGCCGGCGCTCTGGCTCACCCCTCGCCATGAACCTCCAGCGCAGGATAATTATGTCCGAAGACGATTTACTTTCCATACAAATATCGCCGGCCAAAAGATCAATATCTGTGACATCTTCTCTTTGTTCGCAGCTGCTCCCGGTCTCCATCAGCATTCCCTGGGAGTATTTCACCCAGAGGAGTGAGACTCCTTATTCTGATACTACAACTGCTAGTATGTAATACTTTTCTCTACAGAGATTCATCTCTATATACATATTTCTGACAATCACAGCCGCCTAGGCAGGCACTCCGCCTCAACTGATTGAAGGGACTACAAATACCATGATAGATAGATAGATAGATAGATAGATAGATAGATAGATAGATAGATAGATAGATAGATAGATAGATAGATAGATAGATAGATAGATAGATAGATAGAGTATCTCACAAAAGTAAGTGCACCCCTCACATTTCTGTAAATATTTTATTCTATCTTTTCATGTGACAACACTGAAGAAATGACACTTTGCTACAATGTAAAGTAGTGAGTGTACAGCTTGTATAACAGTGTAAATGTTCTGTCCCCTCAACATAACTCAACACACAGCCATTAATGTCTAAACCGCTGGCAACAAAAGTGAGTACACCCCTAAGTGAAAATGTCCAAATTGGGCCCAATTAGCAATTTTCCCTCCCCGGTGTCACGTGACTCGTTAGTGTTACAAGGTCTCAGGTGTGAATGGGGAGCAGGTGTGTTAAATTTGGTGTTATCGCTCTCACTCTCTCATACTGGTCACTGGAAGTTCAACACGGCACCTCATGGCAAAGAACTCTCTGGGGATCTGAAAAAAAGAATTGTTGCTCTACATAAAGATGGCCTAGGCTATAAGAAGATTGCCAAGACCCTGAAACTGAGCTGCAGCACGGTGGCCAAGACCATACAGCGGTTTAACAGGACAGGTTCCACTCAGAACAGACCTCGCCATGGTTGACCAAACAAGTTGAGTGCACGTGATCAGCGTCATATTCAGAGGTTTTCTTTGGGAAATAGACGTATGAGTGCTGCCAGCATTGCTGCAGAGGTTGAAGGGGTAGGGGGTCAGCCTGTCAGTGCTCAGACCATACGCCGCACACTGCATCAAATTGGTCTGCATGGCTGTCGTCCCAGAAGGAAGCCTCTTCTGAAGACGATGCACAAAAAAATCCGCAAACAGTTTGCTGAAGACAAGCAGACTAAGGGAATGGATTACTGGAACCATCTCCTGTGGTCTGATGAGACCAAGATAAACTTATTTGGTTCAGATGGTGTCAAGCGTGTGTGGCGGCAACCAGGTGAGGAGTACAAAGACAAGTGTGTCTTGCCTATAGTCAAGCATGGTGGTGGGAGTGTCATGGTCTGGGGCTGCATGAGTGCTGCCGGCACTGGGGGGCTACAGCTCATTGAGGGAACCATGAATGCCAACATGTACTGTGACATACTGAAGCAGAGCATGATCCCCTCCCTTCGAAGACTGGGCTGCAGGGCAGTATTCCAACATGATAACGACCCCAAACACACCTCCAAGATGACCACTGCCTTGCTAAAGAAGCTGAGGGTAAAGGTGATGGACTGGCCAAGCATGTCTCCAGACCTAAACCATATTGAGCATCTGTGGGGAATCCTCAAACGGAAGGTGGAGGAGCGCAACGTCTCTAACATCCACCAGCTCTGTGATGTCGTCATGGAGGAGTGGAAGAGGACTCCAGTGGCAACCTGTGAAGCTCTGGTGAACTCCATGCCCAAGAGGGTTAAGGCAGTGTTGGAAAATAATGGTGGCCACACAAAATATTGATACTTTGGGCCCAATTTGGACATTTTCACTTAGGGGTGTACTCACTTTTGTTGCCAGCGGTTTAGACATTAATGGCTGTGTGTTGACATATCTTGAGGGGACAGCAAATTTACACTGTTATACAAGCTGTACACTCACTACTTTACATTGTAGCAAAGTGTCATTTCTTCAGTGTTGTCACATGAAAAGATAGAATAAAATATTTACAAAAATGTGAGGGGTGTGTGACAAAAGAAAAGGGGAGTGTGATGGGAGGGGCGTTTTTAGCATCACACAGTGTACAGTCGCATGTCTGGGGGAGGAATTTTGGCACACAATTTGTAAGCTCAGGAAATGGGAGTCTCACTGATGCAGCATTATGACATGAGGGGCTCAGATAGAAGGACGGAATACACAGAGAACACAGTTTGACCTTAAGGCAGCAACCATAATAATAGTTTCCTTTTTGGATGGGGGTCCCCCTTTAGATGCCCCCTCGGTGTACTGTAAGCTGACTTTGCTAAGTGGCAGTTCGGAGCGGCGAACGATCCATTCGATTTTCACGGTCGCAGGGAGCCTCATTGTCGTATCTGTATGACCATCTCCACAACGGCAGCAACCCCCCCACCGAGTCGCCGAACATTGTTCATTTCAGCTCATTTAATATTAATGTGACTGTTATTTAAAAAATATTGCTGAACAGTCGCTCGATGTGGAGATCAGCCAGCTTGGAGCGGCCTGCCGGCGGGGGGACCTGTTGTCACTCACTACAAAGGAACACGCTGGCCAGAGAAAGTCCACCACCGTCAGTGCAAGTTCTGGTATTTGTTCTGCTCTGGGGCTGTTTATTCAGCAATAAGGATACATGGTTTTCTTTCTTGGAAACAAACAAACATAGAAACATACAAAAGAAAAATAAAAAACTTTGTATCTATTTTGATCAGATTAGTTTAACTACTAGCTGCCCAAAACAATTCTGAGCACCAGTTCACACATATGCCTGGGAATCCACTGCGGGTTCCCGCATCGCACTCGTCCCGCAGGCAATTCACACTGCCATATGCGAATCGTTGGGGGGGTGTCAATACAAAGTTAATGACACCCCCAGATCAGTTCACATATCGCAGTGCAAACTGTCAGTTCGGACATGAATTGGATCACATAGGCATGAACACCCATGCAGTCCGATTCTGGTGCAGACCACAAAAAGGGTCCTGTGCGACTTTGGTCCGAATGCGATGCAAATTCAGCCATGCAATCTGTATGGCTGAATTCGCAACACATAGACATTGCATGTGATTTGCAGAGCAGTGCGCTCCGAATCACATGCAATGTCTGACATCGCATATCTGGGAACTGGCACTGACACAAATAGAGTTTTCTTTTGGTGGTATTTGATCACCTGTGCGATTTTATTTTTTGCGCTATAAACAAAAAAAGAGCGACAATTCTGAAAAAATATATATATTTTTCGCTTTCTACTATAAAACATTCACCAAAAAAATGTAAACAACAAATTTTTTCATCATTTTAGGCCATTTTAGGCTACATATTTTTTTGTAAAAAAAAAAAATATCGCAATAAGTGTATTTGATTGGTTTGTGCAAAAGTTATCGCATCTACAAACTAGGGGAAAGATTTAAGTTATTTTTATTTATTTATTTATATTTTACTAGTAATGGCGGCGATCTGCAATTTTTAGCTGGACTGCGACATTGCGGTGGACAGATGGGACCCCTAACTGACATTTTTGACACTTTTGGGGGGACCAGTGACATTACTACAGTAATCAGTGCTAAAAATATGCACTGTCACTGTAATAATGACACTGGCAGGAAAGGGGTTAACCCCAGGGGGCGATTAAAGGGTTAAATGTAAGCCTAGGGAGTGCTTTCTAACTGTGAGGGGGATGGGCTTGTGGAATCAACACAGAGACCTGTGATCCTAATTAGGAGGAACACAGGTGCGCTGCATTGATTCCAGAGAGAACAACGGTCTGCCGTGTTTACAACAGCAGACCGCCGTTCTCTCTCCATGGGAAGCGATCATGGCCGCCGGCCCCGTGAATCAGCTTCCCCGCTGTCGAAAGGCGGTGCACACGCGCCCCTAGGATCGCTCCCGCAGATTGCCGTACAGGTACGGCGATTCGCGGGGCCAAGCCAGCCTGCTGCAGTATATATGCAGCGGGCGGTCAGGAAGTGGTTAAAGAAAAAAAAAAAAACAAGACTTTAACCACTTCGGGACCGGAAGGATTTGCCCCCTTAATGACCAGGCCATTGTTTTGCGATTCGGCACTGCGTTATTTTAACGGACAATTGCGCGGTCGTGCGACACTGTACTAAAAAAAAAAAACGAAAGTCCTTTTTTTCACACAAATAGAGATTTCTTTTGGTGGTATTTGATCACCTCTGCGATTTTTATTTTTTGCACTATAAACAAAAAAAAACAAAACAATTCTAAAAAAAAAATAATAATAATAATTTTCACTTTTTGCTATATAACATTCCCCCAAAAAAATTTTAAAATCAAATTTTTTAACATTTTAGGTCAATTTGTTTTCTGCTACATATTTTTGGTAAAAAAAAAAAATCGCGATAAGCATATTTTGATTGGTTTGCGCAAAAGTGATCGCGTCTATAAACTACGGGAAAGATTTATGCCATTTTTAATTGTTTGTTTTTTTTTTTTTATTAGTTAAAGCGGTGATCTGTGATATTTTTTGTAAGACTGCAACATTGCGGCTGACAGATCGGACCCCTAACTGAAATTTTTGACACTTTTGGGGGACCAGTGACATTACTACAGTAATCAGTGGTAAAAATATGCACTGTTACTGTAATAATGACACTGGCAGGGACGGGGTAAACACTGTGGGTGATCAAGGGGTTAAATGTAAGCCTAGGGGAGTGATTCTAACTGTATGGGGGAGGGGCTTGTGAAATGACCATAGAGACCTGTGATCCTATATAGAAGAATCACAGGCACTCTGTGATCATTCCAGAGAGAACGGTCATCTGTGTTTGGCAGATGGGTGGCGGGTGGCAGACGGCAATGAGAGCATCGGAATCCCCGCTGGTGAGTGGGGGCGGGAGCGCTCCACCGGCGGCGCGCGCTCGCCCCCCTAGCTGCAGGCGGTTCGCGCAGGAGGGACTGCCTGTGCAGTAAAACTGTGGCGGGCGGTCCGGAAGCAGTTAAAATCACTCTAAGGTTCTTTTTTTAACCAAAAAAAAAAAAATATATCCCACAATTGTTCTGCCAAAATTTTGTGAGTGCTGTAAATCAGTGATCCTCAACTCCAGTCCTCAGGGCCCACTAACAGGCCAGACTTTAAGTATTACCTTGGGGAGATGCAGACTAGAATACTGCAATCACTGAGCAGCAAATGATATCACCTGGGATGTATTTCAGTTATCTTGCAAACCTGGCCTGTTAGTGGGCCCTGAGGACCAGGGTTGAGGACCACTGCTGTAAATTGTCTTCAGCATTACTCTTATTTCTTTTTGCTGGAGGCCACCATTTTGTTGAAGCCTGGAGCGGTCACTTCCTTATTGGAATCTTTCCCCCTATTCTTGGTCTCAAAAATGATATGTCACTTTCTGCAATTAAAATGTGAGCATTTCAAGACTTGATTATATGTCTTGGCTCAGTTAGAGAGGAAGGCTGACAGAAGCTTTAGGCCTTATGCAGATTGGGCTTTTCTAAACACCTTTTCTTTTGGCAGTAGAAAATCAATGTAAAAAACATACCTAAAGCAGGATTTTTGTGCATGTTTAGACACGTGCTTAAGTGTTCATTCATTTCACTGGCCATAATATTAATTTATTCTGGCCATTGAAATGAGTGAATGCTCAAGCACTAAACACGCCTAGTGTGTTTAGACATGTTTGGAAGCTCTTAAGCCCCGTACACACGTACCGATTGTCGGCCGTAAATATTCGGCCGCCGAACGATCGGCCGATTGTCGGCTTGTTAGTATGATGCTTCCGACAGCCGACAGCGCACTTTCGGCCGAATAGAATCTGATGTGCATGCTTTAAAATTTTTGTTTGCCGTCACCAGAACGGCCGATTGTTCGCCAGTCAGTACAGAATTCGGCCGACAGACAACAGATTTGCAAGACTGGGCATGCTCAGAAAAGAAAAAAGACAAGGAAAGTTAACCATCACATGACATCACTTCTGCAGTCGGCTGTTGTTGGCCGACAAAATTCGTGTGCAGTCTTTTGCAGTTTTTAACAGACACGACAGCCCTGGACAAAAGACGGCCGATCGGTCGGCCGACGATCGGTACGTGTGTACGAGGCATTCGGTGCGTTCAAGCATTTTTAATGCTCAAAAGCTCCTCTTCTGAATGCGCTTTTTGGGCAGTGGGGTTGATGGGGGTTCTGCCTGCTTCTAAATGCCTATAAATGCCTGTGTGCTAACGGGGAGGAGCGTTAGAGGCAAGACAGAAAAAAAAGTTTGAACACCTGTAAATCAGGCGTTTTTGAGATGCATTGTGCTTGAGCCCCACAGTGCTGAAGCTCATAGGGCTGCCACTGATGAGGGATAAAGGAGAGAGTATACAGTTAGGTCCATACAGAGCATCCAGAAAGTATTCACAGCGCTTCACTTTTTCCACATTTTGTTATGTTACAGCCTCATTCCAAAATGGGTTAAATTCATTATTTTCCTACAAGCAATCCCCCATGATGACAATGTGAAAGAAGTTTGTTTGAAATATTTGCAAATTTATAAAAAAAAAAGGAAAAAATCCCATGTACATAAGTATTCACACCCTTTAACATGACACTCAAAATTGAGCTCAGGTGCATCCTGTTTCCACCGATCATCCTTGAGATGTTTCTACAATTTGGTTGGAGTTCCCCTGTGGTAAATTCAGTTGATTGGACATGATTTGGAAAGGCACACACCTGTCTATATAAGGTCCCACAGTTAGCAGTGCATGCCAGAGCACAAACCAAGCCATGAAGTCCAAGGAATTGTCTGTAGACCTCCAAGACAGGATTGTATGGAGGCACAGATCCGGGGAAGGGTACAGAAAATTTTCTACAGCATTGAAGGTCCCAATGAGCACAGTGACCTCCATCATCTGTAAATGGAAGAAGTTTGGAACCACCAGGACTCTTCCTAGAGCGGGCCGACCGGCCAAACGGAGCGATCGGGGAGAAAGAGTTTGAAGTTATCATCATCTACAGTGCATAATATCATCCAAAGTTTCATAGAATCTGGAACAATCTCTGTGCGTAAGCCCCCGTTCACACTAAGGCGACCTGTGAGGCGACCTGGTCGCCTCACAGGTCGCCGTAGGTCGCCTTCCATAGGGAAGCTGCGGACCCGTTCTAATAGGAGCGACACAAGTCGCTCCGACTTAGAAAAAGGGTCCGGAACTTCTTTGGGGCGACCCGGAGGCGACCGCCATAGACTTCAATGTTATGAAGTCCGTGGCGGCCGCTCCGAGCTCGCGGCGCGCTGCTCGCACTGCGACCTTGGAGGTCGCCCCCCCAAAGTCTGATCGCCCCTATGTGAACGGGGCCTAAGGGTCGAGGCCGGAAAACCATACTGGATGGCGGTGATCTTCGGGCCATTAGACGGCACTGCATCACATACAGGAATGCTACTGTAATGGAAATCACAACATGGGCTCAGGAATACTTCCAGAAAACATTATCGGTGAACACAATCCACCGTGCCATTCGCCGTTGCCGGCTAAAACTCTATAGGCCAAAAAAGAAGCCATATCTAAACATGAACCAGAAGCTCAGGCGTTTTCTCTGGGTCAAGGATCATTTCCACTGTGGCAAAGTGGAAAACTGTTCTGTGGTCAGACGACCAGTGTTCAAAAGTGTTTGCTTTGGAAGAATAAATCACTTCTACGTCCACGTCCTACACATATGGGTGTCCTCAGAGGCCTAACTAGAACTTTCAAGGCCCCCGAAGCAAGAAACCATGAAGGGCCCCCCCCGGACCCCTGGCCGAGGCCCTTCCCTTCAAGCCTGGGACTCTTCCCACTGATCCCGGGGCCCTTTACTCTCGTTGCAGGGCCCTTTTTTACGGTCCCACAGCGGGACCCTTTCACAATTTCTGCAGTTGGCCCCTTTCCTGCCATCTTGGGCCCCCCCCACGGTGGTGGAATGCCAGGGCCCGGTGGCAAGTGTGACCTTTGCGATCCTGGAAATTCACCCACTGGTGTCAGTAGTTTTTATTTTTTGGTATTTTAATTGTGATATTTTTTAGCATTTTATTTTATTTTTTTACAATGTCACTAACTATGACTCTGTCCATTCAGAAAAGGAAGGAGCTGGTAATTTACATATTTACCGACCCCTTCCTGGTTCTGTATTGTGACACATGCCGTGCAGCAGCCGGCAGGAGAGGGGGAGGGAGCACAGTGGGGGGGGGGGGGGGAATCAGGGGAGGACACAGGGGCCCAGAGACAGTAGAACACAAGTGAACTGGATAGGAGGGGGGCGGGGGCAGCATGTAGAGAAATCACTGTCCTCCTTTTTCCTCCTGTAGCTGCAGGACAGTGATTTCTCTACATGCTGCCCCCGCCGCCCCTCCTATCCAGGTGTACAGGGGAGCCACACAGGCCCCTGGAGCATGGGGCCCGGTTGCAATTGCAACCCCTGTAGTTACGCCCCTGGGTGTTCTGCATTATGTAAAATTATTCATTTCATTTTTTTAATTTTAGTATGGGGTGTCTTAAGATTGTGCGTAATTGTAAAGGGTGCATGAAAAAAGGTTGAGAAACTCTGACATAGATAACCATCTTAGAATTGCCATTCATGCCCTTTCATACGGTGCGCCCGGTGGACTCTGTTTTGCTCAGCGGGGATCGATCCACTGATCCCCGCTGAGCAGGCGGATGACAGCTCCGTCTCCGTTCTGTGTGCAGAGTCCCACTCTCCTCTATGGGAGATCGGATGAGAATGGACCACCTGTCCATGTTCATCCGATCCGATCCTCCAGACAGATGGAAAATAGTGTTTCCATCCGGCTATATTTCACGGACAGGATCGGATCGGATAGCAGCGGGTGTTAGCGGAGATGTCACCACTGACATCTGCTGCTCCATTGGGGCTGCATGGAACATCCGATCAGGTCCGCCTGAAAAACTGACAGGACCTGATTGGAAATCCGTGTGAAAGGGGCCTCATTTCTAAGTACATACAATCTTCCTGCAGAGAAAGAAGTGACTCTCCTGCTCTTCCCAGGAAGAGCCAAAAACATTTCTAATGTCTCCAAACATTTTAGGGAGATACATACAGGGAATCCTAAATCTTTTTCTTTTTGGAACAGGTTAAAAAACCAGCCAGAGGAGGTGACACACACCCAGGTGGGCAGGTACAAACCAGTGGCCCATGGTGCAGCGACTTGGCCCCCCTCCCACTCTCCCTCTTCCCGTCCTCCTCCTGACCCCCCTTTCCAAGCTGAATCTCCGCTAGAGGTACTCTCTACTCATCGGCCGAATCCGGGTTCCCAACCTGGCCAGCAGGGGGCAGCTGGTTGGAGCTGGGACAGCTCAGTCAGGGCTGGCCGCAGGAGGAGAGTCTCCAGTGGGGCATTGAATCGGCCTCTGCTCAGACACAGGTTACACCATCCATGCTGGGGGGGGGGGGGGGGGCGGTCTGCGCTCTGTCCTTGTCTTTATCCCGTACTCCACAGTAGGTCAGCGGTGGAGACTTTTTACTTCTCTTCACTAGGAATCCTTTAGGCATGTCTGTGGCAGAAGCGGTGCAGCCTTTTTATGGGGCATCAGAGTGGCCCAGGGGGCAATTGCCCCTCTGCCCCCTGGCCCAGTCCTCCCCTGCACACCATGTGAGGTGTGGTGGATACAAAGTCCCAACACTAGAGCACCAATGGAATGAACAGTAGATTGAATATTAACCTTTTTTTTTTTTCTGGTGCAGCTATGAACCAAAAGACATGTATATTAAAAAAGAAAAGCGCACACATGCAAAAGAAATTACTACCAAATTTGAATCTCTTTTTTATGGATAGTGTAGGACCCACTGATAATGGGGTACTTTGACGTAGTGGTGGGCTTGAGCACGATATGGCCATATGGTGGGACTAAATCCCCATTTTTATTTATGGATTGTCTCCAAATTTGGTAGTAATTTCTTTTGCATGTGTGCCCTATTCTTTTTTAATATACATGTCTTTTGGTTCATAGCTGCACCAGCTTTAGAAATACATGGGTATGCTCCCCCAATTTTTTTGCTTGTTAAAAATCTATTTGGCTATTGAGGAGTTCAGCTTTAAATTTGGTCACTTTAACCTGTTCCCGACCACCCGCCACCTTTTTACTGCTCCCGCCCCCCGCTCGTCAGCGGGGAAGCCGATGCAGTGGGCAGGCGGCTCCAATTGCCGCCTGACACCCGTGATCGTTTCCTTCTGAGAGAGAACAACGGTCGGCTGTTGTAAACACATCTGACCGTTCTTCTCTCTGGAATGATCACAGAGCGCCTATGATCCTTCTATATAGGAACACATGTCTCTATGGTCATTTCACAAGCCACGCCCCCATACAGTTAGAATCACTCCCCTAGGCTCACATTTAACCCCTTGATAACCCACAGGGTTAACCCCTTCCCTGCCAGTGTCATTATTACAGTAACAGTGCATGTTTTTAGCAGTGATTACTGTAGTAATGTCACTGGTCCCCCCAAAAGTGTCAAAAATGTCAGTCAGGGGTCCGATCTGTCCACCGCAATGTCGCAGTCCTGCTAAAAATCGCAGATCGCCGCCATTACTAGTAAAAAATAACAAAACAATAAAAATGACATAAATCTTTCCAGTAGTTATTAGACGCAATAAATTTTGCGCAAACTAATCAAAATATGCTTATTGCGATTTTTTTTTTTTTTTACCAAAAATATGTAGCAGAAAACAAATTGGCCTAAAATGTTAAAAAATTTTGATTTTTAAAATTTTTTTTTGAGAATGTTATATAGCAGAATGTGAAAATATTGGTTTTTTTTTTTTTTTCAAAATTGTCGCCCTTTTTTTGTTTATAGCACAAAAAAAAAAAAAAAAAAATTGCACAGGTGATCAAATACCATAAAAAGAAAGCTCTATTTGTGGGAAAAAAAGGACATCAATTTTATTTGGGTAAAGCGTCGCACGACCGCGCAATTGTCCGATAAAATAACGCAGTGCCGAATCGCAAAATATGGCCTGGTCAGGAATGGGGTAAAATCTTCCGGTCTTATAGCGGTTAAAAATACGCTCATTGAGAATTTTTTTGTCAAAGACATGTAGCTAAATACATTTTGGCCTAAATATATGACAAACAATGAATATATTGTACATTGATTGCCCCCTGGGGGCTTCTGTCTCATTGCACATGGCAGTCCTTCTAGTCAAGCTATCGGACCAATCCCTGCTGACTCATTTTCAAGTCCTCATTTGCATGGCTAAGGAGGACCTGAAGGAGGACCACAGGTACTTTACAATTGACCAATAGGAAAGCGGTTGTTGGGGGCGGGATGTTCCAAATTCTGTATATAAGTCTTGTTCAATAAAGTTGTTCTAGAGTTCCTTCACCTCAAAAAAAAAAAAAATTGAATATATTGGTTTTTTTTCTAACTGTCAAAGAAGAAAATGTCAATTTTTTTGCAAAATGTTTGCTATTTCTTTATTAATATTGCAAAAAATGAAAATCGCACAGGTGATCAAATACCACCAAAAGAAAGCTCTGTTTGTGGGGAAAAAAAAGGACGTAAATTTCGTTTGGGTACGGCGTTGCATGACCAGGCAATTGTCAGTTAAATTCGCACAGTGCCAAGTTGCAAAAAATGGCCTGGACGTTAAGCAGGAAAATCCTCCGGGGGTAAAGTGGTTAAATTGCATCAAAAGAAAGCATTCGTGTTCCGGCTTTTCTTATTACTTGGAAGCAATTGCATGCATCTGGACGCTGCAGCCTGAGCACCGACACTCCGTTCCACATTCATTTCACTATGTGGTAGAGCCAGGGTGAGTTTGCATTTAGAGCCCATTCACACTGCCGCAAATTCTCAGGCGACTTGTCAGCCTGACAAGCCGCGCTCCCTCGCGGTCCATTGACCGCTACAGGACCGGTTCTAATAGGAGCAACACAAGTCGCTCCGACTTAGAAAAAGGGTCCTGTACTACTTCGGGGGGACCTCGGAGCGACTTGCATAGACATTCATTACATGAAGTCCGTGCAAGTCGCGCCGAAGTCGCGGTGCACCGCGACTTCACAGGTCGCCCCCGAAGTCGTGCCGCTTCAGTGTGAACCGGCACTTATAATATCTGGGTTTGCAAAGGCATTTGGTGCACACAAAGTGGATTCAAATCTATTTGGCTATTGAAGAATTTGTTTCAATAAAAGTTTTTTGTGCCCGGGGTTTAGCTTTAAATTCGGTCTCTTTAATCCCCCCCCCCCCCCCCCCGATTTGTTTTTTCTATTGTAGCCTTGACAGCTGAATTTGGCTGATGAAAGCTTCGGGGAATAATTCCACCCCCCCCCCCATCGGAGGGTCCTGACAGCGAGGCCTGATATTAGCGAGACATGAAATATAGGCCACGTACATTAACCTAAAGAGCTGGAAGTTAGGACAGGTAAGCTAATCAGCGCGCGGCGGGTAATGCCCGTCATAAATCCATCTCCAGTGCCCAAGTCAAAGTCCGTTAATAATTCAGTGTTTACTTTCAGGAGAGAGCCGAGTGAAAAATGATGGCCGGACTCACCAGTAAATAAAACGGGGGAGATTGATGGAGCGTTCATCACGATGAGACACATGACTTATCGAGCTGTCACAGGCAGCGTTTTAAGGCAGAATTATACGGGAGATGAGAAGGATTTTTTACCAAATTAATGAAAAATCAATGGGGCCTCAGAAATCCATTAATGGTCATAATGCACTGGTTACTGACAGATCCCGCAAAAATCCGATACCGCCTGTTAAATACTTGGATGGGACAGGATATGTCTCATTCATTAGAATCTATGGAGTTACTTACCCAGGGACACCGAGAGGCGGGAGTGCCCACCCAATTCCCACCATGACGTCCACTGCTTGGAGGGGCCGAGGTGAGAAGAGGTCCACATGGGCAAAATAATGGATTCTGCCTCAACTAGGAAAAGGGGGGGATTTAAAGGATCAGTCCACCCAAAAAGTGGCGTTTTAGTCACTTCTGGATGAAAACTTCTGGATTCTTATAATTGCCGGTTCACACTATTACGACTTGTCAGGCGACTTGGTCAAGTCGCGCTCCCTCGCGGTCCATTGAGTAGTACAGGAACCGTTCTAATAGGAGCGACACAAGTCGCTCCGACTTAAAAAAAGGGTCCTGTACTACTTCGGGGCGACCTGGAGCGACTTGCATAGAAATTCATTTTATGAAGTCCGTGCAAGTCGTGCCGAAGTCGCGGTGCACGCAACTTCACAGGTCGACCCCTAAGTCGGAGCGACGTAGTGTGAACCGAGCCAAAGTCTTTCATATTCCCTCTGTACACTACAATTCTCAACTCTGTTTCTGTCCATCTGGGAGGTTTGAGTGTTCCAGCTCCTGCTGGTGTATTCCCCAAGGAATAAATTACATCAGGGATGGTGGGAACCCCTCATAATGGGCACAGCAGGTGTACAGACCTGGGAACTCAGCACAGCAATGGTGGGAACCCCTCATAATGGGCACAGCAGGTGTACAGACCCAGGAACTCAGCACAAGGATGGTGGAACCCCTCATAATGGGCACAGCAGGTGTACAGACCCGGGAACTCAGCACAGGGATGGTGGAACCCTTAATAATGGGCATAGCCGGTGTACAGACCCAGGAATTCAGCACAAGGATGGTGGGAACCCCTCATAATGGGCACAGCAGGTGTACAGACCTGGGAACTCAGCACAGAGACAGTGAGAGCCCCTCATAATGGGCACAGTAGGTGTACAGACCCAGGAACTCAGCACAAGGATGGTGGGAACCCCTCATAATGCCAGGTATCCTTATGGAGTAAAATCCTCCCTGTTGAGGTGGTGGTGCAGGACATTCTAGGTGAGGTTGGAAAGATTCGGGGTCTTGAGAAAGACAGGTGGCAGCAGGAGGCCTGGATAAAGGCGTGGAGGAATATCAGGACTCTGTAGCTGCTGTCTGTTGATCTCGGGGTGTGCGGCTTTTCTTTTTGTCCTTGCTTCACTCCCCTAGATTTTCAGATAAAATATATTTTTGATAAAAGGCTCCATGCATGGTGACGGTGATGTTCCTTAGTCTGGCTCTCTCGTAGGATTTATGCTGAGCGCAATTTGGTTTATTTATTATGTTTTTGTTTGTTTTTTTGTTTTTTTATAGCTATATTCAATTATTTTGTAAATATGTTTTTTATTAATTTATTTATTATGGTTTTATTGTATATAAGTTGTTGTTTGTAAGATTTTTTCAATAAACAAAATTAATCCCTCATAATGGGCACAGCAGGTGTACAGACCCAGGAACCCAGCACAGGGATGGTGGGAATCCCTCATAATGGGCACAGCAGGTGTACAGACCCAGAAACTCAGCACAGGGATGGTGGGAACCCCTCATAATGGGCACAGCGGGTGTACAGACCCAGGAAATCAGCACAGGGATGGTGGGAACCCTGCATAATGGGCACAGCAGGTGTACAGACCCGGGAACTCAGCACAGGGATGGTGGAACCCCTCATAATGGGCACAGCGGGTGTACAGACCCAGGAACTCAGCACAGGGATGGTGGGAACCCCATGTAATGGGCACAGCAGGTGTACAGACCCGGGAACTCAGCACAGGGATGGAGGGAACCCCTCGTAATGGGCACAGCAGGTGTACAGACCCAGGATCTCATGATCCTGTGATAACGTGATCACAGATTTTATCTTGGAAAGTATGTAGTCTAAACAATAGGCTACCTATAGTGCTTGCTTTAAATACATACAATAATGTGCACAAATAAATACCATAGATAAAAAGTCCAATAAATAAATTTTCAGTGAAATTAATTGCCAAGTGAAAGTTCCAAAAAAGTGCAGATGATTCTCATACAAACATTTATTCTTCAGTGCAAATTTTCTTAAATTAAGGTGCAGGTGCTGAGTGCTGTATTACATGCAAGTGATACTGGTAGAATTCAATCACTCACCAAGTGTTGTGGGTCCTGTGTGCCTTATCGCACCAGGACCTATTCAGGCTTGTATAGCCCCCTGGGCTATAGAGCGATTTTTCTTTCTTGCTTCTGGGTGGGTAAGGTGATGGGGTCCCCCTCCGTCTCCTCTCCCCTCACCACGCCAAAGTATATGGGAGAAATAAGGCTCCAAATAGTGTGTTATCTCTTAAACTTTTTATTCCCAACTGGGCAAATAATGGTATGCACGCAAACAAAACGATTTTTTTAAAAGCTTCACACACAAAACAATCAAAGTGGCAGAAGAAAGCCAAAAAACGAACACTCCACGGCAAAGGCTCATGCAGGGATCGTGCAAGGAGATATATGGGTGCTAGTTCCAAATTATGGCCTCGTGGGCCGCCTGTGACCGGGTGAGAACGGTGCAAACCGTTTGGTATGGACGCTCGCGGGAGAACTTCCGGCTTGCGTTCCACCCCTCACTTCCGTCACCACGCTGTGCGTTCCAATCTTACGCGTTTCGTCACTCCTCCGAAGACGTCACGAAACGCGTAAGATTGGAACGCACAGCGTGGTGACGGAAGTGAGGGGTGGAACGCAAGCCGGAAGTTCTCCCGCGAGCGTCCATACCAAACGGTTTGCACCGTTCTCACCCGGTCACAGACGGCCCACGAGGCCATAATTTGGAACTAGCACCCATATATCTCCTTGCACGATCCCTGCATGAGCCTTTGCCGTGGAGTGTTCGTTTTTTGGCTTTCTTCTGCCACTTTGATTGTTTTGTGTGTGAAGCTTTTAAAAAAATCGTTTTGTTTGCGTGCATACCATTTTTTGCCCAGTTGGGAATAAAAAGTTTAAGAGATAACACACTATTTGGAGCCTTATTTCTCCCATATACTTTGGCGTGGTGAGGGGAGAGGAGACGGGGGGGGGGACCCCATCACCTTACCCACCCAGAAGCAAGAAAGAAAAGTCGCTCTATAGCCCAGGGGGCTATACAGGCCTGAATAGGTCCTGGTGCGATAAGGCACACAGGACCCACAACACTTGGTGAGTGATTGAATTCTACCAGTATCACTTGCATGTAATACAGCACTCAGCACCTGCACCTTAATATAAGAAAATTTGCACTGAAGAATAAATGTTTGTATGAGAATCATCTGCACTTTTTTGGAACTTTCACTTGGCAATTAATTTCACTGAAAATTTATTTATTGGACTTTTTATCTATGGTATTTATTTGTGCACATTATTGTATGTATTTAAATCAAGCGCTATAGGTAGCCTATTGTTTAGACTACATACTTTCCAACCTATCTTTAACTATAGCAGCTGCTAAATTATTATTATTAAGTTTTTATATCCTTTGCATTTATTATCTAATTAGAATATTTTCACATTGTTTGTTGTGTGTCCCGTGGGAAACCTATTGATGGGACTACCTTTGCACTAAAATCATATATTTTTAGAAGCAAGCGCTAAAGGTAGCCTCTCCTAGACTACTCATATACAACAGATTTTAGCTTGCGCTGGAAATCAATCATTTGACCCAACAAAGGGTTAAATGGTTGAGTTTGGTTTGATAATTCATAATAGAAAAAAAACATAGGTTGCTGCGATTTGTAGAATCCTTTAACTACTTGCTGCCCGCCCACCATCAAATGACAGCGAAGCGGTGCTGCTTTCGTTCTGGGAGGATGTCATATGACGGCGACCCAGAATGGCCGATCTCGTGCGTCCGTGGGGGCGATCGGCGCTGTGCCATATTCCTAGGACACGGCGCGACCCCAATCTTGATAAGGAGCCAATGTTGTGGATCTTTTCCCATGTGATCGGCTGTGTCCAATCATATCGGTCACATGTAAATGAGGAAGTGCCGTTGCTCCTCGCCTCACTCTGTCTGAGTGTGTGGTGCAGGGCCGCTGATAAGGCAGTACAGCCAGCACTCCTGTGCTGGGCCCGGGCAACATCACCTCAAAAGGGGGGGGGGGGCAGACAACTGCTGAGCAGGAGGGCCGGCTGTACTGCCTTATTGCTGACAATTGTGGATCTAGTGCAGCTGAGGCTGACTGAGGAATCTCTGTCCTCAGTCCCTTTCCCTGTCTCAAATGTGAGACATCAGGGGTCTGTTTAGACCCCTGATATTTAAGCAAAGCTGCACCCCCCACACAGGGCAGTTAAAATAAATAATACAATTAAAAAAAAAAATTAAATATAAAATTCTACAGATGAAAAATAATGACTTGTTCAGATGTTTTACTTTGCCTCCCCACCGCCTGTTCTAACCCCACATTAGCCCACCACAAATGCATGCTTTGCCCCTGATTGTGGGGCCCTTGCAGAGCAGCGCTATTCAATTTAATGGGAATTTATCAATGAGGGTGTAGTTGTAGTGAAAATATCAATTGATATTTACGGAGGTGTGGGGCCCTGTCAGGAAGGCTGTATGGGGCCCTGTGATTTCTAACCACAGCCCTGGTGTGGCGAGGAGCAGTGCCGAGACAAGGGGTGGGCAGGAGGGATGGCTGCCCTGGGTGCAATGGTTTATTGCAGGGCTGTGGGTGCTCTGACCCTAACCCTAAGGGAAGGAGGGGGTGCGCAGTTTGGCATCTTTGCCCTGGGTGCTGGATGACCATGTCCTGGCACTGGGGAGGAGAGCCGAACAGTGGCTCCCCCTCAAAGGGGAGTCCAGGACAGGTAATCAGGGCACTGATTACAATAAAGAAAAACGATTGCATATCAGTGACACCAGTCAGTGCCCACCAGTGCTGCCCATCAGTGCCCACCATTGCCGCCCATCAGTTCTGCCCATCAGTGCCCATTAGTGATGCCAGCCAGTGCCCATCAGTGCTGCCCATCAGTGCCCACCATTGCTGCCCATCAGTTCTGCCCGTCAGTGCCCATTAGTGGCGCCCTTCAGTGCTCATCAGTGCCGCCCATCAGTGCCGCCTGTCAGTGCCCATCAGTGCTGCCTATCAGTGCTCATCAGTGTGGCATATTAGTGCCTCCGCATCAGTGCCCATCAATGCAGCCTATCAGTGCCCATCAATGCAGTCTATCAGTGCTCATCAGTTCTGCCCATCAATTCTCATCAGTGCCGCCCATCAGTGCCGCTGTCAGTGCCCATCAATGCTGCCTATCAGTGCTCATCAGTGCGGCATATTAGTGCCTCCGCATCAGTGCCCATTAATGCAGCCTATCAGTGCTCATCAGTGTGGCATATTAGTGTCTCCGCATCAGTGCCCATCAATGCAGTCTATCAGTGCTCATCAGTGCCGCCTCATCAGCGCACATCAGTGAAGGAGAAAAATTACTTATTTATATAACTTTTTTTTTTTTCAAAATTTTCTGTCTTTTGTTATTTTTTTATTTTAGTAAAAAAACTAAAAAACACAGAAGGAAAGCTCTATTTGTGTGAAAAAAAAATGATAAAAATGTCATATGGGTACAGTGTAGCATGACCGCGCAATTGTCATTCAAAGTACCACAGCGCTGAAAGCTGAAAATTGGCCTGGGCAGGAAGGGGGTGAAAGGGCCCGGTATTGAAGTGGTTAATCGAAGCGATTATTATAACTAAGTTGTAACATTACGTGTATATCTAATTTTATCTGAATGAGACATCCAATCAGAGAAGAGACGCTCTGATTGGAGCGGTTATCAGTGAGTTGGCCCGGCAGCTGACCCCCTTTTCATACAGCCCTCCATGCTGGGTAATATATCATTGCCGGCTCCGGTGGCTGATTGGCCCTGGAAGCCCCCCGTGTCACCTCTGTGCGTTAGGCTGATAGAAGGTGACAGATAGAAGTGAGGCAGAGGTCAGGCTGCGCACTCCATACATACGTCCTCTGCAATGAGCCGGGTCAACTCAGGGTGACAGCATGTGACAACAGCAGCACAACGAGCGTCACTACAATGTGACAGGATCGATCCCGCTGCCGTCTCCATCGCTCCGCGCTGTCAGGCGTCATAATGGCGCTATTCTCATAGGATGGGGGTGGGGGGTGATTATTATTTCATAGTTACAATAACCTTGTGTTCGCAGGATCAAAGACCCGCCATTGCTGGCGTTACTCCAGTACTCCTGAGGCCGACGCACATTTCTCGCTTCGCTTCTCTCAACATCTTCACTGCATCAGACTGCAACATTGTAACTCCCCCCCCCCCCCCCAGTGATCAGACTGCAACATTGTAACTTCCCCTCCCCCCAGTGATCAGACTGCAACATTGTAACTTCCCCTCCCCCCAGTGATCAGACTGCAACATTGTAACTTCCCCTTCCCCCAGTGATCAGACTGCAACATTGTATCTTCCCCTCCGCCGGTGATCAGCCTGCAACATTGTAACTCCCCTCCCCCAGTGATCAGCCTGCAACATTGTAACTCCCCTCCCCCAGTGATCAGACTGCAACATTGTAACTCCCCCCCCCCCCCCAGTGATCAGACTGCAACATTGTAACTTCCCCTCCGCCCAGTGATCAGACTGCAACATTGTAACTTCCCCTCCCCCCAGTGTTCAGACTGCAACATTGTAACTTCCCCTCCCCCAGTGATCAGACTGCAACATTGTAACTTCCCCTCCCCCCAGTGATCAGACTGCAACATTGTATCTTCCCCTCCCCTAGTGATCAGACTGCAACATTGTAACTCCCCCCGCTCCCAAAGACAGACTGCAACATTGTAACTCCCCCCGCCCCCAGTGATCAGACTGCAACATTGTAACTTCCCCTCCCCAGTGATCAGACTGCAACATTGTAACTTCCCCTCCCCCAGTGATCAGACTGCAACATTGTATCTTCTCCTCCCCCAGTGTTCAGACTGCAACATTGTAACTTCCCCTCCCCCAGTGATCAGACTGCAACATTGTAACTTCCCCTCCCCCCAGTGATCAGACTGCAACATTGTATCTTCCCCTCCCCTAGTGATCAGACTGCAACATTGTAACTCCCCCCGCTCCCAAAGACAGACTGCAACATTGTAACTCCCCCCGCCCCCAGTGATCAGACTGCAACATTGTAACTTCCCCTCCCCCAGTGATCAGACTGCAACATTGTAACTTCCCCTCCCCCAGTGATCAGACTGCAACATTGTAACTTCCCCTCCCCCCAGTGATCAGACTGCAACATTGTAACTTCCCCCTCCCCCCAGTGATCAGACTGCAACATTGTAACTTCCCCTCCCCCCAGTGATCAGGCTGCAACATTGTAACTTCCCCTCCCCCCAGTGATCAGGCTGCAACATTGTAACTCTCCCCCCCCCCCAGTGATCAGACTGCAACATTGTATCTTCCCCTCCGCCGGTGATCAGACTGCAACATTGTAACTTCTCCTCCCCCCAGTGATCAGACTGCAACATTGTAACTCCCCCCCCCCCCCAGTGATCAGACTGCAACATTGTAACTTCCCCTCCACCCAGTGATCAGACTGCAACATTGTAACTTCCCCTCCCCCCAGTGATCAGACTGCAACATTGTAACTTCCCCTCCCCCAGTGATCAGACTGCAACATTGTAACTTCCCCTCCCCCAGTGATCAGACTGCAACATTGTATCTTCCCCTCCCCTAGTGATCAGACTGCAACATTGTAACTCCCCCCGCCCCCAGTGATCAGACTGCAACATTGTAACTTCCCCTCCCCCCAGTGATCAGGCTGCAACATTGTAACTTCCCCTCCCCCCAGTGATCAGGCTGCAACATTGTAACTTCCCCCTCCCCCCAGTGATCAGACTGCAACATTGTAACTCTCCCCCCCCCCAGTGATCAGACTGCAACATTGTATCTTCCCCTCCGCCGGTGATCAGACTGCAACATTGTAACTTCTCCTCCCCCCAGTGATCAGACTGCAACATTGTAACTCCCCTCCCCCAGTGATCAGACTGCAACATTGTAACTCCCCTCCCCCAGTGATCAGACTGCAACATTGTAACTTCCCCTCCGCCCAGTGATCAGACTGCAACATTGTAACTTCCCCTCCCCCAGTGATCAGACTGCAACATTGTAACTTCCCCTCCCCCAGTGATCAGACTGCAACATTGTAACTTCCCCTCCCCCCAGTGATCAGACTGCAACATTGTAACTTCCCCTCCCCCAGTGATCAGACTGCAACATTGTAACTTCTCCTCCCCCCCAGTGATCAGACTGCAACATTGTAACTCCCCCTCCCCCAGTGATCAGACTGCAACATTGTAACTTCCCCTCCCCCCAGTGATCAGGCTGCAACATTGTAACTCCCCTCCCCCCAGTGATTAGACTGCAACATTGTAACTCCCCCCCCCCCCCCCCCCAGTGATCAGACTGCAACATTGTAACTTCCTCCAGTGATCAGACTGCAACATTGTAACTCCCCTCCCCCAGTGATCAGACTGCAAGATTGTAACTCCCCTCCCCCAGTGATCATACTGCAACATTGTATCTTCCCCTCCCCCAGTGATCAGACTGCAACATTGTATCTTCCCCTCCCCCAGTGATCAGACTGCAACATTGTATCTTTCCCTCCCCTATGATCAGACTGCAACCCTGTAACTCCCCCCCCCCCCCCAGTGATCAGACTGCAACATTGTAACTCCCCCCCCCCCAGTGATCAGACTGCAACATTGTAACTTCCCCTCCCCCCAGTGATCAGACTGCAACATTGTAACTCCCCCATCATTGATGGGCGCTGATGAGGTGGTACTTATATGCAACACTGATGGGCGCTGATAGGCAGCACTGATTGGCATCACTGGTGGGCATCGCTGAGTGGGCTGCACTGATAATCAGTGCAGATCCCCCCTGTCAGCGTGAATAGAGGAAAAGCCGATAACCGGCACTTCCTAATAACATCATGTGTGTGATTGGACACAGCTGATCACATGGTAAAGAGCCTACGTCATAGGCTCTTTACCGGGATCGGAGATGCAGTGTGTCCGAGTGACACACCACACCAGTCATCGCCGTGCTGCATTCCCCCGGAGGCGCACACTAGCGGCAAATCCTAAAAGACATCATATGACCCCCGATCGGGATAACGGATTCACCGCCCGACTGTCATTTCACTATTGGCCCGGCGGGGTCTGGTTAAAGACGCTGCGACAGATATAAACGGTACTCATTGGAAAACATGGGGTGCGACTTGTCATGCGACTTTGGGGTCCAAAGCCACATGACAAATCGCACAAGTGTGAATGGGACCTCACTGTCCAGCTACAGAGTGGGGAAGGAGACGTGTAAGTGAAAGTGAAATTGCAGCAGAGAAAGTAAAAAAATCAGGTCTCCTTTCTGGCCAGGAAGGGCTGGCAGAGCTGTGTAGGCCCTGGTTCACACTGAATGCGGCTTTGAAATCGTGCGACTTCACTTGAAATCGCATGATTTCAAAGCCGCATGTCAGTGCGACTTCAGGTGTGGCTTAGCTGACAGCTGTGTGATTTCGTGCACAGATATCTATGCAAGTCGCACCTGAAATCGCCAAAAATAGTAGCAGGAACTACTTTGTCAAATTGATGCAGCATTGCAAAGTCGGCGTCGCACTAATTTGAAGGGTTTCATTGCTGACAATAGAGTGCGACTTGTCACGCGATTTGGACCTGTCACATCAGTGTGAACAGGAGTCCACTATCAAATCACATGACAAGTCACATCAGTGTGAACAGGAGTCCACTACTGCGACTCCAGAGTCAAGCGATTTAACCACTTTAAGACCGGGCCTATTTCTGACATTTGTTGTTTACAAGCTAAGATCAATTCTTTTTCCTAGAAAACTACTTAGAACCCCCAAACATTAAATATATTTTTTTTAGCAGAGACCCTAGAGAATAAAATGGAGAGTGTTGCAATATTTTCAATCACACCCTATTTGCGCAGCGGTCTTCCAAATGCAATTTTTTTTGGGAAAAAATTCACTTTTTTGAATTAAAAAATAAGAAAACAGTAAAGTTAGCCCAATTTTTTTTTTCTATATTGTGAAAGATAATGTTACACCGAGTAAATAGATACCCAACATGTCATGCTTCAAAATTGCGCATGCTTGTGGAATGGCGACAAACATTGGTACCTAAAAATGTCCATAGGTGACATTTTCAAATTTTCTACAGGTTACCAGCTTAGAGTTACAGAGGAGGTCTAGGGATAGAATTATTGCTCTCACTCTAACGATCGCTGCGATACCTCACATGTGTGGTTTGAACATCGTTTACATGTGTGGGCGCGACTTGCGTATGCGTTCGCTTCTGCGCGCGAGCTAATGGGGACGGGCACTTTCATTTTTTCCCTATTTATTTTATTTATTATTTTTTATTTTTCATAATAAATAAAATTTGATCACTTTTATTCCTATTACAAGGAATGTAAACATCCCTTGTAATAGAAATAAGCAGGACAGCTCCTCTTTATTGTGAGATCTGGGGTCAAAAAGACCTCACATCTACACTAAGGCTACGTTCACATGTGAGCGTAGCGATCACGGGCAGAATCACCGCGATTCTGGCCGCGATCCGGAAATCATTGCAAATCGCGGGACGCCTGTGCGTTGCCTGTGATTTGCAATAGTACCCCAATAGCACCCCAAACGCTGTGCGATGTTGCCGCGATTTCCGCCTGCCGAATCGCGGTAACATCACGCAAACAACGCGTGATGCCCCAAAGAAGCTCTTGTACCTTTTTTGGGCGTCATGCGTTGTTTGCGCGATGTTACTGCGAATCGGCAGGTGGAAATCGCACAGCATTTTGGGGTGCTATTGGGGTGCTATTCAGTGGTGTATTTTGGTTTTGTGCTGCCCTAGGCAAGACTAAAATTGGGCGCCCCCCCTTCCGACTCCTATGTAAATTTGCCCCACTCCTTCCTTTTTTAACGGATGTGACTCCCTCCAAAATTAAAAAACTCCAAGTCCCAGCATGAACCCCTGAGAGAGAGAGGGGGGGATGAGAGAGAAAGGGGGGGGTGAGAGAGAGAGAGGGAGGGATAAGAGAGAGGGGGATGAGAGAGAGGAGGGTGAGAGAGAAAGAGAGGGGGTGAGAGAGAGGGGGGGTGAGAGAGAGGGGGGTGAGAGAGAGAGAGAGAGAGAGAGAGGGGGGGGGTGAGTGAGTGAGAGAGAGGAAGGGGGGTGAGAGAGAGAGAGAGGTGGGAGAGGCGGCTCTAGCAACCAGTGGCCAAAAGAGTCTCAGGTGGAGAGGGGGAGGGCGGCTTTTTTGCTGCCCCCCTGCAAAGTGCTGCCCTAGGCCTGGGCCTTGTTGGCCTAGGCCAAAATACAGCACTGGTGCTATTGCAAATCACGGGCAACGCACATGCGTCCTGCGATTTGCAATGATTTCCGGGTCACAGCGATTCTGCCCGCGATCGCTACGGGACGTAGCCTTAAAAAGGAAAAAAAATTGCTGAAAAAAAATTGGCTCTTTAATCTGGTTGCTAGGCAACGACGTTTAACGTCACTCCGGTCCTCCAAGACGATAGAGTGGAGTGGGGGCCATCTTGCCCTCGCTTGACTTCCTGTCTGTGAGTGCAGACCTGCTGTCGGCGGGTCCGGTAGGGAATAACGACCGGGACGCGGCGGGAGGGGGGGCACCTCTCCCGCCGCACCGTAGGGGTGATCCCGCGGCGAATCCGCCACTGGGACCACCCTTATCTGAAAGCCGACCGCCCGCCGTTTAAAAAAATACCAGGGTTATGGCAGCTATCTGCTGCCATAAACCCGGTATTTAGCATCAAAGGACCGAGGTATTTTGACGGCGGCGGGCGGTAAGTCGTTAAAGTGCGACTGACTTTGGAGTACGACTTTGATTGGAC
The DNA here is from genome assembly GCF_965119305.1 of Pelophylax lessonae. NCBI lineage: Eukaryota > Metazoa > Chordata > Amphibia > Anura > Ranidae > Pelophylax > Pelophylax lessonae. The sequence continues at coordinate 12,988,245 of NC_138772.1, forward strand.
TTTACACTCTCTGGATCAAAGTTGCATCAAAAGTCGCATCAAAGTAGCGCAGGCACCTTTTCAAAGTCACTATGACTTCAGTCGCACTGATCTGAACGGTAATATTGAAATAAATGGGCTGTGACTTGGACACAAAGTCGCATGACAAGTCGCACATGTGGAAACGGAACCCAAATCTCAGGACTGGATGGACAGAAATACAAAATCCTTTTGGCAGGTAAAAGAGCTCCTTTGTGTATTTTGATGGAGTTCAGCTTTTACCAGCCGGACAAATTTCAGCAACCAGCGCGGAGAGGGTTATCGCCATCGCCTCCCGGCCCGGTAACTATAAAACCTATAGATGAGCCGCGTCAGATGAAATCTCCCGTCTTTTATTGTATTTTTTTTTTTTCCTCCCTCCAGGTCTTATAAAAAAAAAAAAAGCAATAACACTTCTGGGCTCGCACGCCTCTCTGTGACAGCCCGTCACCGCGGCCTCGGACGCAAAAACACTGACCCCAGCAGAAATTTCCCGGGGAAAATGTATTCCGGAACCGCCGCCAGGGTGAAAAATGGTCTGGCCTCCTTCTTTGCATGAGGCTCAGGCCTCCGTGGTGCTCAGACAAGCGGATCGGCCTAAAACGCGCTCATCCATCATGTGGCGAGCCGCCATCGACAGCGCAAGTGCTGGGAGAGAACTGCGCTAATTTGTTTGTTAAAGGGGCCGACTGGCGAGGCTGGAAGAGGAAAAAAAACTCACCCTGACAACTCATCTGTCAGGATAGTGTGGGCGGGGTCACAAATTGGCGTCTTCGTCTGTTTTATTGCACGTTTATAACGCATTTAATATAAGTAATGGGTTCTGTTCTTCTGGAAGATGCCCGTTCCATATCTGCCAACCATTAACCGAGACAATATACAGGGTTCAAGAGAAAAAATATGGCATGCAAAGCGCACTGCTTGCTGATAGTGTAGGGGGTGTGGCCAAAAGTGGGTGTGGCTTCACAACTTGCAGTATCACACTGGTGAGGTCACAGTCCAAACCCCACCACAACCGTCCTTGCAGCCACCAGTGTGCCAAAGAACTGCCCCTTCCAAATGCCACTATAGAACCACCTTCTTTCCCATGCTGCCATCACAGTGCCACAGAACCCCCTTCTTTCCCATGCCACCATCGCAGTGCTAAAGACCCCCCTTCTTCCCATGCCACCATCACAGTGCCACAGATGCCCCTCTCTTTTCCCATGCCACCATCAAACTGCCACAGAACCCCCCCCCCCCCCTTTTTTTTTACCATGCCACCATCACAGTGCCACAGATCACCTTTATTTTCCCATGCCAGCATCACAATGCCACAGATCCCTCTTTCTTTTCCTATGCCACCATCAAAGTGCTACAGAACCCCCCCCCCCATTTTTTCCCATGCCACCATCACAGTGCTACAGACCCCCCTTTTTTCCTATGCCACCATGAAAGTGCTCCAGACTGCCCCTCTTTTGTTTTTCCTATGCCACTGTCACAGTGCAACAGATCCCCTCGCTTTTCCCATGGCACAATCACAGTGCTACAGACCCCTCTTCTTTTCCCATGCCATCATCACAGTGCCACAGATCCCCTCTCTTTTCCCATGTAACCATCACAGTGCTACAGACCCCTCATTTTTTTCATGCCACTATTACAATGTCACAGACCCCCCTTTTGCCCACAGAGCCACAGATCCCCTCTCTTTTCCCATGCCACCATCAAAGTGCCACAGATCCCCTCTCTTTTCCCATGCCACCATCACAGTGCCACAGATCCCCTCTCTTTTCCCAAGCCACCATCACAGTGCCACAGATCCCCTCTCTTTTCCCATGTAACCATCACAGTGCTACAGACCCCTCATTTTTTTCATGCCACTATTACAATGTCACAGACCCCCTTTTGCCCACAGAGCCACAGATCCCCTCTCTTTTCCCATGCCAACATCACAGTGCCACAGATCCCCTCTATTTTCCCAAGCCACCATCACAGTGCCACAGATCCCCTCTCTTTTCCCATGCCACCATCAAAGTGCTACAGAACCCCCCCCCTCCCTTTTTTTCCCCACGCCGCCCTTACAGTGCTACGGACTCCCTTTTTGTTCCCATGTCACTATCACCATGTCACTCTTCTTTTTCATGCCACCATCACAGTGCCACAGATCCCCTCTTTTTTCTCATACAGATCTCATTCTCTTTTCCCATGCCAGCATCACAGTGCTGCAGACCCCTTTTCTTTTCCATGCCACTATCACAGTGCCACAGACCCCCCCTTTTGCCCATGCCACCATCACAGTGCCACAGATGCCTTCTCTTTCCCCATGCCAACATCACAGTGTTTCAGATCCCCCTCTTTTCCCATGCCACCATCACAGTGCCACAGATCCCCTCTCTGTTCCCATGCCACCATCACAGTGCTAAAGACCCCTCTTCTTTTACATGCCACTATCACAATGCCACACACCTCCCTTTTGCCCATGCCACCATCACAGTGCCACAGAACCCCTCCCCCTTTTGTCCATGCCATAATCACAGTGCCACAGACCCCCCTCCTCTTTCTCATGTTGCCATCACAGTGCCACAGACCCTTCTTATTTCACATGTCACCATTACAGTATCACAGACCCCCCTTCTTTCACACATGCCATCACAGTGCTACAGACCCTCCTTCTTTACTAATCCCCCATAAAAGTGCCACAGACTCCCCTCTTTCCTTTGCCACCATCACAGTGCCACAGGTCCTCATTCTTGTCCATGGTGCCATCACAGTGCCACAAACCTTCCTTCTTTACTATGCCACCACCACAGTGCCACAGACCCCCTTGTCTTTCATATGCCATCCTCACAGTGCTACAGACCCTCCTTCTGTGCCATGACCCCAACAAAGTGCCACAGACCTCCCTTCTCTACTATGCCTCCATCAAAGTGTTACAGACCACCCCCCCCCCTCCCTTCCCATGTCACTGATCCAACTTCTTTCCTATGCCACTATCACAGTGCTATGGACTCCCTTTTTTCAATGCTGCCATCACAGTGCCATGGCCCCCCTTCCTTTCCCAATCTGTCATCACAGTGCCACAGACCTCTTCTTCTTTCCCATGCCACAGCCCCAACCCGTCCACTTTCATACATCACAGTGACAAGGGATCCCCCAGTGGTGTCACTATCCTGCTGTAGAGCCCGCTTCTTTCCCATGCATGGCAGTGGGGAACAGGAGGCTGTAGCATTGAGATGGTTGTATGAAAAGGAGGGTGGCAGGACAGCACTACTCTGGTAGCAACATGGGAAAGGATGGGGGATTTGTGGCACTATGGGGAAAGCATGGGAAGGAAGGGGTGCTGTCCGTGGCACTGTGTTGGGGTGAGTTCTGTGGCACTGTTCTGGTTGTATGGGAAGGAAGGGGTGGGGTCTGTGGAACTGGGATGGTGACACGGGATGGAAGTGGTGGGGTCTGTGGCCGTGTGATGGTGGCATGGAATGGAAAGGGTGGGGTCTGGCACTGGGATGGTGGCATGGAATGGAAGGGGTTGGGGTCTGTGGCATTGTGATGGTGTCTTGGGATGGAAGGGGTGCGGTCTGTGGCACTGTGTTGGTTGTATGGGAATAAAGGGGTGGGGTCTGTGGAACTGAGATGGTGGCACGGGATGGAAGTGGTGGGGACTGTGGCACTGTGATGGTGGCATGGAATGGAAAGGGTGGGGTCTGGCACTGGGATGGTGGCATGGAATGGAAGGGGTTGGGGTCTGTGGCACTGTGATGGTGTCTTGGGATGGAAGGGGTGTGGTCTTTGGCACTGTGTTGGGGTGAGGTCTGTGGCAATGTGCTGGTTGTATGGAAAGGAAGGGGTGGGGTCTGTGGAACTGGGATGGTGGCATGGAATGGAAGTGGTGGGGTCTGTGGCACTGTGATGGTGGCATGGAATGGAAAGGGTGGGGTCTGGCACTGGGATGGTGGCATGAGATGGAAGGGGTTGGGGTCTGTGGCATTGTGATGGTGTCTTGGGATGGAAGGGGTGCGGTCTGTGGCACTGTGTTGGTTGTATGGGAATAAAGGGGTGGGGTCTGTGGCACTGTGTTGGTGGCATAGGAAGGAAAGGGTGGGTTCTGTGGCACTGTGATGGTGGCATGGAATGGAAAGGGTGGGGTCTGGCACTGGGATGGTGGCATGGAATGGAAGGGGTTGGGGTCTGTGGCATTGTGATGGTGTCTTGGGATGGAAGGGGTGCGGTCTGTGGCACTGTGTTGGTTGTATGGGAATAAAGGGGTGGGGTCTGTGGAACTGAGATGGTGGCATAGGAAGGAAGTGGTGGGTTCTGTGGCACTGTGATGGTGGCATGGAATGGAAAGGGTGGGGTCTGGCACTGGGATGGTGGCATGGAATGGAAGGGGTTGGGGTCTGTGGCATTGTGATGGTGTCTTGGGATGGAAGGGGTGCGGTCTGTGGCACTGTGTTGGTGGCATAGGAAGGAAAGGGTGGGTTCTGTGGCTCTGTGCTGGTGGCATGGGATGGAAGGGGATCTGTAGCACTCCCTCATGCAACTACCAAAGTCTTACAGATCTCCCTCTCGTGACTTTCTCATGCAGCCACCAAGACCTTTGTCCTACAGACTACTGTGATGAAGCTCCTGCTTTGTAACATGCCACGTCTCTAGCAATGGGCATGGGTGGCAGACAAGGTTACACCAGACTAAAGTTGCCATAGATTAGTCCATTTTTTTCGATCAAGCAGTGGGTTGAACAAAAAACACTGACCAAATTTCCCCATCCACACATTCGACGTGGATTGGGGAATCCTCTCTGCTGTGTATTTGAATTCTGACAGCGGGGAGACTTCCTTGCCATCAGAATGCATTGATCAATGTTTCAATCTATAGCCTGACCTTCAATAAATTTTGCAAACTTCCAAAATTCTGAATTCCAACCTGGAAGTCCCACTGAAGTCAATCTAATTCCAAATCAGGCTCAGAAGAAGTGATACAGAGCAGCAAATAATGTATGGATTGGTTTGGGGCGCTCCTGGCAGCCTGATGAGAGGGCAGGGGCCACAAAAACAGCTAGAGGGACCTTTCAAAATTCTATAGCTGGTCACACAGAATTTTGTTTAAATGTTGATATGGAAATTTGGAAAAATCATTTGTCACAGCATTCATGAGTACGAATGTAGACAATTTTTAAATGAAAACTCTTAAAAAAGTTTGTTCAATTGCCATGCCAGTGGTTTAAATCTAACAATATGATTTAACCTAGATGATAACATCATTCACAGTTAGAATTTCATTAATTTGAGACAAATTCATTATCCTTCTCCTTGGGAAATTAAACGAACATTCCCAAAATGTATTTTTTCTAACGCAGTTGGTGTATGGCCATTGTAGGATAGAAAGGTTGGATCTGGTGGGACCTGGTTCAACCTGATAGGACTTGGTTGGACCTGATAGGACAATGTGGAACCTGGTTGGACCTGATAAGACCTGGTGGGACCTGGTTGGACCTGATAGGACCTGGTGGGACCTAGTTGGACCTGATAGGACCTGATGGGACCTAGTGGAACCTGGTTGGACCTGATAGGATCAGGTGGAACCTGGTGGGACCTAGATGGACCTGGTGGGACCTAATACGATCTAGTGGAGCCTGGTTAGACCTGATAGAACATGGTGGAACCTGGCTGGACTTGATGGGACCTAGTGGAATCTGGTTGGAACTGGTGAGACCTGGTTTGACCTAATAGCAACTGGTGGGACCTGGATGTATCTGATAGGACCTGGTTGGACTTCATAAGACATAGTGGAACCTGGTTGGACCTGATAGTACCTGGTGGGACCTGATTTGATTCAGTGGAACCTGATTGGGCCTGGTGGGATCTGGTTAGACCTGATAGGACCTGGTGGGATCTGGTTGGACCTGATAAGACCTTGTGGGACCTGATAGACCTAGTGGAACCTGTTTGGACCTGATAGGACCTGGTGGGACCTGATGCGATTTAGTGGAACCTTGCAGGACCTGATATGACATGGTGGGACCTGGCTGGACTTGATAGGACCTAATGGAACCTGGTGGGACCTGATTGGACCTGATAGGACCTGGTGGGACCTGGATGAACTTCATGGGACCTAGTGGAACCTGGTTGGACCTGGTGGAATCTGTATGGACCTGATAGGACCTTGTAGGTCTGGTTGGACCTGATAAGACCTGGTGGGACCTGATAGACCTAGTGGAACCTGGTTGGACCTGATAGGACCTGGCGGGACCTGATGCGATTTAGTGGAACCTTGCGGGACCTGATATGACATGGTGGGACCTGGCTGGACTTGATAGGACCTAATGGAACCTGGTGGGACCTGCTTGGACCTGATAGGACCTGGTGGGACCTGGATGAACTTCATGGGACCTAGTGGAACCTGGTTGGACCTGATAGAACCTGGTGGACCCTAGTTGGAGCTGATAGGACTTGGTTAGACCTGAAGGGACCGGGTGACACTGGCATTTAGGCCAATGACGATCAGGCAACAGCAGAACAGCCTTTGGAGCAGTCTTTGGTCTCCTTTTCCCAGAAGACTTCTGGGAATCCGAACTGCCAAATAAAAACACTGAAATTTGGATTCGACTTCATGAAATTCATTCCTAATCTAACGCCATCTGAATTTCAGGATCACCTCTAGTAACAGAGGATCAGTCTGATATGATTGCACAATTCTCCAGACATTATGCCACATGCATAGCTCACCCCATAGAGAGCACATTTTTTTTAATCTCTTAATCGTTGGATAGCTTAGGGGCTCTTTCACACGGGCGTTCCTTTTTTTTTTTGCCCGATCAGGTCCTTTTTTTTTTTTTGTAACGGACACGGATGACACTTGTGTCATCCGGTCCGTATGTCCGTTTTTCATCCCATCCGTTTGCGGATGAAAAACTGACATAATGCATGTCTATGTAAATACGGATGTCTGCGGATGACACCACTGACATCCGTTTTTGCTTCCGTTCCGTTTTTTGAAAGGAAGAAAAAATAGGGTTCTCCTCCGTTCAAAAAAACTGAACTGAACTGACAAAAAACGGATGTCAGAGGATGATCATCCGATGACATCCGTATTTACATAGAGATACATTATGTCTGTTTTTCATCCGCAAACGGATGGGATGAAAAACGGACATACGGAACGCCCGTGTGAAAGAGCCCTAACTGTAAATCACTGGTGATCTTTAGTAGGGTGATATAGCTGCTAAAGTATTTCTTCAGTCTTTAAAAAAATGAAAGGTCAGCAGCTACAAATACTTTAGCTGCTGACTTTTAAAAAAGGACGCTTACCTGTCCCAGGATCCAGCATCGTCCTTATTCAGCCTTCTAGAACCTGCGTCTCCCAGGTGCTGAAATACGCTGTACTATATGGATCAATGCGCCTGCATGCGTGAGCCCCTAGGGTCCAGCCCCAGCAGGGTTAATACTTTTTGGTGGCGGTTTTCATCTGGGAATTGCCCGTCACCTTTAACTCTTAGTAAATCAGGGTCCTCATTTACCATCAAGCGTCCACAGTAAGATAAATACGTAGCAGTTATCCAGATTGGGACTTCTGCTGCTTCAGCGATAGTTAATCCACACCTTTAATAATTCTTGCTGTGATGGGTGTCAGCTGCTAACCTGGAAGCTTTATACTAATTAATGGACGCTTTCTCACACTCTAAGGTAAGGCGATGGGGGGGGGGGGAACACAATACATTATTTATCTTGTGTTGGACTAGTGATACTCACACGTGTTACATTCCGATTGAAAGATTTCCTATTTTTACCCAAAATTCCTTATTCCATTTTTTAAGGCCTCATGCACACGGGAGTGAAAAATACATTTTTCAGGGCATCCATCATATTTATTTTGTTTTTAATGCCTGTAAACTTGGTTCAGTGTTATGCCCCATACACACGTGCAGATTATCTGCAGACTTTTGTCTGCAGACTTACCAAAACCATATAATATGAGGTCAAACCTAAACACTTTCAATTTGTATGCAATCCGGCAGGCCCTTGCACTACATAGAAAAGGTAAGTCTGCAGACAAAAGTCTGCAGATAATCTGCACGTGTGTATGGGGCATAAGCCTATGTGGCCGCACACTCTAGGCATTTAGATCCATATATTAAGAGTTGCTTTTAGAGGCATTAAAAAAAAAAAAAAAAACACTGATCACTGGAGGCTTTTGGGGAGAAACCGAGGTGCTCCCCACTTCTACAGCAAGAGATCACCAAGGCATCCAGAGGACTGGTGAGAGGGCTATTCGCCCATTGCTGATACTGCAGGGACTGAGCCACTGATGGCAGAACACCCAAACCATACCGGACAGGGGCGTAACTACAGGGGTTGCAGGGGTTGCAATTGCAACCGGGCCCCATGCTCCAGGGGGCCTGTGCGGCTTCCCTGTAAACCTGGATGAGAGGGGCGGCGGGGGCAGCATGTAGATAAATCGCTGTCTTCCTTTTTCCTCCTGAAGCTGCGGGAGGAAAATGGAGGAGATTGGTTCCTCTGTATGCTGCCCCCGCCACTCCTCCTATCCAGTTCACTTGTGTTCTGCTGTGTGCTCCCCTGGTCTCCCCCCCCACCCCCCCACTGTGCTGACCCCCCCCCCCCCCCCACGCTCTCCCTCCCCTCTCCTACCGGCTGCTGCAGGGGATGTGTCACAATAGAGAATCAGGAAGGGGTCGGTAAATATGTAATTTACCAGCTCCTTCCTTTTCTGAATGGACAGAGTCATAGTCAGTGACAATGGAAAAAACAGTAAAATAAAATGATAAAAAAATATTGCAATTAAAATACCAAAAACTAAAACTACTGACACCAGTGGGTGAACTTCCAGGGTCACAAAGGTCACACTTTGCGACCGGGCCCTGGCATTCCACGGCCCCAAGATGGCAGAAAGGGGGCCCACTGCAGAACTTGTGAAAGGGTCCCACTGCGGGACTGTAATAAAGGGCACCGCAATGAGAGTAAAGGGCCCCAGGATCAGTGGGAAGAGCCCCAGGCTTGAAGGGAAGGGCCCCTGCCAGGGGTCCGGGGGGCCCTTCATGGTTTCTTGCACCGGGGCCCTTAAGGTTCAAGTTACACCTCTGATACTGCACCCATACTGCACTCTATACTGCATATATTCCAAACCTGGGCTGCACCTATACCAACCCTATACTGCATTATACCGAACCTTTACCGCATCTGAACCACATCTACCTTGCACCTGTGCTGAGACTATACCATACCTATACTGCATGCAGTTTAGCTGGGACTGTCATTACCACTTCTGGACCGGAAGGTTTTCCCCCTTAATGACCAGGCCATTTTTTGCGATTCGGCACTGCGTTACTTTAACGAACAATTGCGTGGTCGTGCGACATACCCAAATTAAATTGATATCCTTTTTTTCCTACAAATAGAGATTTCTTTTGGTGGTATTTGATCACCTGTGCGATTTTTATTTCTTGCGCAATAAACAAAAAAAGAGCAACAATTCTGAAAAAAAATTATATTTTTCACATTTTTTTATATGAAATTCCCACAAAAAAATGTAAAAATCAAAATTTCTTAACATTTTAGGCCAATTTGTTTTCCGCTACATATTTTTGGTAAAAAAAAATTGCAATAAGTGTATTTTGATTGGTTTGCGCAAAAGTTATTGCGTTTACTAACTAAGGGAAAGATTTTTTTCATTTTTATTGTTTTTTTTTTTTTACTAGTAATGGCGGCGATCTGCGATTTTTTTTTTTTGCGGGACTGCGACATTGCGGCGGACAGATCGGACCCCTGACTAACATTTTTGACACTTTTGGGTGTACCAGTGACATTACTGCAGTAATCAGTGCTATACATATGCACTGTTACTGTAAAAATGACATTGGCAGGGAAGGGGTTAACTTTATTAGTGATCAAGGGGTTAAGTGTGTCTCTAGGGGCGTGATTCTAACTGTAAAGGGGTGTGGCTTGTGATGTAACCACAGAGACATACGATCCTACATAGCAGGATCGTATGATCTCTGCAGTTACACCAGGGAGAATGACAGGCGGCTTTGTTTACATCAGCCGCCTGCCTTTCTCCCTCTCCAGAGGGAGATCGCGAGGGGCCGGCGGACATCGGAGCCGCTGGTCACCCGCGCGAGGATGGCCGTGAACGAGCGGGGGCGGAAGTGTGCCTCCGGCGGCGCGCACTCGCCCCCTGCAGGTGGTACTACGTCGCTTTGACCAGGAGGGGCTGACCGCCGCAGTAAATAAACTGTGGGCGGTCGGCAAGTTGTTAACCACTTGCCGACCAGTCACATTGACTGTACTGCGGCTCGTTCCCGTCCAGCGACGTAGACCTACGTCGCTGGACTCCTCCCCTTTTGAGCGGCGTGCGTGTGCCGCCGGAGGCTCGCTCCCGCTGTTTTCAGTCACAGCGGGAGTCGGGCCAGGGGAGGAGCAGCGGTGATCACCGCTGCTCTTCCTTGATCGTCGGGGAATCGAGCGTGGAGATCCGCCTGCTTGTGTAAACAAAGTGGGTGGATCTCCTAAGTGACAGGCAGGGTCAGATTGCAGGGTTCAGCATAGCTGAACATCCGATCTGTCCCTGTGTCACTCAGTCCCCTCCCCCCACACATGTCAGTAGGCACCAGGCATACATTAACCCCTCCCTCTCCAATAAAATTAACCCCTTCCCTGCCAGTGTCATTTTTACAGTAACAGTGCATATATATAGCACTGATTACTGCAGTAATGTCACTGGTACCCCCAAAAGTGTCAAAAATGTCAGTCAAGGGTCCGATCTGTCCGCCACAATGTCGCAGTCCAGCTAAAAAAAAATCGCAGATCGCCGCCATTACTCGTTAAAAAAAAAAAACACCAAAAATGACAGAAATCTTTCCCTTAGTTAGTAAACGCAATAACTTTTGCGAAAACCAATCAAAATACGCTTATTGCGATTTTTTTTTACCAAAAATTTGTAGCAGAAAACAAATTGGCCTAAAATGATAAAAAATTTTGATTTTTACATTTTTTTGGGGGGGAATTTCATATAAAAAAATGTGAAAAATATTGTTATTTTTTCAGAATTGTCGCTCTTTTTTTGTTTATGGCGCAAAAAGTAAAAATCGCACAGGTGATCAAATACCACCAAAAGAAAGCTCTGTTTGTGGGAAAATAAGGACGTAAATTTCGTTTGGGTACGGCATTGCATGACCGCGCAATTGTCAGGTAAAATCGCACAGTGCCGAATCGCAAAAAGTGGCCTGGATGTAAGACAGCAAAATCCTCCGGTGGTAAAGTGGTTAAAGGTGGAAAAAGTTCTGAAATGATTTATCTTTGTCTCATTTTTTTTTACTTCACAGTAACCTGACATTTTAACAGGGGTGTGAAGACTTTTTATATCCAGTGTATGAATGGGGGACCACGCATGACTACAGTTGGGAGACAGGGACAGAGTGTTGTCACCTGATAACAAGAGGTGTCTGAACAAGGACCTTCATGGCAGGATCACCAAGGATTGTTGTCAACGGAAGCTGCAGATTTAAAATGACATTCACATGTGAAAGATGACTTGAGATTTTGGTGACTGTCGTGTCTGTTTTTGCTGATTTATGTCTGAGTGCCCTTTTAAAAAATGCATCGAGCCACACTACTAGAAGAGCGATAGTTTGTCCACATTTTCCACCTTTGCTGCTCCGCAATGAATTATGAAAGCTCTGAAAGGGGGACCCCCGCCCCGTACATTGTTTTTCTACTCGTCTCAGTTCAGGCGCAGCGAGAAAGGACAAATTCTTCCTCGATCCGCATCTTGTGAAGACACCGTCCTCCAGATGCTTACATCTTCACCAATTTGTTAAAGTATTCATGCGTCAAAGTTTAAATGCGCCCAAAAAATGTGAAAGGAGCACTTAGACGCTTCCTGGGCGGCGGGAGATGTTTAATTCATGTATCACAGGAGGAGATAGCTACACAGCGCGTCCCAACATCCCTGCATTATTGAAAGGGCGCTGAGATGAGTCACTGACCTCCTAAACACACAGTCCTGCTCCCCCCCCCCTCCATCTGTATCCATACACCGCGAAATATCAGGGTTTGCTAAAATCCCCCCAAAAATGCAACACCTCCATCTCTACAAGGCACCTCCATCTCTACAAGGCACCTCCATCTCTACAAGGCACCTCCATCACTGCAAGGCACTTCCATCTCTGCAAGGCACCTCCATCTCTGCAAGGCACCTCCATCTCTACAAGGCACTTCCATCTCTGCAAGGCACCTCCATCTCTGCAAGGCACCTCCATCTCTACAAGGCACCTCCATCACTGCAAGGCACTTCCATCTCTACAAGGCACCTCCATCTCTACAAGGCACCTCCATCTCTGCAAGGGGCCATATTCACCAAGATCCACAAAATATCACTTTCCCCAAAATTTTGGCAAAAATCTGGAAATTCTGCAACTTAAAAAGTATATGAACTTATTTTGAGCTACAAGCGTCTTGGCACCAATGGGAGCATAAAAATAAAAACACGCAAAAATAAACATTGTCAGTTTTTCTACCTAGTAACTAGCTTTCAATTGGTTAAAAATAATGACCTCCTTCCTCCTGCTGGTGACCCCTCTAGTGATATAAAGATCTATATAGAAGAATCAGGACCTCCTTCCTCCTGCTGGTGACCCCTCTAGTAATATAAACAGTGGAGGCCGGTGTGTTGGGGGCGCAGGGGCGCCGCCCCCCCTATCCATGCGTCCGGCCTCCTAATCTACATGCAGGGGCGCCGGACGCATGGAGCTCAATGGGGCTTTTTTGTTCCATCACCTGATTAGAGCCAGAGGCTCTAATAGGGTGATGCAAAGGGTGGACTATTGTCACTTGGATCCTCCTCCTGGCCAATCAGGAAGTGTGTCCGATACGTGCTTCCTGATTGGCCGAAAGGCATACCCCATGCCATTGGCTGGGGAGGAGGCGGGAGCCGGGAGGACTAAAGAGAAGCCGCCACGCCGGGGAACTGAAGAAGCCGCGAGCCGCCGCTGGACACCAAGAGCTCATCCAGAGGCTGGCCGCTGTCATGACCCATGTCGGTAAGAAGAGCAGGGCGAGGCAGGAGACAGACACAGATGTGAGGTAAGTGCACTGGTCTCGCTTACGCTGGTCACTCTGCATTGAAAGGGGGCATGCTGGCATCTCTGCATTGAAAGGGGGCATGATGGTATCTCTGCATTGAAAGGGGGCATGCTGGCATCTCTGTATTGAAAGGGGGCACGCTGGCATCTCTGCATTGAAAGGGGGCACGCTGGTCACTGCACTGAAAGGGGGCACGCTGGTCACTGCATTGAAAGGGGGCACGCTGGTCTCTGTGCATTGAAAGGGGGCACGCTGGTCTCTGTGCATTGAAAGGGGGCACGCTATACCTTAATTACTGAAGGCCCCTTTCACACTTTTGTGACCTCAAAGTCACGCAATTTTTTACAGTGTTTTTTGCCGCAAAGCAATGCCTATTACATTTTTCTGTTTGCATCCCCCAAAAAATTTTGAGCACCAGCCGCCACTGGAAATAAAGATCTATATAGAGGAATCAGGACCCCCTTCATCCTGCTGGTGATCCCTCTAGTGCAGTGGTTCTGAACCTGGGTTCGATCGAACCCCAGGGGTTCGGTGAGTCAGTCTTGTGGGTTCGGCGGAGGTCAAGACAAGAGAAGCGGCTGAAGTTAAGTTATCCTAAATTCCTCTTTCAAATTACGCCATCAGCGACAGAATAGAGGACATGAGCAAAGACATTGGAGAAGGATCTGGGAGTCCTGGTAGAGGATAGACTAAGCAATAGCATGCAATGTCAAGCGGCAGCTGCCAAAGCCAGCAGAATATTAGCATGCATAAAGAAAGAGATGTATTCCAGAGATAAAACTATAATCCTTCCACTTTATAAAACTCTGGTCCGACCGCATCTGGAGTATTCTGTCCAGTTCTGGTCGCCGGTCCTCAAGAGGGATGTGTTGGAGCTGGAGAGAGTCCAGAGAAGGGCAACTAAACTAATTAGGGGATTGGAGGACCTTAATTATAAAGAGCGTCTGCAATCGCTTGATTTATTCTCCCTGGAGAAGAGACGCCTGAGAGGGGACATGATAGCAATTTATAAATATCTCAATGGTGATCTCAGCATAGAAAAAAATCTATTCAGTCGGAAGGACTGCATAAGGACTAGAGGGCATACAATGCATCTGGAGGAGAAGCATTTAAACCTCAGACAACGAGGTTCTTTACTGTTAGAGCTACAAGATTGTGGAATTCTCTACCACAAGAGGTGGTTTCTGCGGGAAGTATGGTGGCTTTCAAAAGACTCTTAGACTTACATCTCAAGGATCAGAACATTCAGGGGTATGAGAGATGATTACGGCCACACACACCTACACAGGTTGAACTGGATGGACTATTGTCTTTATTCCATCTCACCTACTATGTAACTATGTAACTATGTAAAATCTTGGCTCAAGTAGTTGCAGATCTGATTTCAAGCCCGGCAAAATTCAGCCTTAAACTCGACGAGACCACAGACGTTTCCAATCTAAGCCAGCTTGTAGTATTCGTGCGCTATGTGAAAGACGACGTGATAAAGGAAGATTTTTTATTTTGTAAGCCTCTTACAACAACTAAGGCAGCCGATGTGAAGAAACTTGTGGATGACTTCTTCAAAGACAACAATCTTTCGTGGGATATGGTTTCTGCAGTTTGTTCGGATGGAGCTCCAGCCATGCTGGGAAGAAAGTCTGGTTTTGGTGCGCTAGTGAAAGCCGATGCACCACGCATTGTATTCTGCAATGGTTTTGTTCATTTTGTGCACCTATGTATAAATTTATACCTAAATATATACCTATGCTTTGAATTTGAAAAAAATCATATTTTATTTTTCCAATGAAGGGTTCGGTGAATGCACATATGAAACTGGTGGGGTTCAGTACCTCCAACAAGGTTAAGAACCACTGCTCTAGTGATATAAAGATCTATATAGAGGAATCAGGACCTCCTTCCTCCTGCTGATGACCCTACAGTAATATAAAGATCTATATAGAGGAATCAGGACCTCCTTCCTCCTGCTGGTGACCCCTCTAGTGATATAAAGATCTATATAGAGGAATCATGGCCTACTTCCTCCTGCTGGCTGCCCCTCTAGTGATATAAAGATCTATATAGAGGAATCAGGACCTCCTTCCTCCTGCTGGTGACCTCTCTAGTGATATAAAGATCTATATAGAGGAATCAGGACCTCCTTCCTCCTGTTGGTGACCTCTCTAGTGATATAAAAATCTATATAGAGGAATCAGGACCTCCTTCCTCCTGCTGGTGACCTCTCTAGTGATATAAAGATCTATATAGAGGAATCAGGACCTCCTTCCTCCTGCTGGTGACCCCTCTAGTGATATAAAGATCTATATAGAGGAATCAGGACCTCCTTCCTCCTGCTGGTGACCCCTCTAGTGATATAAAGATCTATATAGAGGAATCAGGACCTCCTTCCTCCTGCTGGCTGCCCCTCTAGTGATATAAAGATCTATATAGAGGAATCAGGACCTCCTTCCTCCTGCTGGTGACCCCTCTAGTGATATAAAGATCTATATAGAGGAATCAGAACCTCCTTCCTCCTGTTGGTGATCCCTCTAGTGATATAAAGATCTATATAGAGAAATCAGGACCTCCTTCCTCCTGCTGGTGACCCCTCTAGTGATATAAAGATCTATATAGAGGAATCAGGACCTCCTTCCTCCTGCTGGTGATCCCTCTAGTGATATAAAGATCTATATAGAGGAATCAGGACCTCCTTCCTCCTGTTGGTGACCCCTCTAGTGATATAAAGATCCATATAGAGGAATCAGGACCTCCATCCTCCTGCTGGTGACCTCTCTAGTAAAATAAAGATCTACTGTATATAGAGGGATCAGGACCTCCTTCCTCCTGCTGGTGATTCCTCTTTTGATTGAAGTAGGAGATCCCTCTACTGATACAGAATTCTAGGTTCTACTCCTCCCTTTACTAGAAATTTATTTTTATTGCTAAGTTTTTAAATCCTCCTAAACTGTTCTGTTTGGCTTCTATCAAAGGAAGTGAGGAGATATTTCCCTGATGCTTGTCAAAGAAAAAAAGTGTGGAGAAATGGGGACATACCCAGCCACAAAATATTGAAAGGGACTCCAAGAAAACAAAAAAAGTGCCTATGGTAGAGTTGGGTCTATTGTTCCTTTGGTTTTGTTTCCGGGATCTTTGTTCTCTGTCTCTCTCCTGTTGTAATGTTAGATGGGGATCAGTCAGATTTGATGAGGTTAATTCACCTTTCTCCTCGGAACGTTTATAGACGCGTTCTCCGGTCTACACGCAGCCAGCGCGATCATTGTCTTTGGAGCAGATCACTTCACTCTCATTTTAATTACAAATAAAAAAAATTTCCACAAACTTCAAAAAATAGAATAATTTTACAGCAGATTCTTATTAATCGTACTTTTTTAATTATTATTATTATTTTTTTTTTTTACTGCTTTTTCTCCATTTATTGCTATTATGTTTTAATTAAAAATTGTATTATTTAATTATATCCCTAATGTCTACTTTTATATGTGTTAGTTATTACAATTTGATTAATTATTAATGCATATATTTGTTTAAAGCTGAACTCCGGGTAGATATAAAAGACCACAATTTTTTTCCAGTTATTTAGCCATTAAAAAAAAAAAAGTCATTAAATGTATTTTTAATTACAGCTAGTATAAGTACCTAAAATTTTCCTTTTTCATTAAGTTTCTTGTCATTCCATTCACAGCAGGACTGGGAGGGTGGAGGGGCAGCACTGTGGGATATTCTGGATCTACAGCATGGCAGTTTTCCTTCAGTCTAACTAAGGAGCCTGCTGACAGGAGGTGAGACCAGAGTGATGACCTCATAGAGATACTTTTGCAGACTTGGGGAGATGGTATTGCTGTGTGTATATATATTTATATGCTATGCATACTATATTTACAGTATTTATGTTACAGTTTGTATTTTGCTGATTCCAAGTTTGAAGTAACTGATAATTGAATGACATTTTCATTGGCTCTGTACATTGTGTATCATAAATAGTTTGAGTTTTTCTCAATGAATGCAAAGCAATCTCTGATTGGATAAGGTGTGAATTGTGAGGTCACAGCCCCGCCTCTCCAACTCATCAAATCACAGAATGCTTTGCAATCATTGAGGAAATGCACAGTGCTCTCTGAATGGTGCCCCCTCCTGTGTTCACAATGCAGCAGAGCGAGACCTGGAAGCTAGTGGAGATCACTGTGGTAGTGGTGTAGTAGAGGTGTAGTAGAAGTTTAGTAGAGGTGTAGTCGGGGTGCAGTAGAGGTGTGGCGGTGGTTTAGTAGTGGTGTAGTAGAGGTGTAGTAGAAGTTTAGTAGAGGTGTAGTCGGGGTGCAGTAGAGGTGTGGCGGTGGTTTAGTAGTGGTGTAGTAGGGGTGTAGTAGAGGTATAATAGCGGTGTAGTAGCAGTATAGCAGTGGTTTAGTAGTGGCTTAGTAGTGGTGTAGGCTTAGCAGTAGTGTAGTAATAACGGTGTAGTAGCAGTATTGTAAGGGTGTAGCAAAGGATTAGTAGTGGTGTAGTAGAGATATAATAGCAATAGCAGTGCAGCAGAGCAGCTGCTCAACATGGGACCCGGAAGTAAGTGGAGATCACTGTAGTAGCGGTATGGTAGAGGTGTAGTAGTGGTTTAGTAGTAGTGATGTAGTAGAGGTACAGTAGCGGTGTAGTAGTGGTTTAGTAGTGGTGTATTAGCAGTGTAGTAGGGGTGTAGTATAGGTATAGTAGCTGTGTAGTAGAGGTGTAGTAGTGCTTTAGTAGTGGTGTATTAGCAGTGTAGTAGTGGTATATTAGCAGTGTAGTAGTGATGTAGTAGGGGTGTAGTAGTGCTTTAGTCGTGGTGTATTAGCAGTGTACTGGTGGTGTATTAGCAGTGTAGTAGTGATGTAGTAGGGGTGTTGTAGAGGTATAGTAGCAGTGTAGTGGGGGGGGGGTGTAGTAGTGCTTTAGTAGTAGTGTATTAGCAGTGTAGTAGTGATGTAGTAGGAGTGTAGTAGAGGTATGGTGGGGGTGTAGTAGTGCTTTAGTAGTGGTATATTAGCAGTGTAGTAGTGATGTAATTGGGGTGTAGTAGAAGTAGAGTAGCGGTGTAGTAGTGGTGTCTACTTCAGTGATTTCCATCTCCTAGAAGGATGTCACAGGTATGGTATATACATGGTTGGTCCAAGCTGGAACAATGTAACTATGTAATAATATGCTCACCTGGAATTCTTCTTTATAGATGGTATTAAGGACCTGAATCTGCCTTGATATCAGATTACTGTAATCTCCTGTACAGCACCCGACCGAGAGGGAGGGGCAGAGCTAGGAACCAATCAGTCTCTGCTACAGTGCACATGTGCTGACAAAGAACATGTGCAGAGCGAAGAGTCACAGAGTAGTGAGTGTACAGCTTGTATAACAGTGTAAATTTGCTGTCCCCTCAAAATAACTCAACACACAGCCATTAATGTCTAAACCACTGGCAACAAAAGTGAGTACACCCCTAAGTGAAAGTGTCCAAATTTGGCCAAATTAGCCATTTTCCCTCCCCGGTGTCATGTGACTCGTTAGTGTTACAAGGTCTCAGGTGTGAATGGGGAGCAGGTGTGTTAAATTTGGTGTTATCACTCTCACTCTCTCATACTGGTCACTGGAAGTTCAACATTGCACCTCATGGCAAAGAACTCTCTGAGAATCTAAAAAAAAGAATTGTTGCTCTACATAAAGATGGCCTAGGCTATAAGAAGATTGCCAAGACCCTGAAACTGAGCTGCAGCACGGTGGCCAAGACCATATAGCAGTTTACTAGGACAGGTTCTACTCAGAACAGGCCACACCATGGTCGACCAAAGAAGTTGAGTCCCTTGCTCAGCGTCATATCCAGAGGTTGTCTTTGGGAAATAGACGTATGAGTGCTGCCAGCATTGCTGCAGAGGTTGAAGGGGTGGGGGGTCAGCCTGTCAGTGCTCAGACCATACGCCGCACACTGCATCAAATTGTTCTGCATGGCTGTCATCCCAGAAGGAAGCCTCTTCTAAAGATGATGCACAAGAAAGCCCGCAAACAGTTTGCTGAGGACAAGCAGACTAAGGACATGGATTACTGGAACCATGTCCTGTGGTCTGATGAGACCAAGATAAACTTATTTGGTTCAAATAGTGTCAAGCGTGTGTGGCGGCAACCAGGTGAGGAGTACAAAGACAAGTGTGTCTTCCTACAGTCAAGCATGGTGGTGGGAGTGTCATGGTCTGGGGCTGCATGAGTGCTGCCGGCACTGGGGAGCTACAGTTCATTGAGGGAACCATGAATGCCAACATGTACTGTGACATACTGAAGCAGAGCATGTTTCCCTCCCTTCAGAGACTGGGCCGCAGGGCAGTATTCCAACATGATAACGACCCCAAACACACCTCCAAGATGACCACTGCCTTGCTAAAGAAGCTGAGGGTAAAGCTGATGAACTGGCCAAGCATGTCTCCAGACCTAAACCCTATTGAGCATCTGTGGGGCATCCTCAAACAGAAGGTGGAGGAGTGCAAGGTCTCTAACATCCACCAGCTCTGTGATGTCATCATGGAGGAGTGGAAGAGGACTCCGGTGGCAACCTGTGAAGCTCTGGTGAACTCCATGCCCAAGAGGGTTAGGGCAGTGCTGGAAAATAATGGTGGCCACACAAAATATTGACACTTTGGGCCCAATTTGTACATTGTCACTTAGGGGTGTACTCAGTTTTGTTGCCAGCGGTTTAGACATTAATGGCTGTGTGTTGAGTTATTTTGAGGGGACAGCAAATTTACACTGTTATACAAGCTGTACACTCACTACTTTACATTGTAGCAAAGTGTCATTGCTTCAGTGTTGTCACATGAAAAGATAGAATAAAATATTTACAAAAATGTGAGGGGTGTACTCACTTTTGTTAGATGCTGTATTTATATTTATATGTTGCGGATATATACTTATATTCAGGTTTACCGTTATTGTTGACATTGCTGGAGTGCCCCTTTAAGGCTGCTTACAGACAAGGATTGGCTTTCGAAGGAAACGGACGAATTGGATTGTGGGAGATATAGTCCGAGACTGGATGCAGACTGTTGTTTGGATTGCTGAAGGAACTATACTCCCAGGGAGCTTTGAGAGAGTGAAGGATCATGGAAAGGCCTATAAACCTCTCTGCTACACGGGCTGTCTTGCTTCCGGGACTCAGTAAGTGCAGACCAGACTGAGAGGTGTGTCGGGACACTGATGGTGGTTGAGGCCCTGTTCATGCGGCCTAGTGAGAGTGGAGCCCATCCTCAGCGGTGTGGATGCTGGTGACTACACAGCGGTAGCGGATCCAGTGGAGCTGAGTAGATAGCGGGTGGAAGCTGAGCTGACTGACCGGGACAGCCAAGTATCGATCACTCCCAGACGCCGGAGCGTGGCAGGGCGCATCATTCCCATTGTCACACGTGGACACTGTCAAGTGGAAGAGTGTCTGGTGAAGTCCTAATCGCAAGTATAATTCTCCCTCAATAACACACTGACTGCAGACAGGATTACATATTACTACCTTGGGATTACAAATATTACAGTGAACAGCGATAAGAACTCCAACTGCCGGTGAAGACTTAGCAAGGCCTTGCTAGGGGAGGGACCTTGCTTTCTTTACTGGACAGGGAAGCCTGCAGCGCTGCAGGAGGAAGGGGCAGCTCTGCAGGGGGAGGGGTGAGAGGAGATGGCACAGTGAAAGGCGGGAACACGGGGAGGGGGGGAATCAGGAGCAGGCAGAAAAGGGAGGGGGATCGGTGTTGGAGAAGCAATTACAGGAACAATGCCCCGTGTCTGTGTCTCTCCCTGCAGCAGCTGAAAGCTGGCAGGAGTTGGAGA
This sequence comes from Pelophylax lessonae, assembly GCF_965119305.1. Taxonomy (NCBI): domain Eukaryota; kingdom Metazoa; phylum Chordata; class Amphibia; order Anura; family Ranidae; genus Pelophylax; species Pelophylax lessonae. The sequence continues at coordinate 13,009,166 of NC_138772.1, forward strand.
AATTGGCTTTCAGCTGCTGCAGATATCAGCACAGGGCTTCCTTCTGTAATTGCCCCTCCCGATTCCCCATGCTGTTGGGGCCCCCCCTGTGTGCCCAGGCCCCCTATAGGAGGACTGGTGGTCCCCCCCCCCCATCAGTGGCCCTGCTGGAGGAATATAAAAATTTATTGCGCTGCATTTATTTTGATTTATTATTGTCTCTCTTTAGTCTTTACTATTGACTTTTGATTTTGTGAATGAGTAGAGGTCCTCTGTGCTCCTCACTCCTTCACGTGGGGGCAGCATGGTATCTGGGGGCCCCCTTATTTTTATAAAAAGACCCCTAAATGTCATCCAGTTAGGGTTTACATCAACAATCATGATATTTGGTTATGTAAGGAGACAATATTTGACTCGGATTTCCCCGAGGCGCTGAGCTCTGTCCCTCTCCTCTGGTTTCCTCCTCATCCCTGATGTCCCTCACATCTCACATACAACACTGAAATTATATTTCATCTCACCTGAATGATTATCTCGTTTATGCCTGGAGACCCTTTCTTATGACATCCCCGCCCCCCACCCCGCGCACCGCGGACCGCCCGCGTTATTGTACGGCTGGTAAACATGCAAAACCCAGAGATAATTTCATCAGGCCGGTGGAATTATTTTATTACTCCCGCCTGACAGGCTGATGCATGGATCTACGCTCCGGTCTATAAACAAAATGGGAAAACTATTATAAAGTACGATGAGAAGTTCTTCTATTTTGCTGACTTTTGCTCAGGGAAAAAAAAAAAAAAAGAGAGAATATTCCACATGGAGAGATCTCATCACTTGACTCATAAAGAAAGCAGAAAATAAATAAATATTGTTACGAAGGACAACAAATACAATAATCATTATTAGTAAAATATGCCAGCGATAAAGACAAATAATTTGGTTTTACTAATGATTAAATGACAATATTAGGTGCTTATATGCTAATGTTAGGTTCTTTATATAACCACTTCTGGACCCCCTTAATGACCAGGCCATTTTTTTTTTTTGCGATTCAGCACTGCGTTACTTTTACTGACAATTGCTCATATCGTACAAAAAACATTTTTCGTGCATGCCCGATCAGATAATATCAGATGAAATGTCATGATTGGCTCTCGAAAGCTCTGTACTAACGATCAATTCGAAAGAAGGTATTTTTCGCACGATTTTCTGATGGTGTGCACAGGGCTTAACCAGTTCTGGACCGGAAAGTTTTACCCCTTAACCACTTTAGCCCCGGAGGATTTGGCTGCTCAAAGACCAGGCCCTATTTTGCGATTCGGCACTGCGTGACTTTAACGGACAATTGCGCGGCCGTGCGACGCCGTACCCAAACAAAATTTACGTCCTTTTTTTCCCACAAACAGAGCTTTCTTTTGGTGATATTTGATCACCTGTGCGATTTTTACTTTTTGCACTATAAACAAAAAAAAAGCGTCAATTTTGAAAAAATAACAATATTTTTCAAATTTTTTTATATGAAATTCCCCAAAAAAATGTAAAAATCAAAATTTTTTAACATTTTCGACCAATTTGTTTTCTGCTACATATTTTTGGTAAAAAAAATCGCAATAAGCGTATTTTGATTGGTTTGCGCAAAAGTTATTGCGTTTACTAACTACGGGAAAGATTTTTGTCATTTTTGGTGTTTTTTTTTTAACGAGTAATGGCGGCGATCTGCGATTTTTTTTTTGCGGGACTGCGACATTGCGGCAGACAGATCGGACCCTTGACTGACATTTTTGACACTTTTGGGGGTACCAGTGACATTACTGCAGTAATCAGTGCTATACATATGCACTGTTACTGTAAAAATGACACTGGCAGGGAAGGGGTTAACTGTATTGGAGAGGGAGGGGTTAAGTGTGTCCTAGGGGCGTGTTTCTAACTGTGATTGGACATGGCTACTGGTGTAGGAACAGTGATCAATGGTCCTACATAGTAGAACCGCCTGATCTCCATTTTTACACAGGGGAGAATGACAGCGGCTTGTTTACATTAGCCGCCTGCCTTTCTCCCTTCCCGGCAAACGATCGCGAGTGACCGGCGGACATCGGGTCCTCCGGTCACACGCACTGACTTGTTAGGGAACGAGCCAGGGCGGGCGTGCGCCTCAGCGGGCGCACGCTCGCCCGCTATTGGCTCACAAGCCGGTGACAGGCTAGTGACGTACCGGTACGTCACTTTGCCTGGCCGGGGCTGACCGCCGCAGTATATGTACTTGCGGCGGTCGGCAAGTGGTTAATGACCAGGCCGTTTTTTTTGTGATTCGGCACTGCGTTACTTTTACTGACAATTGCTCATATCGTACAAAACACATTTTTCGTGCACGCCCGATCAGATAATATCAGATGAAATGTCACGATTGGCTCTCGAAAGCTCTGTACTAACGATCAATTAGAAAGGAGGTATTTTTCGCACGATTTTCTGATGGTGTGCACAGGGCTTAACCAGTTCTGGACCGGAAGGTTTTACCCCTTAACCACTTTAGCCCGGAGGATTTGGCTGCTCAAAGACCAGGGCCTATTTTGTGATTCGGCACGGCACTGCATGACTTTAACGGACAATTGCACGGTCGTGCGACGCTGTACCCAAATGAAATTGACGTCCTTTTTCTCCCACAAACACAGCTTTCTTTTGGTGATATTTGATCACCTGTGCGATTTTTACTTTTTGCGCTATAAACAAAAAAAGAGCGACAATTTTGAAAAAATAACAATATTTTTCAAATTTTTTATATGAAATTCCCCCCAAAAAAATTTAAAAATCAAAATTTTTTAAAATTTTTGGCCAATTTGTTTTCTGCTACATATGTTTGGTAAAAAAAATTGCAATAAATGTATTTTGATTGGTTTGCGCAAAAGTTATTGCGTTTACTAACTACGGGAAAGATTTATGTCATTTTTATTGTTTTTTTTTTAACTAGTAATGGCAGCGATCTGCGATTTTTTTTTTTTGCGGGACTGCGACATTGCGGCGGACAGATCGGACCCCTAACTGACATTTTTGACACTTTTGGGGGGACCAGTGACATTACTACAGTAATCAGTGCTATAAATATGCACTCTTACTGTAATAATGACACTGGCAGGGATGGGGTTAACATTGTGGGTGTTCAAGGGGTTAAATGTGAGCCTAGGGGAGTGATTCTAACTGTGGGGGCGTGGCTTGTGAAATGATCATAGAGACCTGTGATCCTATATAGAAGGATCACAGGCTCTCTGTGATCATTCTAGGGAGAAGAACGGTTGATTGTGTTTACAACAGCTGAATGTTCTTCTCTCTCAGCGGGGAGCGATCGCGGGTGCCAGGCGGCAATCAGAGCCACCTGCCCTGTGCATCAGAGTCCCCGCTGTCAAGTGGGGGCGAAAGCGCGCTTGCCCCCTAGCTGCCTGTTCACGACTGACGTAGACCTACGTCGATTTGTAAAGCAGAACCACATTGCCGCAGTAAATAGGCGGTGACCAGTCGGGAACCGGTTAAGGGGTAAAACCTTCCAGTCCAGAACTGGTTAAGCCCTGTGCACACAATCAGAAAATCGTACAAAAAAGACCGCCTTCGAATTGATCGTTAGCAGAGGCGTAACTAGAACCTTCAGGGCCCTGATGCAAGAAACCATGAAGGGCCCCCCAGACCCCTGGCCGGGGCCCTTACCTTCAAGCCCAGGGCTCTTCCCACTAATCCTGGGTCTCTTTACTATCGTTGCATGGCCTTTTATTATGGTCCCGCAGCAGGATCCTTTCACAAGTTCTGCAGTGGGCCCCCTTCCTGCAATCTTGGGGCCTCCCCACAGTGGTGCAATGCCAGGGCCCGGTCGCAAGTGTGACCTTTGCGATCCTGGAAGTTCACCCATTGGTTTGCTACCGGGCCCCCTGGAGCATGGGGCCCGGTAGCGATTGCAACCCCTGCAACCCCTGTAGTTACGCCCCTGATCGTTAGTACAGAGCTTTCGAGAGCCAATTGTGACATTTCATCCGATATTATCTGATCGGGGAGCGATCTCGGGTGTCGGGCGGCAATCGCAGCCACCGGTCCCGTGCATCGGCTTCCCTGCTGCAGAGTGGGGACGGGAGCGCGGCGGCGGTGGCGGCGCAATCTTGTCCTCTAGCAGCAGGCACGCAACTGACGTAGCGCTACATGGGTTTGCGCAGGAGGGCCGCCGAACCCGTGCATCGGCATCCCCGCTGCCTAGTGGGAGCAGGTGAGCGCCTCTGGCAGTGCGCGCTCGTCCCCTCGTGCGATCCGCCGCACAGGTACGTTGGTTCGTGCAGCCGAGCCAGCTTACCGCAGTATATCTGTGGCGGGTGGTCGGCAAGTGGTTAAAGAAAGCACTGAAGCCATTCAGCCGGAGTGTGACTTTAATTTCCCCTTGCGGTGACGGTGGCCCCGGCTTATCCAGCCATGGGGTGACGGTCACGATGTATTTCTTCTCCGGGCTGATCTTGTGTGTGGGTTGGCTGGGCTGATTGTCGCTGACTCAGATCTTTCCCATCTGTGTTGTAACTTCAGGATGATTAATTTTGGGAGGTGCGAGGTGGAGAGGAGTGCCGGGCCTCGCGGTCAGCCTTGAGAAACTGGAATAAAAAAGTCAAGAAGAGCCTTCCATGCCAAGGTCAGGAATCGGCTTAAATGGAGCATTAATAAAAAAATCCGGACTAGAGTGACCGCCAACAAATTTAACTGGATGTGTGCCGCCATTCTCCGACCATCGGCGACTTTACGGAGAGATTCTGCTTTTGCTGGTTGGTCATACGCCGCGCGGCTGGGGTCGTAGAAGTAAAATAATGAGCCGAAAATCCGGTCCAGTGTACAATGTTGCCCTATCATATATTGTTCATGCATAGTAATGTTCAAATATAAAACCTCCAGGTATTTATTACTTATTAGTAGAGATGGGCTTCCCGAACAGGGGAAAAGTTCTAACCCGAACGGCGAACCCCATTTAAATGTATAGAAAATATACCGCGCCAACTCTAATAACCTGCAGCCAGCAAAAACGAATGACAATTCATAACAGATAGAGGATAGAAAATATTGCAGCACTAGAATTGAGAATGAATTAGTGAAATATGATATAAATATGTGCAAAATCTAACAAAGATCATGTAAACACATAAACACCCATGTGCAAAATTAAGCAAAACTTATTGCAAACATATGATAAAGTGCATCAGTGATATGACAGTTTTATGTAAACAGTCATAAAAGTGCATATACGCTATAAAAAATTGAAAGTTCATAGTCCATCAGGTTCATGAATATATATAATATTGTCTGTGTTGTATCCACCAAAAGTGCAACAGTGGATCTCCTCATAAATATAGCAACGGTGATGTCAAGTGAGTAACCGCCACCTGTCAAACTAAGAAGGAGGCTTACCAAATGGATTGGACCCAATCGGTGGTGGCTGGTGCTCCATGGGCCAGGGGGGGGGCTGTGGCAGACAGGCCACACCATACCCTCCCCCCCCCCGTTCCTCGGTCCCCACCACCCACCAGCTACAGCCCGCACTGTCCCCCCCCCCACCCCCACCATCTCCAGCCCGCACTGTCCCCCCGCCCGCCCGGTCGCTGGCTCACTCACCCTGGGTGGCAGTGGCGGCGGCGGCTTCCCCCTCAGTCTCCTTCCTCCTCCTCCTCTGCTCCTTGGCCAATAGCATGGCTTTTCCTTTCGGTCAATCGGGAAACGCGTCTCAGGACCCGCTTCCTGATTGGCCAGGAGGAGAATCAATGTGGCAATAGGGAATATTTATTCGCTATAGTCACACAACTGGTGACTCTGCACCCCAAGCCCACCCTTTTTTGAAGCCTATTGGAGCCTCCGGCTCTAATCACGTGCTTCAAAAAAAAAAAAAAAAACCCATTGGAATCCATGCGTCCGGTGCCCGCATGTAGATTAGGGGGCTGCATGCAAGGATGGTGGGGAGGTGACCCTGCGCCCCCAATGCACCAGCTCCCACTGGAGTGTATACTCTTTAGGTCATTCTCGCATGAAAAAGAATGGTGGTTGTCACTGTATTGCTGATGTCAGAATGCCTTCAGTACATGGAAAACCGACTTTACACACAGCATGTCAACCGCATGGTATAATCCAGTGCAGGGCTGTCTTTAATATTGTTTGGACCCTGGGCAAATATTTTATTGGACCCTCCAAAATCCACTTAGTACCTATTTGCAGGCAGTGCGGGCTCAAGGGGCTGCTGCTTTGGGCCCCACAACAATGACTGGGCCCAGGGCAGCTGCCCCTTTTGCCCTGTGTTAAAGACGGCCCTGATCCAGTGGTGTCTAAACTTTTTTCAAAGAGGGCCAGATTTGATGAAGTGAACATACGTAAGGGCTGACCATTTTGACTGACATTTGAACCATTAAAATATATACACAAACACACACACACACACACATACACACACACACACACACACACACACACACATACATACATACACACACACACACACATACATACATACATACACACACACACACATACATACATACACACACATACATACACACACACACACACACACACACACACATACATACATACATACATACACACACATACATACATACATACATACATACATACATACATACACACACACATACATATGTATATAGTAAATAATAAGCATCAGTACTTTATGAATAAAATCACACTTACAGAAACAGGCAGTAGGATTGTAGAAGTGACACCTCCTCGGTCAGCTCCATACATACATACACACATACATACATATACACCAGTGGCGGCCCGTGCATAGGGGGCGCCAGGGCGCCGCCCCCCTTAAAAAAAAGGGAAAAAAAATGACAAAAAAAACAATAAAGTTATAGAAAAAAAATCGGTTAGCCGGCCTATGTGGTGGCTGGAGGGGGGGGTGGGGTTTACGACCCAGAAAGGCGCCGATTGGCTGCCTTCTGGGGGCGTAACCTGGGCGCAGGAAAGAGCGCTTGGCCACCCCCACCTTCGTGATATCCTGGCTGTGATTGGTCCAGTCTCCAGCCTGGACCAATCATCATCCAGGACATCCGATCGCTGACGTCGCAATGGGGGCGGTGCCGGTGCGTGCGTCAGTCACTCACCGTCACCGCCGCTCACCTTCCCGCCGGTTCCCGCCGCAGAAGAGGACGAGGGAGAAGCCGCTCACCTTCTCGCCGCCGCCGCAGAAGAGGACGAAGGATCGAGGAGGGGAGAAGCCGCCACCGATAGCCGAGCTGCCGCCAGGTAAGTGCATTGGGTTGAAGGGAGCACGCACGCTGGTCTCTGCATTGATTGGGGGACAATGCTGTGGCACTCTGCAATCATTGGGGTACAATGCTGTCTGTGGCACTCTGCAATCATTGGGGTACAATGCTGTGGCGCTCTGCAATCATTGGGGTACAATGCTGTGGGCACTGCAATCATTGGGGTACAATGCTGTGGGCACTCTGCAATCATTGGGGGACAAAGCTGTGGGCACTCTGCAATCATTGGGGTACAATGCTGTGGGCACTCTGCAATCATTGGGGTACAATGCTGTGGCACTCTGCAATCATTGGGGTACAATGCTGTGGGCACTCTGCAATCATTGGGATACAATGCTGGGGCACTCTGCATTGATTGGGGTACAATGCTGTGGGCACTCTGCAATCATTGGGGTACAATGCTGTGGGCACTCTGCAATCATTGGGGTACAATGCTGTGGGCACTCTGCAATCATTGGGATACAATGCTGTGGCACTCTGCATTGATTGGGGGACAATGCTGTGGGCGCTCTGCAATCATTGGGGTACAATGCTGTGGGCACTCTGCAATCATTGGGGTACAATGCTGTGGGCACTCTGCAATCATTGGGGTACAATGCTGTGGGCAATCTGCAATCATTGGGGTTGCAGGGGGCACAGAACAGTGTTTATTGCATTGAAGGGGTCACAGCACAGTGTTTATTGCATTGAAGGGGGCACAGCACATTGTTCATTGCATTGAAGGGGGCACAGCACAGTTGCATTGAAGGGGGCATGCACGCTGAACTCTGCATTGTGGGGGCACAGCACAGTGTTCATTGCATTGAAGGGGGCACAGCACAGTGTTTATTGCATTGAAGGGGGCACAGCACAGTGTTCATTGCATTGAAGGGGGCACAGCACAATATTCATTGCATTGAAGGGGGCACGCACGCTGATCTCTGCATTAAAGGGGGCACGCACGCTGGTCTCTGCATTGAAAGGGGGCATATACCATCTCCTGTACCATGACCTGTGACATGCCTATACCATATCTGTGCCATGCCTATACCATATCTGTGCCATGCCTATACCATCTCCTCTACCTTAACCTGTGCCATGCCTGTACCATCACCTGTGCCATGCCTGTACCATGACTTCAAAGTCACGCAATTTTTTTATGCGTTTTTTGACGCGAAGTAATACCTATTACATTTTTCTTGCGCCCCCCCCCCAAAAATGTTGAGCACCAGCCGCCACTGATATACACACACAGGCAGTAGGATTATAGAAGTGACATATCCTCGGTCGGCTTCTACAGGTGGCTGTGTGCGGTGAAGGAGAGAAGGCATGCAATTTTCAAATTCATTCTGCACTCCCGCGCAGTCGTGGGCGGCGCCGGGCAGATAGAGCCGAGCGGGGGGTGGAGCGGGACTCGGGATCAGCCAAGCTGCCGAGGGAGGCCAGAGGCCCCACCCTCGAGCCATCGCATCGGGACGTGGTTTTGATGAGTCTCCGAGAGGCATTTTAAAGTCAGCAGTGTTTCAGGGGGCCGTATAAAACTAAAGGACGGGCCGCAACTGGCCCGCGGGCCAGACTTTGGACATGACTGGTATAATCGATAAGTAACCTCAGGTGACCACAGCCAGCATCCACCACAGGAGCAGAGACCCAACAGTCCAAGCTCTATGAGATGACATGCTGTGTGTATCAAAACCCTATCTGAGCAAGCAGCCTGGCAGGTCAGGAAAGGTGGGGGGGGGGGGGGAGCGAGTGAGCCTCCAGATCTCGCCCCCTCCCCATGTGAATGAGTTTTTGGTTCATAGTACCCCTACTCATTCACCCAAAAAAGTTTCCCGAAAAGTAGCACTGCCCCCTTGTGACGCCAGAGTTCACCCAACTTGTAGCGATCAGCGGGCGGCAAATCAGTGACGTGGAATGCATTAACCACTTAAGCCCCGAAGATTTTACCCCCTTCCTGACCAGGGGGTATTTTGCGATTCGGCACTGCGTGATTTTAACGGACAATTGCGCGGTCGTGCGACGCTGTACCTAAACTAATTTGGCGTCCTTTTTTTCCCACAAACAGAGCTTTCTTTTGGTGGTATTTGATCACCTGTGCGATTTTTTGATCATGCGCTATAAACAAAAAAAGAGAGTACATTTTGCAAAAATAGCAATATTTTTCACTTTTTTTTATATGAAATTCCCCCCCAAAAAAATGTAAAAATCAAAATTTTTTAACATTTTCGGCCAATTTGTTTTATGCTACCTATGTTTGGTAAAAAAAATCGCAAAAAGCGTATTTTTGATTGGTTTGCGTAAAAGTTATCGCGTTTACTAACAAAGGGAAAGATTTCTGTCATTTTTGTTGTTTTTTTTTTTAACGCGTAATGGCGGCGATCTGCGATTTTTTTTGCGGTACTACGACATTGCGGCGGACAGATCGGACCCTTGACTGACATTTTTGACACTTTTAGGGTTACCAGTGACATTACTGCAGTAATCAGTGCTATACATATGCACTGTTACTGTAAAAATACACTGGTAGTGAAGGGGTTAACTTTATTTGAGAGGGAGGGGCTGTGTGTGTCCCTAGGGGCGTGCTTTCTACTGTGATTGGCTGTGGCTTGAGCTGTAAGGACACTGATCAACGGATCTACATAGTAGAACCGTGTGATCAGTGTTTTTACACCGAGGAGAATGACAGGTGGCTTGTTTACACAAGCCGCCTGACTTTCTCCCTCTCCCCCGCCGATCGCAGAGTGGCCGGCGGACATCGGGTCCGCCGGTCACACGCGCGGGGGGGTCCGTGACCACGCGGGAGCGCACCTCCGGGGGCGCGCGCTCGCTCCCTAGACCCTCACAAGCAAGCGACGTAGCCCTACGTCACTTTGCCTGTGAGGGGCTGACCGCCGACGTAGATAGTCGTGCGGCGGTCGGCAAGTGGTTAAGGAACCAGATTGTGAACAAGGAGGGTTCCATCACCTCCAGGTATTTATTACTTATTAGTAGAAATGGGCCTCCCAAACAGGGGAAAAGTTCTAACCCGAACGGCGAACCCTATTGAAGTCTATGAGAGCCAAACAGGTAAAAAGTGTATGGGGACCCGGATACTGCCCTGGGGGGACATGTATCAATGCAATAAAAAAAAGTTTAAAAACGACCGTTTTTTTTTTTTTCAGTAGCACTGATTGTAATGATGCTAAAAGTGCAACAATAACAACTAAAATTCTTTTAAACATAATGCCTGGGGGGGGGTCCCCTTAGTCTGCCTGTAAAGTGGCGCATCTGTAGCATATATAGAACATGCTGCAGGGAAAAAAATGAGTCAAATCACATTTACATTGACTCATGGGTGCAATTGCCTACACCTGGCTATTGAAAATAAAGAAAATAAAGAAGAAAATGGCGTGGGGTCCCTCCTAAAATCCATATCAGACCCCTATCCGAGAACAGGTCAACAAGCGCCCTGCCCCCCTTCTGAACTATACCAGGCCACATGCCCTCAACATGGGGGGGGTGCTTTCGAGCAGGGGGGACGCTGCCCCCCCCCCCCATCCTAAAGCACCTTGCCCTCATGTTGATGGGGAAAAGGGTCTCTTCCCCACAACTCTGGCTGGTGGTTGTGGGGGTCTGCAGGCAAGGGACTTATCGAAATCTGGAAGCCCCCTTTCACAAAGGGCCCCCAGATCTCGCCCCCTCCCCATGTGAATGAGTATAGAACCAAGGAGGGTTCTATCACCTCCAGGTATTTATTACTTATTAGGCATTAATTAATATTGTTATTATTATTTTTTTTATTACCAGGTGTATTTGTTACCTATTTATTAGTATTATTATTATTATTATTAATATGTAGCAATCGGCAGGCCGCAAGTCCATGACATGGAATACATTGACTTTTAAGTAGAACAAGGAGGGTTCCAGGTCTCTCTGGGGGAGAGGAAAAAGGGAGGGGGAATGGGGGAACCACCAGAAATACACTGGAAAAATGGGGATTTGAATGTGCCCAAAATAACAGAAAAATATATATAAAAATATACAGTATCTCACAAAAGTAAGTACACCCCTCACATTTTTGAAAATATTTTATTCTATCTTTTCATGTGATAACACTGAAGAAATGACACTTTGCTACAATGTAAAGTAGTGAGTGTACAGCTTGTATAACAGTGTAAATTTACTGTCCCCTCAAAATAACTCAACACACAGCCATTAATGTCTAAACCGCTGGCAACAAAAGTGAGTACACCCCTAAGTGAAAATATCCAAATTGGGCCCAAAGTGTCAATATTTTGTGTGGCCACCATTATTTTCCAGCACTGCCTTTACCCTCTTGGGCATGGAGTTCACCAGAGCTTCACAGGTTGCCACTGGAGTCCTCTTCCACTCCTCCATGATGACATCACAGAGCTGGTGGATGTTAGAGACCTTGCGCTCCTCCACCTTCTGTTTGAGGATGCCCACAGATACTCAATAGGGTTTAGGTCTGGAGACATGCTTGGCCAGTCCATCACCTTTACCCTCAGCTTCTTTAGCAAGGCAGTGGTCATCTTGGAGGTGTTTGGGGTCACTTTAATGTTGGAATACTGCTCTGCAGCCCAGTCTCTGAAGGGAGGGGATGATGCTCTGCTTCAGTATGTCACAGTACATGTTGGCATTCATGGTTCCCTCAATGAACTGTAGCCCCCCAGTGCCGGCAGCACTCATGCAGCCCCAGACCATGACGCTCCCACCACCATGCTTGACTATAGGCAAGACACACTTGTCTTTGTACTCCTCACCTGGTTGCCGCCACACACACTTGGCACCATCTGAACCAAATATGTTTATCTTGGTCTCATCAGACCACAGGAGATGGTTCCAGTAATCCATGTCCTTAGTCTGCTTGTCTTCAGCAAACTGTTTGCGGGCTTTCTTGTGCATCATCTTTAGAAGAGGCTTCCTTCTGGGACGACAGCCATGCAGACCAATTTGATGCAGTGTGCGGTGTATGGTCTGAGCACTGACAGGCTGACCCCCCCTTCAACCTCTTCAACCTCTGCAGAAATGCTGGCAGCACTCATACGTCTATTTCCCAAAGACAACCTCTGGATATGATGCTGAGCACGTGCACTCAACTTCTTTGGTCGACCATTGTGAGGCCTGTTCTGAGTGGAACCTGTCCTATTAAACCACTGTATGGTCTTGGCCACCATGCTGCAGCTCAGTTTCAGGGTCTTGGCAATCTTCTTATAGCCTAGGCCATCTTTATGTAGAGTAACAATTCTTTTTTTTTTAGATTCTCAGAGAGTTCTTTGCCATGAGATGCCTTGTTGAACTTCCAGTGACCAGTATGAGAGAGTGAGAGCGATAACACCAAATGTAACACACCTGCTCCCCATTCACACCTGAGACCTTGTAACACTAACGAGTCACATGACACCGGGGAGGGAAAACGGCTAATTGGGCCAATGTGGACATTTTCACATAGGGGTGTACCCACTTTTGTTGCCAGCGGTTTAGACAATAATGGCTGTGTGTTGAGTTATTTTGAGGGGACAGTAAATTTACACTGTTATACAAGCTGTACACTCACTACTTTACATTGTAGCAAAGTGTCATTTCTTCAGTGTTGTCACATGAAAAGATAGAATAAAATATTTACAAAAATGTGAGGGGTGTACTCTCTTTTGTGAGATACTGTATATACATTTTTATTCAGTAATACAAAAAGATTTTTAAAATGACAATCATGTATAACATATAAGAAATATATTGCACATTCTACATGTCATCATACAATTGCTGGATCGACGCGTTTCACCCACAAAGGGAGCTTCTTCAGGATCCAATAATGTATGAGCCTTCAAAGTATAAGCCTTATAGTAAATAAACAGTATACAGTAAGTATCAGTTAGGAATATATACATTTAACATAAAACAAACATTGAATTATACAAAATGATAGCAGTATACAGTCACGTATTGAATATTTCAAGAATGAGGAGAGTGAAAAGAAAAACAGACAAAAAAAAACAGGCAAAAATAAAAAAGAAATAAAAAAAGGGGGAGGGGGAGAGGGGGGGGGGAATTGTGGGAGACCAAGCTCTGACCCTCCATTGGGGGGGGGGGGGGAGGCAAGGGAAAACATAAGAAGAGCCAAACCAATTACCCTTTAGATATCTTCCACAAAATATGTGTTTAGAGCTAGATCAAGTCGGCAGTAAGGAGGGTTCCATCAATAAAGAGTGCTGTGGGCGGGGTCAGCACTATCGCAGAACATTCAATGGTGTTCCCAGAACCCAAGACTGGTGACCATAAGGAGTTTTTATGGTTCTGAGTGACTCAAGGAGCTAACAATTAACTTTACCAGGTCAGCTGTGCTCCCAGTAACTTATCTTTGTTTTTATTCTGGTTTGAGCGTTCCTTTAATAAAAAAAAACATAAAGAATTCCTGAAAACAATCCAAGTTTTAAAGTAATTTTTCCAAAAAACGTCTCAGGGTCGCTGGACCCAGCCCCCTGTTTATGTTCCCTCCAAGTGACAGTAAAGAGAAATAAAAAAATTAAATAAAGCCCCCCGTAAAAGTTGTCAGATCAGTTGTTCAGCCGATGGATTAACGAGGGCTTTTAATTCGCCGTCTGGTCCCCCCGCCTAAGAGGTCATTTCCGAGTCCGCCGTTCAATCGAGGCGCGGTCTCACTAAGCAATCCAGTCGCCCCCGGGGATGAGAGTCGAGGGTGACGACCTATCCGCGGCACTACGGCTGGCGGCTTCCAGTGTAATCAAAATCAATTATCTAATTAATTTCCAAATGTGGATGGAATCCCTGGAGCCCGGCGTACATGGCGCTCGGGTCAGGATCAATACCGTTCTGTACGCGAGCAGTTTTTTTTTTTTTTGCCGGATTCATAAGAGTTTATGATGAAATTCCCACTGGCCCAGGAGCTCCTTAACCCCTTCTCTCCTGGGTGTGAGCACCAGAGACATGGCGTAGTGGGGGGGGCTCATAAGGTCCTGTGGTTTTCCGGGAGGGGGCTGTAAGAATGATGACATCATCGAACCCGATGCAATGACCACATAGTGGTGCCATGACCTCAGCATGCGGGGATGGGTTTGCGACTGATTGATTGATTGATTACCAGAAATTGATAAATTATCCTAGAGGAAAAAATCAATCAATAAGCTGCCAAAACTACACAAGAAACATCAAGAAAGTCCACCAAGGCAAGGTTCCCACCATGCAGGTGCAACAAAGCAGTTTGGTGCGCAGGAAAAGGAGTGCGTTAGTAGATGTGTGGGGGCGCCATTAACAATTAATGACACTGCCATGCTTCTGGTAAGGGCAGCGCATTTCTGTGCGTATCGGGAACGCGCGCGATTTTGTGCATGTTCGCAACAGGCACAAGGTGTGACCCTACCCATAGGCTTGGTTCCCATCTATGCGTGTGCGGCTGATGCCTTTTTTTTTTTTTAACCACTTGCCGGCCGTTTGCTGCACGAACCGACGTATAGGTCTGTGGCGCCAGCGCAGAGTGCCACATCCCTGAAATTCGTTTTTGCAGGTTGGGATGCCTGAGTGTCATTAGTACAGTGACAGTGCATATTTTTTAGCACTGATTACTGTAGTAATGTCACTGGTCCCCCTAAAAGTGTCAAAAATGTCAGTTAGAGGTCCGATCTGTCTGCTGCAATGTCGCAGTCCCACTAAAAATCGCCGCCATTACTAGTAAAAATAAAAAAATTATAAAAATGACATAAATCTTTCCCCTAGTTTGTAAAGGCGATAACTTTTGCGCAAACCAATCAAAATAAGCTTATTGCGATTTTTTTTTTTTTACCAAAAATATGTAGCAGAATACAAATTGGCCAAAAATGATGATAAAATTAGATTTTAATTTTTTTTTTTTTTTTTATAGGGAATGTTATATAGCAGAATATGAAAATATTGTTGTTTTTTTTCAGAATTGCCGCTCTTTTTTTGTTTATAGCGTAAAAAATAAAAATTGCACAGTTGAATAAATACCACCAGAAGAAAGCTCTATTTGTGGGAAAAAAAGGACATCAATTTTAATTGTGTACAGTGTCGCACGGCCACGCAATTTTCCGTTGAATCATCCCTACTAGCACAAATACCCCCCATCATCCCTACTAGCACAAATCCCCCTCCCCCCCCCATAATCCCTACTAGCACAAATCCCCCCCCCCCATAGTCCCTACTAGCACAAATCCCCCCCCATAATCCCTACTAGCACAAATTCCCCCCCCCCCCCCATAATCCCTACTAGCACAAATCCCCCCCATAATCCCTACTAGCACAAACACCCCCCCCCCCAAAAAAAAAAGTCCTTTCCTAGCACAATTCCCCTCTACCATATCATCTCTTCTTGCACAAATCCCCCTTCTATCACAAATCCTCTTCCCTCATCCCCCCTTCCAACACTGTTGCCATAAATCACCACTCAGAGCACCCCCCAAATTTCACCTCCTAGAACCATTCTTGCCCCCTGCCTCCCACCCAAATTCCACCTCCTAACATAAACCCCCTCCCCCTTAACCTCCTCTGGATAACCAGGCAAGATCAGCAGGAAAAAATAAAATCAATTCAAAAACCCCAGAAAATGCAGCCGCCACTTCTAGGGACTGCTGGACAGCATTACTTGACATTTTTTGTTCTCTTGTATATAAAGACTATATACAGCAGGGCGGTATGGTTGGTTACTACAGAAGGGCCAGAATTAAATAGAACATATAGATTGCATCCCCTTTATGCACCTTAAAGATGCATTTTTTAATTATTGTGGAGTGCTCCTTTAAGAGGGCTGCAGTTTCCTTTTAAATTCAGAGTCTGACATCTGAACATTGCTGAGCAGAATTATTTCTTTCCATTCTCCTGAAATAATGACAATGACTATCCGCAACTAAGTCACCATCTTCCGCTACTTTGTATCATATGAAGAGGAAGGCAAAGTTGGGATTTTTGTTTCTTGAAAGGTGGTGGAGCACATATTGTGGACAGGTGGTGCGTCCCTGCACTGAGCACAGACCGGTGCCGACATCTGGAGTCAGCGCTCTACCTGAGACAATCAGCAAACCACAAGGTGAATGCAAGGACAGGTGACCGGGGGAAACATACGGCGAATGGTCAGGACGGCGCAATCTGCTCTACATTCCGAAACTGCAGAACCGCTTTCTTCAGTGCTTGGGTTATCTCTGTAGCAGGCTTCTCATACTGACTGACTGAGAAACGGGGTGACAAATTAGAAGAGCATAGAAGGGGCCACATCTATAAACTACAATTCTGTGCTTCATTAGGGAGCAGCTCATACTGCTCGCTGTCATACCCTCCACACTCCTCTCCTGTACATACTGCCCACTGTCATACCCTCCACACTCCTCTCCTGTACATACTGCTCGCTGTCATACCCTCCACACTCCTCTCCTGTACATACTGCCCACTGTCATACCCTCCACACTCCTCTCCTGTACATACTGCCCACTGTCATACCCTCCGCACTCCTCTCCTGTACATACTGCCCACTGTCATACCCTCCACACTCCTCTCCTGTACATACTGCCCACTGTCATACCCTCCACACCCCTCTCCTGTACATACTGCTCGCTGTCATACCCTCCACACTCCTCTCCTGTACATACTGCCCACTGTCATACCCTCCATACTCCTCTCCTGTACATACTGCCCACTGTCATACCCTTCACACTCCTCTCCTGTACATACTGCCCACTGTCATACCCTTCACACTCCTCTCCTGTACATACTGCCCACTGTCATACCCTCCACACTCCTCTCCTGTACATACTGCCCACTGTCATACCCTCCACACTCCTCTCCTGTACATACCGCCCACTGTCATACCCTCCACACTCCTCTCCTGTACATACTGCCCACTGTCATACCCTCCACACTCCTCTCCTGTACATACTGTCCACTGTCATACCCTCCACACTCCTCTCCTGTACATACTGCCCACTGTCATACCCTCCACACTCCTCTCCTGTACATACTGCCCACTGTCATACCCTCCACACTCCTCTCCTGTACATACTGCCCACTGTCATACCCTCCACACTCCTCTCCTGTACATACTGCCCACTGTCATACCCTCCACACTCCTCTTCTGTCCATACCGCCCACTGTCATACCCTCCACACTCCCCTCCTGTACATAATACCCACTGTCATACCCTCCACACTCCTCTCCTGTACTTACTGCCCACTGTCCTACCCTCCACACTCCTCTCCTGTACATACTGCCCACTGTCATACCCTCCACACTCCTCCCCTGGACATACTGCCCACTGTCATACCCTCCACAATCCTCTCCTGTACATAATACCCACTGTCATACCCTCCACACTACTCTCCTGTACATACTGCCCACTGTCATACCCTCCGCACTCCTCTCCTGTACATACTGCCCACTGTCATACCCACCACACTCCTCTCCTGTACATACTGCCCACTGTCATACCCTCCACACTCCTCTCCTGTACATACTGCCCACTGTCATACCCTCCACACTCCTCTTCTGTCCATACCGCCCACTGTCATACCCACCACACTCCTCTCCTGTACATACTGCCCACTGTCATACCCTCCATACTCCTCTTCTGTACATACTGCCCACTGTCATACCCACCACACTCCTCTCCTGTACATACTGCCCACTGTCATACCCTCCACACTCCTCTCCTGTACATACTGCCCACTGTCATACCCTCCACACTCCTCTCCTGTACATACTGCCCACTGTCATACCCACCACACTCCTCTCCTGTACATACCGCCCACTGTCATACCCTCCACACTCCCCTCCTGTACATACTGCCCACTGTCATACCCTCCACACTCCTCTCCTGTACATACTGCACACTGTCATACCCTCCATACTCCTCTTCTGTACATACTGCCCACTGTCATACCCACCACACTCCTCTCCTGTACATACTGCCCACTGTCATACCCTCCACACTCCTCTCCTGTACATACTGCCCACTGTCATACCCTCCACACTCCTCTCCTGTACATACTGCCCACTGTCATACCCACCACACTCCTCTCCTGTACATACCGCCCACTGTCATACCCTCCACACTCCTCTCCTGTACATACTGCCCACTGTCATACCCTCCACACTCCTCTCCTGTACATACTGCCCACTGTCATACCCTCCACACTCCTCTCCTGTACATACTGCCCACTGTCATACCCTCCACACTCCCCTCCTGTACATACTGCCCACTGTCATATCCTCCACCCTCTGTTGAAAATTCAGTGCTTGTTTTTAGCTTTTTCTACATATATGTAGAAAATATAAAAGTATATGGACACCTGACCATCACAGCTACGTATATGGCCAAAAGTGTGTGCTCGCCCCCTCAAACAAGATGCTCTGATCCTCAAATTGGAATCAAAGAATCCTTTTGCTAACTCTGAAAGTAGCAGAAAATCTTCCCTATCCCTGTTATATTACTGGGCACCCAGGACCACTACTTATCCAGAGTAGCTCTACCTGACTTGTATATTTCGAGTTACTTACCATTTAGAGGATCTAAATCTATTCTACAATTAACTAAGTATACCATATCTCTTGGATCCTCCAAATCCATGATTCCAAACTCTGTTTCTGTCCACCTGGAAGTTTTTTTTTGGGAGGGTATTCCCATCTTGGTGTGTTCCAGCTCCTCTTTTACATTCATTTTAAAATATAGTGTAAAAAAAAGGGGATGGCAGGAACCCAACATAGTAATGGTGGGAACCCCTCATAATGGGCAAAGCAGGAGTACAGACCCAGGAACTCAGCACAGGGATGGTGGAAACCCTCATAATGGGCACAGCAGGTGTACATACCCAGGAACTCAGCACAGGGATGGTGGGAGCCCCTCATAATGGGCACAGCAGGTGTACAGACCGGGAACTCAGTGCAGGGATAGTGAGAACCCCTCATAATGGGCACAGCAGGTGTACAGACCCGGGAACTCCGCAGAGGGATGGTGAGAACCCCTCTTAATCAGAATAGGAGGTGAGCAGCAACAGGAACTCAGCACAGTAATGGTGAGAGCCCTTCATAATGGGCACAACAGGTGTACACACCTTGGAACCCAGCACTGGGATGGTGGAAACCCCTCATAATTGGCATGGCAGATGTGCAGGCCCCAGAAGTACAGGGATGGTGGGAACCTCTCATAATGGGAACACAAGGTGTACAGACCTAAAAACTCAGCACAGGGATGGTGGGAGCCCCCCATAATGGGCACAGAAGGTGTACAGACCCAAGAACTCAGCACAGGGAAGATGGGAATCCCTCATGATGGGCACAGCAGGTGTACAGACCTGGGAATTCAGCAAAGAGATGGTGGGAACCACTCATCATGGGGACATAAGGTGTACAGACCTAGAAACTCAGCACAGGGATAGTGGGAGCCACCATAATGGGCACAGAAGTTGTACAGACCCAAGAACTCAGCACAGGGAAGACAGGAATCCCTCATAATGGGCACAGCAGGTGTACAGACCTGGGATCTCAGCGCAGGGATGGTGAGAGCCATTTATAATGAGCACAGCATGTGAGCACAACCTGGAAACTGTGCAGGAATGGTGGGCAGGTGTACAGACCAGTGAACTCAGTACAGGGGTGGTGGGAACAACTCAAAATGTTAACAGAAGGTGTACAGACCGGGGAACTTAACACAGAGATGAGTCACTAGTCGAGTCCTCATTAGACAGAAGAGAGACTGTCATGCAATTTTGCTCTCCATCATCTCTCAAGCACTAAAAATATCAGTGCAGGGTGGGGTGACCCTTTAATATAACTATTTTCAGTTTTTTTTCTTGATTCAGTGTATTGTGTGTCTCAGAATGGAGACATATAGGACCAGTGAATGACCCCTGAGGGGGAAGAGTGCAGAATTACTAAAGCTACTTAAATGTGTATTTTATGTCTTTCTTGCCCTGTTCCCCCTTCTTTATAATTACCAGACCAGACTTCTCCCGCCAGCCTGTTCCTGACCTCTCCTGGGTGCTTGATCAATAAGAAGAGCTTCATCCTCCCTCGCACCGGGCTCAGCTTCCTCTACCGTCACCTCGTCCTGGATTTAATATACTATAAAGTATTTTCTGCATGGAACTCTATATTTTAACGCAAGGTCCTTTTTGCTGTTCTATTGTGATTTACAAATTAATCGGCAAATTCCTGAGAAAAGCTTTAATTAGCAGGGTAGGTTACTGGAAAGCAGATGATGTCAGAACGATAATTTCTTAGAAAAGGAACTTTATGGAATAAAAAATGTGTTTACAGCAAGTTTCATGTTCGAAAGTTTAGGAATGATTGCCCACTTTTACACTTGGATAGGACAGCTGGTTGGGGCTGATTGAGATAAAAAGCTGTCAATTCAGATGTGGATTGGGCACCTATCCATTGGTCGCATATGGCGCATTGTATGGTGGGATCTTTAAAGTGGAGTTCCGGCCCCAAAATCGATATAGTCGATTTTGGGCCATCCGCTTGCTTCTAGGTCACCTGAAAAGGAAATGGATAATTATGATTTTTTTTTTTTTACTTACCTTGTAATTGCAGAAAAATATACTCACCTTTCTTCCACTTCCTCCCTCGGCTGCCGCGGCCCGCGCCGTCACTTCCGCTTTGCAATGATTCCTGGGAGCTGAACGTCATCACTCCCAGAAATCAATGCGCCTGCACCGGCCCCCGACGTCAGTTCCGGTGTAGGCGCGTCATACCTTGCTAAAAGCATGCCCAGAAGCTGTACAGGGATGACGCTGCAGCCCCGGAAGTGACGGCAGGGCCGGCGCAGTGCATCGTGGGACCGAAGAGCGCGGAAGAGGACGCAGAAGAGGATCGCGCTGGCTTCAGCTGCCCACACCTGAGATGGCAGCCCTGGAGAAGAAATTTTCAAGGTAAGTATTTCTTCTAAAAGGTAAGTGCGAACCGGGACAGATCAGAGGCTATCCATTGTGGAATGCACTGTCCCTGACTGGGGGATTTTCATTGAAATTTTTTTTTGGTGGCCAGAACTCCGCTTTAAGTTCAGGTTTGGGATTTAAATACTACACATGGCCGTAAAAGAGTGACAAGTCCTCTTTACAGGTTTAATTGACTAGTGAGAGTTGGGGCATCTTTGGGCATGCAGAGTAAGCCATCCAGATTGAGAAATTCTTAGTGTAAAACCTGCTCAGCAGGCCTTGGTGCCATGAGGGTCTGGAATTGATTTGTGGAGGCAAGTTTAGGCATTTCTCACCCTATGGCCACTGGGGGAGACTTTCAGAGATGAAGGTTACATCCAATTACTCTGTATCATTGTGGGACAAACGAGGTCAGCTGTCCCTGTAAAGTTTTAGCATTGGGCATGCAGTGAGTTGACGAGACCCTACAAGTGCCCAATGAGGTATAGTTTAGCTGAAGGTATGGCATGCGATAGGGAAGATAAGGAAGCCAAAAAAGTAGTTAGATTACAAATTAGAAAAATACCACCCAACAAAGAAATCAGTTAATACTTACCTGTGCCACAGCACTTAAAGCTGACTACACCCTTTTGAAAAGCTATGGTGGCTGAAGAATCTTTAGCACCTCCAAAACTTGCAGGCATATCAGATGCTTTTGAATATGAAGAGCCGGTGCTACATGAATGATGGTGACAATTAAAACATAGGTGAACAAAATTTAGTCTCACGATTTTCTATTATATTATTACACCCTCAAGGGATTACCCCTATCCCCCCACATCTCCTCCTAAGTGGAGCTCTCATTGCCCATATAACTCATATCAATTGAGGACTGTTTAAACTCAAGCCAACTTCTCCAAGTTCTATAAAATCTCAATTCTTCCATGAACCTAGTTCTATCCACTTCCCTAAACCAATCCTGCATTGTCAGCATTTTCTTTAATTTCCAATATTTCGGGATTAGTGCTTTCGCTGCATTTAACAGAAATGGAATAATAGCTACTCTATATTATTTCCTTGATTCATCTGTAGCATGGAACAGGCATTGCCAAGGATCTTGCCTAATTTCTACATTGCTGATCTTCTTATTTAGGCTCAACACTTCTTTCCAATATGGCTGAATCAAAGGAAAGCATCACCATATATGAGCGTGGGTTCCCTCACTCCCACAATCCCTCCAACATAAAGGTTATTATCTAGAGTTAGTATCTAGAGTAAATTGAGGGGGTCCCCTTGCAAAATGGTGTGCAGATTACAATTGTGGATAACCTTAATTCATAAAGGACTGCTTAAACACAAATAAGGTGGTGTGTTTTCAAGCAAGAAAGAAGAGGATGATTTAGAACATTTGACTTCAACACTGTAACGGATCAACCAGCACCCTGACTGGGTACCTCCGTTGATGGATGCTCCTAGTGCTTCCCGAGGGCTCCAAGCACTCCACCAGACACCATAACCACCTCAGACCCCACGAAGCGCCGTAGCTTGGTTGGGGTCTCACCGTCTCCTACCGACCCTGGACCTACGACAAGGCTCCAGGTTCCCGTGGGTGACCCTCTCTTTCCCCAGAGAGTGAAGCAGGAACAGGAACAAGCTCTTACTAGAGCTTAGTGATTATTCAAGGGAGTATGAAGAGCATAGCAATCCCTTGTAGCAGATTCCCCCAATGAGAGACAGGACTCTAGATTGTGGGTGAAGTATAACTCAAACTGTTTATTCAAACACATGCACAAATAGATATACACTGTGGGACAATCCCCCCTCGCCCTTAGCAGCCAATCCACATACACATCCCATAATAAGTTTATCTCAAGGCAGACAGATACAATAGAACAATGGAATACAGGCACTTACCAATAACAAACCCCACCCCATCTCACTATCTAGCAATCTGAAAAGTCAAACCATTCATCTTCATACATTTCCTGAGAGGTATTGCTGACAAATATTACTGTCCCATCTGAAGCCATTCAAACCATTAAGTATCTGTCTTTCACTCCCAGTGGCGGTGAACACCGTCACAAACGCCCTTAGTAGATGTGAACTCAAACACTAAAATCTCATACATGCTTTCAATGGCTTAACTACAATTTAGAGAGTCCCATTCTGTTTCACAATATTTTTTGTCAAGGTATGAGAGATGGAGCTGCACTCTGCTCTCTGTGGATATGCTAAGCCCTATGTCACCACAGGACCCAATTTCTAATGAGAAGCCAAGTGCTATGTGATGAGGACTAGCCCAGGTGGGAGATGAACCTGAGGGGCAATGCCAACAGGTTGTCTGAGATGGTTATTTTGGGACTTGTAGCTGCAGTAGAAGTTGTCCCACCTCCATTTTCGGCAGGATTTGGGGGAAGGGCATAGTGCCAGAGCAGCTTGTGGTATGGTTCAATGAGGAGTGAGGTATTTAAATTAATAGCTGCAGAAAAATGAGGGGTTACTATTGCAAAAAAGTATTTTGATTCCAATTGTGGATGGCCCTGGTTCACAAGGAAGGCCTACACACAAATAAGGGGGTGTGACTTCAAGCAGAAGAGGGGGGGGCTCATGTAGGACATTTGAATTTGATTCCCCTAATAGATATGCCATGAATGTGTGACTTTTACAAGCCAAGCTTGGCAGAAGAGAACCCATACCAGCAAGGTGGGATTATAAATAGGGCAGGGCAAACTTGGGGGAAAATTGTATTTTTGTTGGAGTTTATCACAAACTGTGTAAAACAAATTGTGCTGTTTCCCCACAAGGTAATAGAGAGTCCTGGAGCATTCTTTTCCCTCCAGCAGGATTCCATTGTTCAGTAGTTTATGCATGGCCACATCGATCCGGTACAAACTTCCTGTTGGTTTCCATTGGCTTAGGTTTAGGCATGTGGTGAGCATTTTCCTTATTGCAAAGTATACAACCAATGCATTATGGCAGGCATGTCCAAACCACGGCCCAGAACCGCCCCCTGACAATTGCCTGCGGCCCAGAACCACAGGCAATGCGGCCCACTGCCCCCTGACAATTTATTTATTTATTTTTTTTACTGGGGAGGAAGGAAGTCGGGTCGGGGCACGGCGACAGCGGCTTCCAACTAACTGTAGACAGAGGCTGGCCTGGAAGGGATCATCCTCTAGTTGTGTTAAATTAGTGCTGTGGGGGGGGGGCGGCAGCGCGGGAAGGGCGCAGCGGCGTTTTATTACTTATATACCTTAACTATAGTATATATTTTATATGCAGCCCAAGAAGATTTCCCTACACTCAATGTGGCCCAGAGAAGCCAAAAGGTTGGACACCCATGCATTATGGGGTATATGGCCTTCCCCTTCTTCAGCGCTGTAGTGTAGTCTTGTTGTCAGACTGTTCACCTGGAAATACTGGTATCCGGGTTTAGGAGGTTGACATGAACGGGATACAGATTTCCTGTTGGTTTTTAATGGCTTAGGTTTAAGTGTGTGGTGAGGAGTCTCTAGTACAGGTCAAACATCTTGGTGGCTTGTATAAAGTCCTCATTGCTTGGTAGAGTAGTAAACACTAAACAGCCAGAACCCTTTGGGGTATATAGACTTTCCCTTCTTCCAGGCTTGAGTGTAGTCTTGTTGTTAGAATGTGTGCCTGGAAATCTTGGTGGCTGGGTGTAGGAGGCTGACATGGACCTGGTACAGATTTCCTGTTGGTTTTCATTTGCTTGGGTTTAAGCATGTGTTGAAGAGAGCCTAATACAGAAGGTTGAACATCTTGTTGGCTTGTATAAGGTTCTTATTGATAAGTATAGTAGTATATGGACAGCGTGTTTTGGGGTATATGGACTTTCCTTTTTCCGGGCTTGAGTGTAGTTTTGTTGTTAGACTATGCACCTGGAGATACCAGGAGGCTGACCAAGGTGTCACCTTCTGATACAAGCATTATAAGCCAATATTTGCTTATACATTGGCAGTCAGTGAAGTGCCCCATACATGAATGGTCAGTTGAGACAGACTCCCCTAGACTGGTGGTCTGTGGGAGAAGGATCCCTTTACATTGGTGGTCACAGGAAGAAGGGTCCATTACCTTTCTGCTAGTCAGTGGGAAGAATGTTCCTTACACAATTGTAAATGAGAATAATCTCCTCTTTATAGATAGCAGAAAGGGTTGGTGTCAGTGGGAACTTATCTGAGAGTCAGAAATTGGTCATTGTTTACGGAACCCCTAGCAATCTTTTGAGGAACCCTGGTTGAGAAAGGATGCTGTAGACAAGGCTGTATTTTGAACCCCTGGAACAGATCTTTTGTGGCTCACCCTGCAGCGGCTGAAAGCTGGCAGCCACCCCCCCCCCACCCTCAGTGCTTCCGGCTTCCCTCCTCTCCTCTCCTGCTGACAGCAACTGCAGGTACACAGGGGGATCTTCAGAATGGAGAGCAGGGAATGGGGAAGGTAAATATGTCATTTAAGGCCCCCTTCCTCTTCTAAGTGAATGCAGTTATTGATCAGTACCGATCACTCACTGTGCTCATTCATAACTGAAGCATAGCAAACTGTGTTGACTATGCTTCCATTTATGTATGAACAGGAGCCTCTGTCTCCTGTTCATTCATCTGCAGTGCAGCTGAGGCTGCAGAAAGGAACTGGGGAATGTGTTTCATAAGTGAAACTTCTAACCAAAGACCTCCAACAGCATAGTGAAAAAAAATTAAAAAACTATTACATTAAAATTTATTGAAAATAAAATTTTAAAAAAAGTTAAAAATTAAAAAAAAATAAAAAAAATAAAAAATAAGAATTGTTAAAAAAATAAAAAAACGTTAACAATTTTATTTTATTTTTTTTTTACAATTTTTAACTTTGGTCCCTGGGCAAAGCAATGCACTAAAATTTCGAATCAGGCAAAAAAAGCCACGCCCAACATGTAGCATAATTTAGCCATACCCACTTTTTACCGCAGCTCACATTGCATGCCGCTGGCCACCGTCTCCCTGGTAGGGGCCTCAGTGCACTGCTTTGCCCAGGGGCCCATAATGCTGTTAAGGTGGTAATGGCTGTAGATTGCATAGCTATCACTTTGATTTCCAGCCAATACAAGCACTAGCACTGTCTGTGGGGGGAAGAAAGCAGAAGGCAATTGCTGATTGGTTATTATGGGTTACTGCACAGTACAATTAACAGAGAGCGGTCCTCATTCTGCCCCTCTCATTGGCTGACACAATACAGTGTATACCTCCTTTGAAAGGTTGCGTTGGTTTCCTCCTCTTGCCCTGCACTGCCAGTAACTCATGGTGGTTCCCCATGGAACACGTTTGACCCCCCAGGATATTGGAAGTGATCCAGCATCTCATTTAAAGCTATAACTGACGTACATATGGCCTCAGCCGTCGGTATAAAAAATACATTATGCAAATGGACACCAGCGCTGTGTGCCAAAGAATATTACACGGCCCTAAGTAGGTGCTCAAGAAATAGTTATGATTCATTTAAACAGTACTTTGTTCAGTGCGCGCAGATCACTTTAATCAGCTTAGCCGTGCCAGATGCGTTATTTAAGTAAATGGAGACAACCAACCGGACATTTTACCCGTCAGTGGCGCTTGATGCGGGTCCAGGATTAACACACAGACGTATGGAGGAATAATGGTGGAATATAGATAAGGAAAGGCGTGTTAAATAATGCAGGAGACATAATGCGCCGGAGGCTAATGGTGGTCTCATCTTCCAATTACTAGATTGTCAGCTCTGAGACCCGCATACCGCCCTCGGAGAGAAATGATTCTTCTGCTATAACTGAATTCGCTTGTTACAATGTATGTAAACCCTAACAATGAACTTCTCTTATTTGTGGACTTTTGGGCCTCATGCACACTGAACACTTTGGCCATCTCTCCTAAACGCGTTTTCTCCTGGCAGTGGCGTTTTGGCAGAAAAAAAACTTGATGCCTGTAAACTCATGCAACATGTTTAGGTGCAGTTAGGGGTATCAATTTATAATTTATTTTATAATATAATTTTATATATATATATATATATATATATATATATATATATATATATATACAGCATATTTATATATAAATATATTATTATATTTAGTGTCATTTATATAATTAATTTATATTTTTTTTAAGCTCTAAGAAGCAGGGCCTTCTTTTTTCCCACTGTATTAAAATGTATTGTATTTGTACTGTCTACCCTCAAGTTGTAAAGCGCTGTGTAAACTGTCGGCGCTATATAAATCCTGTATAATAATAATAATATTATTATTATTATTATTGTTATATTTATTCATGAGGCCTTAGTTACTAGATTGTCAGCTCTGAGACCCGCATACCGCCCTCGGAGAGAAATGATTCTGTTGCTATAACTGAATTCACTTGTTACAATGTATGTAAACCCTAACAATGAACTTCTCTTATTTGTTGACTTTTGGGCCTCATGCACACTGAACACTTTGGCCATCTCTCCTAAACGCGTTTTCTACTGGCAGTGGCACTTTGGCAGAAAAAAAACACTTGATGCCTGTAAACACGTGCAACATATTTAGGTGCGGTTAGGGGTATCAATTTATGATTTATTTTATAATATAATTTTTTTATATATATATATATATATATATATATATATATATATATATATAGAGAGAGAGAGAGAGAGATTGATTGATAGATTATTATTATATTTTATATATTATAAATATTTATATATTATTATTATTATATATATTATATTATTGTTATATTATATATATATATATATATATATATTATATTATATAACTATTATATTTAGTGTAATTTATTTAATTAATTTATATAATGAATTGAAATTATTATTAAGCTCTAAGGAGCAGGGCCTTCTGATTCCCACTGTATTAAAGTGTATTGTATTTGCACTGTCTACCCTGTCTATATATATATATATATATATATATATATATATATATATATATATATATATATATATATATATATTATATAATATATAATTTTGTTTTTTTAAATGTAAAAAACAATTAAAAAGGGCTAATTCACACAGGTTCTCTGTTATGTTTTGTGTCCACTAATAATGAGTTTAGTGTATTTTTAGTGAAAATATTGTCTTGATAGATTCGGGGGTGCCTGCCAGGTAGGCTGTACAGGGCCCTGTGATTTCTAACAGCAGCTATACCTACATGACTGCCTTGCAATTAGCAGCAGTGTGGTCAGCCTGCCATGTGAGCTTCTTCATTTGGCTGCTGAGCTGACTATCTATTAGGCAGCCTAACAGCCAACTGTTAAGCGCAGAGGTCTCACCATTTAGAGGCAGACAAACACCGAAATATCAGTTGTGAGTGGAGACTGACCCTTTAGCAGGGTCTCATGGAAGGGATATGTTATATAGCAGTGTTCCTGGTCCTCCCACTCTATACTGCTGATGAGTCAAGTGGAAACTATGTGAATGAGAATATTATCTGGGGGGGGCATGTAACATAAAACACACCATAAACTGTAACATTATACAACCGTATAAAAAGGAGTGTCATGCTGTAATAAAGCAGAACTAAGAGGAAGTCACCCAACGCTTGTCCCGGGCTTCTAGGAGCAGACAGAATTTATAACCCTGACTTAACCTCTGACCTTTACCGAAATCTGTTCACTGAATCTTCATCTGCTACCTATGTGTCTTTACAGCACCATCACACAACCAACCATCTGTCACCTCTGCCAGTCTGTCCTTATATCTTTCCTCCTCAAATGTTCTCCCTGTAAAGTTGATGAGAACCCAAACTCTAAAATCTCATAAGCACATTAACCACCTTAGCGGTAATCCCGAGCGTGACTCGGGGTTGATTTTTCATTGCAGGATCGGTAACCCCGAGTCACGCTCGTGTAAGGGATGTCAGGTACCCCATTAAAAAATAATACATTTCTGTTTTATGGCATTTCTATTAATTTACCAGTAGATGGCAGCACAAAGCACAACTGCAAGCAAGGCATGGGAGGAACTAAAAAGTTCGACGTTTTGTTCCTGGGGGAACAGAATAGCAGTTCCTGTCCTTCAGAATAAAAAGTCACCTCACTGATGTCCTTGTATTTGCAGGTAAGAGGGAGTATATTTAGGGTTATAAACAGGGCAAAGTCGATTTAATTTACATCCCTGTGATCAGTAAAGGCTCCTGTCACTACTGTGTGATTGAATAACAGACTGCACAAATGTTAGTGGGTCACACTGTCGCAACATGACTACAGTGTACCAAGAATGGGGTTATTATAGTGTTATGTGTTTATATCTGATATTAGATTGTTTTATGAGACCCCTGTGATGCAGAAGGAGTAACAACATTTCAGCACATGTTTAATTGGTTGTTATTTTCTATGAGGACGTTATTCCTGTATATCAGAATGTTGATATTAATATATATATAGTTATGTAATACTGTAGTATGTATGGACAGAATAGCAGTTCCTGTCCTTCAGAATAAAAAGTCACCTCACTGATGTCCTTGTATTTGCAGAAACTTCTCAATAAAAATAATTCTAATTTCACCCGGTCCGATCCCTTCGCACATTGGAATTATTGACCATACTTTCAGCATATGTGCAACAAAATTGGCGCCCGAACAGGGACCGGGTGAAGGAAACGCAAAGGTCACGGAAGTGGAAGAGAGCGGTTACGCTGTCCGTGGCGAAGCTGAGAGAAGATTAAAGGTATTAACCGTTGCTGCACGGGAATCGCACACAGATGGATATAGAAAAGTTGCAAGACGAAATCAGTGGGCATCTGATTCACATGACAGTCAGTGATCTCATAGAGACTTGCCAGTTTATCAAGGCCTCCGAAGCAAGTATGGCGAAAGGAAAAACCCGGCGCCACTACATGCGGATAGTCAATGGGGTGATAGATGAACTGGTCGAGACTGAAAGTGAAGAAGCGGTGACACAATTTCTCCAAGCAACTAAGATATTCGTCAGTGAGCTAGAGAAGAAGAGGGACAATGCTGAAGCACCAAACACCAGTAAGAAAGATCCCCAACCAGAACAGCAATTAGCCAATCTGAAACGACAATACCACACTATGCAGGAGAAGTTCCAGGAAACGTCCAGAATGATCGAGGATCAGATAAAAGAGCTGAGTACTAAAAGCCAGGACTCAAATGACAGCCATTCAAAACAAGAACCTATACCAGTTACTCAGAGACTTCACCATGGTAACTTGCCAGAGGTGACAATCAGGAAGGACTTTAAGATTGCTGGTCAGATAGGTGAAAAGGAACAGAAAGACAAGTTGTCCTATACAAACCTTATGCACCAGATCGACATGGGACTACAAAAAGGGTATCCTGAGTCCGAGATTGTGGAAGCTGTGGTAAAAGCCATTAGTCCCGGCCTAAGTCTCAGAGGTATGCTGGAAATGAAGAATGGACTGACCCTAGTGCAACTTAGGAGAATCCTAAAAAGCCATTACAAGGAGGAAAATGCCTCCGAACTGTACCAACAACTGATAAACATCTCACAGAATAGTAAGGAAACTCCTCAAAATTTCCTGTTCAGAGCTATCGAATTGAAGGACCGCCTGTTGTTTGTCTCACAAGGAGAAGGTTCGGATGAACACTTCAGCGCTGAGCTGATACAAAAGAAATTCCTACGGTCAGTGGGTACTGGACTGAGAAGTGACCACATCAAGTTCCAGTTAAAGCAGTATTTAGATGATCTGTCAATTCCAGATGAGGTGCTCATAGAGAAAACAAATGAAGCCACTAATATGGAGATGGAAAGGGAACAGAAGCAAAAGAAAACTCAGCCCAGCAATTCAATGAAAGGGAAAGAGTGTCAGTCCAATGTCTTACAGTGTCCTCAGGAACCAGATGTCCTGACAATGACTGCTGACACAAGATCAAGTAGCCCAACCATCCAACAGCTTTCAAAGAGCAACGCTGAACTGGAAAAGCTGATACTCCAGATGCAAAAAGAGATGATAGAGATGAAAACACTTTTCCAAGGTTCGAGAACTCTGCGAGATTGTGAATTTAGAGGGCCTCAGGTAACAATGGACATGAGCAATAGAGGTTGCCAATCTTGTAAAAGAACTGGTCGGAGAACTGCTTGTGACCATTGCTTTCATTGTGGTCAATCTGGACATATAGCGAGGTACTGTAAAATGACCAGTCCCAACCAGTTAAACGGGAGAGGGTTGCTGTCAAGGGACCGACAGTAACCTGTGCGAGAACCAACCCTGTGTCCCAAAGTGCAACTCCTGTCGGTAGCAAAGCAATAAGCTCTCAAACCACCATCAGTGCCATGGCTGGAAGGGTGAGCCAAGACCCCTTGCAAAGGGTACCCACCCGCAGTAACCAAAGACTCTACCAGATGACTGAGGAAGTGCCAACTCACGTAGACGGTGTTACCATGAGACAAAACAGCAAGTTACTGAGTCTCATTGGGAAAAAGTGCCTTGTGAACTGTGAAATAGATGATACTCCTGTCCAGGCCCTATGGGATACTGGCTCTCAGGTTAGCATTATCAATGAGAGCTGGAGACAGCGGGTTCTGCCACATACAGTGCTCCGATCTTTTGAAGAATTGCTTGGGCCCGGAGTCCTCCTAGGAAAAGCAGCTAATGAAACTGAGATTCCCTTCTCCGGGTGGATTGAGGTCGTTTTTCAGCTAACATCGGGAATTAACACCTGCCAACAGTTAATAGTGCCCCTTGTGGTATCGGAGGATGAGAAAGTAGCTGAAAAACCCATCATCGGTTATAATGTCATTGAAGAACTCTTCAAGGAGACATCTGCCAAGGGAAAGAAAGCCATTCCAGGTTTTGTAGACGTACTAGGAACAGCATTGGAACTGTCGACCACCAAAACAGAGATCCTTGTAAGTCTACTACAAGCCAGTCACAGGGAAACTGATGGTGCTACACTAAAGACTGGTACTAAGAGCCAAAGAATTCCAGCAAACACTGGGACGTATCTCAGGTGTAGGGCTCACGCCAAACCAGCACTGCAAGATCAGACAGTTTTATTTACACCTGATGAGGCCCATCATTGGCCTGATGGACTGCATGTAGGTGAGACATTAGTATCACTTCAAAAGGGACAATTTTCCAAACTATCCATCCCGGTTTGGAACACAACTAAGCGGGACATTATTTTATCAGGTCAGACTAGGATGGGGTGCCTCGAACCCATAAAGACAACGTACCCAGCTCAGGTGAAACTGAAACAATCAGTGAGTGTGGCCACTCACACAGTAACTCATCGGCCACCGACATCGAGACAAGGGCCAGAAGGTCGAGTGGAAAACCTAAACACGAGTCCATCACCGGTAAGCGATGCTAATCGAGAACACTGGGATCCACCAGTGGCTATCGAACACCTACCGGAGGAGGATCAACAGGTAGTGAAGACGATGTTAAGGGAGGAATGCAATGCTTTCGCCAAAGATGACTCTGATGTAGGATGTATCCCTTCCCTACAATTGCAACTTCGCCTCAAAGACTACACACCAGTTAGGAGGACTTACATGTCCGTACCGAAACCACTGCACTGGGAAGTGAAAGAGTACCTGCAGGATCTACTGAACCGTGGATGGATTGCGGAGTCAAAATCTCCATACTCATCACCCATTGTGTGCGTAAGGAAGAAGGACGGTAGTTTAAGACTGTGTTGCGACTACAGAGAATTGAACCAGAAGTCCATCCCTGACCGCCATCCAATCCCTAGGATCCAAGACATGCTGGACAGCTTAGGAGGAAGTTCATGGTTTTCGGTGCTAGACCAAGGGAAAGCCTACCATCAAGGATTTGTGGAAGAATCCAGTCGACCACTGACTGCATTTATCACACCTTGGGGTCTGTATGAGTGGATCCGAATACCCTTTGGCCTTAGCTCTGCACCAGCTGAGTTTCAACGCAGCATGGAAACCTGTTTAATGGGACTGAGGGATGAGATCTGTCTGCCGTACCTAGATGACAACCTTGTTCACAGCAGATCATTCCAAGAACATGTAGAGCATGTCAGGTTGGTACTGCAACGATATCAGCAACATGGAGTCAAGTTAACAGCTAGGAAGTGTGAACTCTTCCGAAACAAAGTCAGATTCTTGGGCAAAATCGTGTCCAAAGATGGTCATTCCGTGGATCCAGCAGACACTGCGCCTGTGCTGGCATTGAAGAACAACCAGCCAAAGACTGTTGGAGAACTCAGAAAACTACTAGGATTCATTTCCTACTATCGCCCTTACGTCCAAAACTTTTCCAGAATTGCAAAACCTCTCTATGAATTACTGTCAGCGGATACAACACCTGCTGCATCATCAGCACCAACTAGCCAGTCCAGGAAGAAGAAGAAGCCATCACCAAAGCTAAGAGGTCAACTACCCTCTCATCAGTCTATAGTCTGGACTGACCACCACCAGGTAGTGCTTAACCGGCTTATTGAGGTGTTAACTAATCCTCCAGTGATGGGTTACCCTGACTACAGCAAATCCTTTGTTCTACACTGTGATGCCTCGCAAGAAGGACTAGGAGCTGTGCTGTACCAAGAGCAAGAGGAAAAGTTAAAGGTAATTGCTTACGGGTCTAGAACTCTCACACCTGCCGAGAAGAACTATCACATGCATTCGGGAAAACTAGAGTTCCTAGCAATGAAGTGGGCCATATGTGATAGGTTCAGAGACTACCTATACTACTGTCCATCCTTTGTAGTATATACTGACAATAATCCCCTAACTTATGTCCTCACTACGGCTAAACTAAATGCAACAGGCCATCGATGGGTTGCAGAATTAGCTGACTTCAATTTCACCATCAAGTATCGTCCAGGAAAAAGGAATGCGGATGCTGATGTACTTTCCCGTATGCCATTAAGTCCTGAACAATACATGCAACAGTGTTCGCAAGAAGTGGACCCCAAAATCGTCGGATGCATAACACAAGCACTTCAAGTACGTCAGAAGGAAGAAATGCCTTGGCTGTGTCCAGTAACCATTGCCCATATGACATCAACAATAGATGGTACCCAAACGAAGGTAGCTCAAATACCCAAAGGGACCATTAGGACAGCCCAAAAAGAAGACTCCGTGATTGGCCCAGTGTGGAAGTACAAGAGCCAAAACCGGTTCCCATCAAAACAGGAACAACAAGGTGGACCACTTGATCTCTTCATACTAATGAAACAGTGGACCAAGCTATACCTTGATGAAGATGGAATCTTGAGACGGAAAACATCATCAGGTTCTCAACTAGTGTTGCCCAAGTTGTATCATCAATTGGTATTGAAAGAATTACATGAAGATATGGGACACTTAGGAGTCGAAAGGACTGTAAACCTGATCAGAGAAAGATTCTTTTGGCCACATATGCAGAGAGACGTTGAGCAATACATCAGCCACCAGTGCACTTGTCTGAAAGACAAACGCCCACATAAACCTACTAGAGCTCCATTGAACAATATTGCCACCACTTATCCTTTTGAGCTGGTCTCCATTGACTTTCTCCATCTTGAGACTTGTAAAGGAGGTTATGAGTACATATTAGTGGTAATCGACCATTTCACCAGGTTTGCTCAAGCCTACGCAACCAAAAACAAGTCTGCAAAGACTGTTGCCGACAAGATATTCAGTGACTTTGTCTTGAAGTTTGGATTTCCTACCAGAATTCACCATGACATGGGTAAAGAATTTGAAAATCAATTGTTCTTGGCATTAGGGAAACACTGCCATATCCAGAACTCTCACACAACTCCATATCATCCAGAAGGCAATGGACAATGTGAAAGATTTAATCGTACCCTGTTGTCTATGCTTCGAACCCTGTCACCAGATTCCAAGAAAGACTGGAAAAGTTCACTTGCACAGGTCGTACATGCATACAATTGCACCAAGAGTGAAGCCACAGGGTATTCTCCATTCTTTCTACTGTTTGGGAGGTCTCCAAGATTACCCATAGATAGCATGTTTGACACTCCAGTAACGGAAAAATACAAGACTCACTCTGAGTATGTGAAAACGTGGACAGATAGGATGACTGAGGCCTACCAAGTTGCTTCAAAGGTAGCTACTCAAGCTGCACAAAGAGGAAAAGAACACTATGACAAGAAGACTCATGGAGTTGAACTTGCACCTGGCAGCAGAGTTCTTGTAAGAAATCTTACTGAAAGAGGAGGACCAGGAAAACTGAGATCGTTCTGGGAAGATGCCGTACATGTTGTCCTTAGGAAAAAGTGTGAAGATAGTCCAGTGTATGAGGTCAAGCCAGAAATTGGAAAGGGCCGAACAAGGATTCTACACCGCAATTTGTTATTACCATGCGATTACCTACCCGTCGACAGAGATCAGAAGATACCTGACAGACCCAGTGCCAGAAAACAAGGTAAAGTTCCAAAGACTACTCAACTGCCTACACAGATATCTGAGGAAGTATCAGAAGATGAATCCGATCATGAACAAGAGCAATGGAGATCTTTCATCCCTGTAACTCAGAGAGATCACACAAGAGAAGACACAGAGTTGAATCCAGAAGCAGCAGAGTTCTACCCCTGTGAGTTTGAAACGAGTGGGGAAGTTACAGAAGAAAGTACAGCGGAAGTTCAAGAAGAAAGTACAGAGGAAGCTACAGCGGAAGTTACAGAGGAAACTACAGAGGACAAGCCTGTGGGTCAACCTGAACAAACTGCATGTTTACCAGGAGATATAGAAGAAGAAAATCCTTCACCAGGAAAGCCAACAGAGACAGTTGACTGTGACGAAGGCGAATATGAGGACACTTCGAATGCCCTTCCTCTACGCAGGATACAACCCAGCAGGAATAGGAAACAACCAAAAGTTCTGACTTATGACACTTTGGGTCAACCCAGTAGTACTGCCAGAAATGCAGCTGTACAGGTCATAGACTGTATTCATACACTACCCATTTGCCCTAGCTGGTATTTAAGTCCAGAATGTTTTGCTGAGGACTCTAAAAACTGGTAAAAACAGTGACATATATATTGATACAGTCTATTAATTATCACTAGGTTACAGTTGTTTACATATTTTGAAGATGTTAGCTCTTATTTTCTGTAGTTAACAAAAGGACAGTTCTTGCACTCTCACAGCAGATTTTCCAGGTCAAGCAAAAATAGCTTCACGTGATGGAACTAGGTAGTTAAGGTAAAGTCGGCCGACAACAAAATGGATAGAGAGTATTAGGTGGTTATGCTGTATTGTATTGATAACATACCATGGGTATTCCACCTTTTAAAAAACAAAGGACTGAAGTAATAAGGTGTTCCCTAGTTCTCCATCAAACCATCTTCTCAATAACCAACACAAACCTGTGTTGTAGAGGTTTACTAATTAGTTGGCTATATACAACAATATCTCACCAGGTACATGAGCGCTCTGGACCAGGTGGGAAACTGTGACATAACTGGGAGTAGATGCCGCAGGGAGGATGGTTCCTCCATTAATGGGATTACTACTTAACCTTGGCTCCCAATGGCTATTGTGAGATGGGGAATGGAATGGTTCTAATACTAAATCTGCATATGTCTGGGACGACATCAAATTTTGTGGGGGAGAGTGTAAGGGATGTCAGGTACCCCATTAAAAAATAATACATTTCTGTTTTATGGCATTTCTATTAATTTACCAGTAGATGGCAGCACAAAGCACAACTGCAAGCAAGGCATGGGAGGAACTAAAAAGTTCGACGTTTTGTTCCTGGGGGAACAGAATAGCAGTTCCTGTCCTTCAGAATAAAAAGTCACCTCACTGATGTCCTTGTATTTGCAGGTAAGAGGGAGTATATTTAGGGTTATAAACAGGGCAAAGTCGATTTAATTTACATCCCTGTGATCAGTAAAGGCTCCTGTCACTACTGTGTGATTGAATAACAGACTGCACAAATGTTAGTGGGTCACACTGTCGCAACATGACTACAGTGTACCAAGAATGGGGTTATTATAGTGTTATGTGTTTATATCTGATATTAGATTGTTTTATGAGACCCCTGTGATGCAGAAGGAGTAACAACATTTCAGCACATGTTTAATTGGTTGTTATTTTCTATGAGGACGTTATTCCTGTATATCAGAATGTTGATATTAATATATATATAGTTATGTAATACTGTAGTATGTATGGACAGAATAGCAGTTCCTGTCCTTCAGAATAAAAAGTCACCTCACTGATGTCCTTGTATTTGCAGAAACTTCTCAA
The DNA here is from genome assembly GCF_965119305.1 of Pelophylax lessonae. Lineage (NCBI taxonomy): Eukaryota > Metazoa > Chordata > Amphibia > Anura > Ranidae > Pelophylax > Pelophylax lessonae. Next base: position 13,046,480 of record NC_138772.1, read on the forward strand.
TAAAAATAATTCTAATTTCACCCGGTCCGATCCCTTCGCACATTGGAATTATTGACCATACTTTCAGCATATGTGCAACACTCGGGGTGGATTGCAGAGAGCGCAGCGGAGCTTCTCTTACCTTCTCCTGGCGATCCAGCGATGATCTCTCATTGCTGCGACCGCCAGCCGAGAGTCCCGCCGCTCCTCCGTCCCTCCGTCGGTACGATCACTTCCTAGTTCCGTTCCCTGCAGCAGCAATGCTGCATGGGAGCGGAACTAGGGAGGGAAATTCAAAAAAAAAAAAAAAAACGTTGCACAAAACACACTTTATATTATATTATATATATATATATATGCATATATATATATATATATATATATATATATATATATGCATGCATATATATATATATATATATATATATATATATATATATATGCATATATATATATATACACCGGTATATGCATATATATATATATATATATATATATATATATATATAATATGCACACACACACATATATATATATATATATATATATATATATATATATATATATATATATATATATATATATAAAATTATATTATTGATTCAATTATAATTCATGGGTTATATATTATATATATATATATATATATATGTGTGTGTATATATATATTATATATATATATATATATATATATACACACACACACACATATATCTATATATAATATATAATGCATGAATTATAATCTAATCAATAATATAATTTTATTATATATATTATATATTAAATAATAAAATAATATTATTGATTAGATTATAATTCATGCGTTTGTGTTTCAAATTTATCACATCTGGGATGTCTACTAGAGTCTTGTTTTGGTCAGGTTTCAGTCAGTAATTACTAAGAATTGTAGGCCTATAATACATAACGCCAAATTTCCATGAAAAGAATTGTACCGCTTTTGGTATGTAATTCCAGACATAATCATACCGCCAGGGAGGTTAAAGAAGAAGTTTAATCTCCTTTTTTTTGCATTCCCTGGAACCTTTCTCCTCCCCCTTTGGATGTAGAACCACCCCTTACCATGAGCAGGCTTTGATTTCCCCTCGTCACAAGACGTTTACTAGGAGCGACGTCTTGTGACGAAACCGGTAGGGCGGAGTCAGCGACGTCTAACGTCATTTCCGGCACCCGGAGCCAGAGCCGTGGAACGCGGAAGCTTCCCGGCCACACTACACTGATCGCGGACAGCCTCGAATCTCCCTGTGAGTCTCTACACTTTTTTATCATGTTGTTTGGATATGATACCTAGGGGTCTCCTTTCTTCTTTCTGAGGAATCACGCAGACCCACCAGGAAGTCAGAGGGGACAGCGGAACCCAGATATACGGTACCCTCCTGCAACTGATATCAGGTCATATAGCAGGGTGCGACACCTAGCGGTCACGCAGGTTGTTGCAACCCGAATTCATCACATTAATTCATTTATCCTATTCATCTTACACCTATTAATTTCAGTATACATTTTTTTCGTTTGCTCACAGCAGCTTTTACTTCTTTTCTCTTCACTAAACACCATCACCTTTGGTTCATAGTGAGGATAGATATATGTTTCACCTGGTCTTTTTTTAAATAAAATTCACTAATTTATTTCAGCCTTGTGTCTCTCCTTTCTTTGCACTAGCACTTATGCACTTTATCACCAATAATTTAAGATACAAGGCATTTATATAATCTATTTTTATTGATTTTTACACAATATTTTTATACAGCATTTTATAAGATTGCACTTTAAAATTTATTTATCTATTTATTCACGGCACACATTAAGTGGTATCACCATTCACGCTAAGCAAATATAATATTGCTATTTCTTGAAAAACGGTAGCGCCGTTCACAACCCCACTTGCACTATTTTATTTCCAACCCAACTTGTTGGGTTTGGTTGTTGGCAGCTCACACCGTCTGTTTCTGCATTCACCTTATTAATCCATAGCGCTGGTCACCTTTGTTTTAATTATCTCTGGATGTATAGCCTCCCCTTCCTATGAGCAGGCTCTGCTTTCCCCTCTGCCTCTGGATGTATAACCTCCCCTTCCTATGAGCCGGCTCTGCTTTCTCCTCTGCCTCTGGATGTATAACCTCCCCCTTCCTATGAGCCGGCTCTGCTTTCTCCTCTGCCTCTGGATGTATAACCTCCCCTTTCCATGAGCAGGCTATGCTTTCTCCTCTGCCTCTGGATGTATAACCTCCCCTTTCCATGAGCAGGCTCTGCTTTCTCCTCTGCCTCTGGATGTATAACCTCCCCTTCCTATGAGCAGGCTCTGCTTTCTCCTCTGCCTCTGGATGTATAGCCTCCCCTTTCAATGAGCAGGCTCTGCTTTCTCCTCTGCCTCTGGATGTATAACCTCCCCTTTCCATGAGCAGGCTCTGCTTTCTGCTCTGCCTCTGGGTGTATAACCACCCCTTCCTATGAGCAGGCTCTGCTTTCTCCGATGCCTCTGGATGTATAACCACTCCTTCCTATGAGCAGGCTCTGCTTTCTCCTCTGCCTCTGGATGTATAACCTCCCCTCGGGCCCTTCCTATGAGCAGACTCTGCTTTCTCATCCCCCTCTGGATATAGAACCACCCCTTCCCATGAGCAGGCTCTGCTTTCTCCTCTGCTTCTGGATGTAGAACCTCCCCTTCCTATGAGCAGGCTCTGCTTTCTCCTCTGCTTCTGGATGTAGAACCTCCCCTTCCTATGAGCAGGCTCTGCTTTCTCCTCTGCCTCTGGATGAATAACCACCCCTTCCGATGAGCAGGCTTTGATTTCCCCTCCTCCTCTAGATGTAGAATAACCCCTTTCCATGAGCAGGCTCAGCTTTCTCCTCCCCCTCTGGATATAGAACCACCCTTTCCCATGAGCAGGCTTTGCTTTCTTCTCTGCTTCTGGATGTATAACCTCCGCTTCCCATGAGCAGGTTCTGCTTTCTCCTCCCCCTCTGGATATAGAACCACCCCTTCCCATGAGCAGGCTCTGCTTTCTCCTCTGCCTTTGGATGTAGAACCTCCTCTTCCCATGAGCAGGCTCTGCTTTCTCCTCTTCCTCTCGACGTAGAACCACTCCTTTCCTATGAGCAGGCTCTGCTTTCTCCTCCTCTTGATGTAGAACCACCCCTTCCTATGAGCAGGCTCTGCTTTCTCCTCCTCCATGGCATTATGGCACTTGTGCAGAGCAGTGGGAGTAAGAGGAGGACTTCCTTTCCTCTCAAGGCCCGCTTTATGCAGACACTATTCTTCCTACGCCATGGAACACACAAGAGGAGAGGGAGGAGGAGGAGAAGGATTCTGGCAGTTTTGGAGGTATTGAAGCAGAGAAAGACATACATCAAACCTTACGAGATGGTTTTCCATCCCCAAAACCCTTGGGAGTAGTAACTGGCTGGGAGTATACTGCAATCCTCAGTGACCCAGAGGAGTCTGCTTCTCATGCCTCCGCAAACTTGCAGTGCATGGACTCCCTCATGCCTCAAAGCCTGCGAAAGGACCCAAAAATATGTGGCATCAAGGAGAAAGATCACTATTGGTTGGCAACCCTCCTTGACCACCGTTACAAGGGGAAAGTCTCAGAACTCATTCTGTCCCTACAAAGGGAGCAGGAGATGAAATCTCTTGAGGAAACCTTAAAGAGGAGTTTATCAAATGCCTTTCCCGACTCTGGTAGATTACAGTGTCATATAAAAGTCGTTTTGAGGCTTCTGTTGGTCAAGAGAGGAGAGGTGGAGAAGGGTGCCGCCGAAGTGATGCATTTCACAATTTTTTTAGTACTCGGTGCCCAGGACTGTCAGCTTCCACAACCCATCGGCAGCGTCTGCATCATATGGTGGATGATTATCCAGGGGCGAAAACATAGATGGAGAGATTTCCAGTTGATGATCCACTGGGTCATGAGAATAGACCACTGGCCAGAACCTGCCCAGTATGCAATTGAGCTGCCGGGCTGACCTGCATCCAGTGTTTTTTCCGAACAGGCATTCAGTGCTGCCGGAGGTTTTATTACTGATAAAAGAATGCGTCTGTCCACAGACTCCATGGACTGGCTGACATTTATCAAAATGAATCAGTCCTGGATTACCAGCAGCTATGAAGCCCCTGATGCTGATGTCACTGATTAAGTGTTTTTGGTATGTGGAATCTCTGCAAGACTTCTAGGCTGCCCAACGTTGTGGGTGTTGATTTAATTTGGAGGAAATTTTTTGGTGTAGGTTTCATGGGCACAATTAACACCCAATTTTTCAGGTGCATACCATTTAAATTCTTGACAGCAAGGCCAATTCTTGCTTTCATCAAGAGTACCTCTATTGGGTTACCATGTGAAGGCACCACAGACACCCAAAGACCAATTTTTCCATATCATTTCAATTTTTGACATCAAGGCAATTCTTGCTTTCATCAACCATATCTCTATAAGGTTACGGTGTGAAGGCACCTCCGACACCCAAAGACCAAATTTTCCGCACCTGTTACTTCTATCCAAAGTCTGCGGAAGAGACACCAGAATTTATCCAAAAAATCTCGAATCCTGTTCCCAGTGCACTACATTGTGGCCTCATCATATAGATTGGCTCCCAAGGATGTTTTTTACAAAACAAAGAAAGCTTTCAGGGAAAATGCCATTTTTTTGGGCTTTATAAATGCAATTATTGCTGCAGCAGCTTCTTTACACAGTACAGATGTGCTACTTTACAGGCAGTCTAAGTGGACCACCCCAGGCACTATATTGAAAGGACTTTTTATTTTTTTTTTTTGTTATTTCTCGTTTTTATGCTTTCACTTTAAGCATCGATAAATCACTGCTCATTTAAAAATGAAATTTTTTACAAACTTTTTTTTTTCATTGATATATTTCCCCTAGTGCAGTACCCGGGCCCCCATGACCATTGTACGCCCAATTACTTGCAGATAAGCCTTCAAAATGGACACTTGATTTTTCCAGTTTGGGTCCCATAGACTTCAATGGGGTTCGTTACAGACGGCCCCCGAGTTACAAACAAGATAGGTTTGTTCGCAAGTCGAATTTGTTTGTAAGTTTGAACAGGTAAATTTTTTAAAATGTAGCTCCCGCCAAAATAATAATTTGTAAGTTTTTTGGATAGCATAGGGAAGGGTTAACCCTGTACCATTTGTTTTGCTGTCTGTGTCCCCGCTCAGAAAATTTCACCTCACTTTCTGGTCCCTATGACAATTGGATTTTGAACATTTTGGGTTGTTGTGGAAACAAGGATTGGAGCTTCATTGGAGAAATCTTGTTTTCCATGAAAACTCTTACAGGAGTGAAATTCCCTTCCTAGGGGTAGATTTCCTCCCCCTTGTCTGTTTTCGGTTCCAAACTTTTGCAATGTTTGAAAGTTCTGGTACGAACTGAACAGGGGGTCGTTCAGGCCCATCCCTTTAAGAGACTGTCTCTGTCAGGGAAATGGCCATAGGAGAACTGGCAACATTGCCAGTAATATCAATGGTCGCTCCTGCCTCAATTGACACTGCCCTCTGCTGGCCTATAAAAGGTAGCCATAGGATCAGACTCATTGCTGGATTATCTCTCTGCTTCCTGTTTTCCTGTTTCCTGTTTGTTGTGACCTCGGCTTGTTCCTGATTCCATTTGATCTCCTGCTCCTGGTTTGACCCTTGGCTTCTTCCACTGACCGTGCCTCTGTTACCTACCGTGTATGACCCCGGCTTGCTTCAAGACCTCGGCTATTCTGGTTGTCTCCTGTGCATGACCTTGGCTTGTACCACGGTTCCCACTGCCTGCTCCAGTCCCAGACCTCGACCAGTTTCTGTCTTCGCTACCAGAGACTATTCCTTGGCACAAGGTAGCCCGCCTGCTCCAGAGCCCTTGAAGACTCCAACCCTGCTGTGGTTCCAGCCTGTTTCAGTTCACTCTCAGATTGCTCCTGGTTCTACCTACCTGCCTGCAGCTGGTAACCCGTGCCACTTGGGGCGCCACACCCTCTGTACCATCTCCAGGGGTGAGCCACACTGAGCCGCAAGGGGAGCCCTCTCAGCACCTTGGCCTCGGATCAGGTAACCCTGACAGTCCCAGAGTGGGCAGAGAATGTGACTCTATGTGACTGTAATTAATTCAGTAAAGCAAGAAAAGGAAAAACATGGAGTTAGACTCTACCTTGCCAATTAAGGTGGTTGGCCCATTCCTTGGGAAACTTGTCTGGAACATCTCTCAGTCAATGGCAGTGGTGTCTTAGTGAGTTGGGTTGGCCAGCATGTTGGTAGAGATGGATCCCTTGGCACAATGTATCCAGCAGTCCAGCAGCCTTTCGACCGAGGGGTTGGCATGATCCCTGAGAAATAAAGCTGGTAACCACAGGAGATGTAACCCAATCAACTATGGGAATCTGCTGGAGGGAGATTTTGTAGACTCATAGCCACCACTTGGGATGAGGTTTTCTATGTCCCTAGCACAGAAGTTCTTGACATAGGCCTCCCACTCTAAATCCATTAAGAGTGGGAGGGAAAAGCACATCCTGCTCATGGGAAGGGGTGGTCCTACATCCAGAGAGGGAAGGGAAAGTAGAGCCTGCACATGTCAGGGGGTGTTCCTACATCCAGGGGAGGAGGGAAAAGCAAAGCCTTCCCATGGGGGTCCTACAGGGGAGGGAAAAGCAGAGCCAACTTTTGGAAGGGGGTGGTCCTACATTCAGAGTGGGAGGGAAAAGCAGAGCCTTCTCATGGGAAGGAGTGGTTCTACATTCTGTTCTTACATCCAGAGGGGAGGGGAAAGTAGAGCTTACTTATGGGAAGGGGTGGTTCTAGATCCAGAATGGGAGGGGATAGCAGAGCCTACACATGGGAGGGGGTGGTCCTACATCCAGGAACGGGGAGGGGGGGAAAGAGCCTTTCTATAGGAAGGGGTTGTCCTACATCCAGAAGGGGAGGGGAAAGCAGAGCCTTCTCATGGGAAGGAGTGGTTCTACATTCTGTTCTTACATCCAGAGGGGAGGGGAAAGCAGAGCTTACTTATGGGAAGGGGTGGTCCTAGATCCAGAATGGGAGGGGATAGCAGAGCCTACACATGAGAGGGGGTGGTCCTACATCCAGGAACGGGGAGGGGGGAAAGAGCCTTTCTATAGGAAGGGGTTGTCCTACATCCAGAAGGGGAGGGGAAAGCAGAGCCTGTTCATGAGGAGATGTGGTCCTACATTCAGAGGGGGAGAGGATAACAGAGCCTGGTCATAGGAAGGGGTGGTCCAACATCTGGAGTGGGGTGGAGAAGAGCTTATCCATGGGAAGGGGTCAGGGCCGTCTTTAACACAGGGCAAAAGGGCAGCTGCCCTGGGCCCAGTCACTGTTGTAGGGGCCCAAGGCAGCTTCCCCTTGAGATCAAACTGCCTGCAAATAGTTGACAAGTGGATTCGGGAGGGCCCACGAAAATGTTTGCCCAGGGTCCAATCAATATTAAAGACAGCCCTGGAAGGAGTGGTCCTACATCAATGGAGAGAAAAACCTTTTTCAAGGAAGGGGTGCTCCCCTCCTCTAGACATTGGTTTTTGGATAGGGTGATGAAGGTTTTGACCATCTTTCATATTTTTATTGCTGCTTGAGTCCCTATCAGAGATATTTTCACTCTTGTTCTGTTTAGGTGACAACATTCTAATCAGATCAGAAAGTGTTGGGAAATCTCCCCAATGGGGACACAACAATAAATAGCTGATTGAGGTTTTACCCTTTTATCACATTGTTTCAAACTAAAGAAGAACAGGTTTAGCCCGGAGACACTCTTTAGGTCAGGAAGGCGGTGGCGGGTCGATCAGGACTCAGGAACTCGTGTTTCAGTCTATAATCTTCCTCATCATTCTAAATACTGAGAGTCTGGGCAGCTCGTGTATTGCGTGTTTCTCCTCGCTCTACGCGTGCCGTTGCAGCCTCTCCAGTTTAAAATGTCCGGAGTGATTTATTTGGTAACACATCTCCAATTAATTTCAATTTCTCTTCTCAGCTGAGGCCGTCCCTGTATGTAGACCATCAATTCTGAGCAGAGTTTCTGTCACGGCGGCGGTGTGCTACGTATTCATCATAGGTAGGAAACGGTTTCCGACATCTCATTCCCCAGATCCCCAACTGATACATGTCACACGTCTCCTGGAATGTTCCAGATAAACCCGGCTTCCATTAGTGAACACCCTGTACACATGTTGTAGGTCAGGCAATGCAACATTTGATAAATACACAGAGAACAGACAGCGGTAACGACAGGCAGGCATTGCCGGATTCGCTATTAGACACAGTAGACTTTTGCCTATGGGCAGCAGAACGAAAAGATGACTTTTTACCAAATAGTTGACTACATAATTTTTTTTTTTTATCATAAGTCATCTCAACCTTTTTTACAGATTTCCCAAATTTGTAAAGCAGGTTACAAGTAATACAACAACTCCTTGTTCTCTGTATACAAGGCAATCTTGATAAGCCTAAAGCAGTAGTAAACCGCTAAAAAAAACAAAAAAAACAAAAAAATAACCTGAAAGACGAGCATTGCATACTAGCACATTATGAAATACAGTACTTACCTTACAACGAAGCCCCCACGGCAGCACCCGGTCACCACTGAGGGAGCTGACATGTTCCCTCTGCGTCTCTTCCGAGTTTGCGGGCTCCGGCGCTGTGGGTGGCCGGAGCCACGATGACGTCACTCCATTCCGGCAAGGAGCTCTGAAGTTCTGGCACGATATGCCGGACCTTCAGAGCGCATGCCCTGCTGATGTCAGTGGCTGCATGCAGGGTGAATATCTCCTAACCGTGCAGGTTTAGGAGATATTCATTTTACCAACAGGTAAGCCTTATTATAAGGGCCAAACTGGCAACTTTCGGACCAAGGGGAAAGTACAAACCAGAGGCCCATGGTGCAGCGACTCGGCCTCCCTCCCACTCTCCCTCTTCCCGGCCTCCTCCTGACCCCAATTCCAGGCTGAAGCCCTGCTCCAGGTACTCTTTACTCACCGGCTGAATCCAGGTTCCCAACCTGGCCAGCAGGGGGCAGTTGGGCGGAGCTGGGACAGCTTGGTTGGGGCTGGCCAGGGGAGGAGAGCCTCCAGTGTGGCATAGAACCGGCCTCTGCTCAGACACAGTTTACACCATCCATGCTGGGGGGGGGAGGCCTGCGCTCTGTCCTTGTCTTCATCCCGCACTCAGTAGGTCACCAGTGGGGACTTTTTACTTCTCTTCACCAGGAATCCTTTAGGCATGTCTGTGGCAGAAGCGGTGCAGCCTTTTTAAAGGAAATCAGAGCGGCCCAGGGGGCAATTGCCCCCCTGCCCCCTGGCCCAGCCCTCCCCTGCTTATTATAGGCTTACCTGTAGGTAAAAATCACCATGCAGGGTATACAACCGCTGGTTGATCTAGTGGCAAAGGGTGGGTTGCCAGCACCCACACCAAGGCAAGTATTGTGCCCCCTAACCCATGGACCATTAGCACTCCTTCCAAGTATCTTCCAACAGAGTATATATACACTCAACGGTCACTTTATTAGGTACACCTTGCTAGTAGCGGGTTGGACCCCCTTTTGCTTTCATTCTTGGTGGCATAGATACAACAAGGTGTTAGAAACGTTCCTCAGAGATTTTGCTCCATAGTGACATGATAGCATCACGCAGTTGCTGCAGATTTGTCGGCTGCACATCCATGATTCCAATCCCCCATCACTCTTGCCGACTTGTCTTCTTCCCATACTGCCATCTCTTCCCCAGGTAAGTGACACACATACATAAAGTGCTCAGGCCAAAAGGGGAAAGTACAACATATCCGTTACAGGTGCTGGCCTTGGCTCACCACCGTGGACCATAAAGATACCAGAGAAGGATACGGCCGCACTCCACAGCTGAGATAAGATTATGAAGTTCCTTTATTTCATCGTCAGTCCAGACAGACGAGACAGGTAGACAGGTTAACGTCTCACACGACACACCGTGCTTGTTCACAGCACCTGGCCATCCATCATCAGAGCAGACCACCTTCTTCCATTTCTCTGTGCTCCAATTCTGATGCTCACATGCCAATTGTAGGTGCTTTTGGCTGTGGACACGGGGCAGCATGGGCACCCTGACCGGTCTGCCACTACACAGCAGTAGCGGCCCTTCCATTGGGGGCACAGGGGCGCCCATCCATGCCCCCCCCCCATCCATGCGTCCGGCCCCCTAATCTACATGCAGGGCACTGGACGCATGGATTCCAATGGTGTTTTTTTTTTTTTTTTGAAGCACGCGATTAGAGCCAGAGGCTTCAAATAAGGGTGGCCTCAGGGCGCCCTGAGCCCACCCAGTTGTGTGACAATAGCGAATGAGTATTCGCTATTGTCACACGGATCCTCCTCCTCCTGGCCAATCAGGAAGCGGGACCTGAGACCCGTTTCCCGATTGGCCAAAAGGAGAAGCCATGCCATTGGCCAAGGAGGAGGAGGAGGGAGGGAGGAGACGCAGGAGACTGAGAACCCGCCACCGCTGATGCTGCCAGCAGTGCCATCTTAAGAGCATTAAAGGGCCCCGGGCAATGCAGTGCACTGTGGCCCCGCCTACATGATCACCCACGAGAATTAAAATGCAAATTATTGATAAGGCGATATTTATTGGTACAGCAGTGCCAGGCTAATGACAGCTTCCAATTTCGGTGGCTTGGTTCGGTGAACACACACACGGACTGGACTCGACTGTCCTGTGTGTGTCTGTTCCCATAGAGGCGGACAGACATTCCTGCAGTTGTGGGCTCCCCCTCCACGGCCCAAGTGACCTGACAACAGCGCAGGGCAGACAGGCTCTTGCCACCTGCTAAGTTCGGCGGCAGGATGTACACGGGAATCGGGACTAATGCTTGGCTGGGGCCTGGTTGCTGGGCAGGTAGGGCCCCCCTGGCAAGTGGGGCCCCTGGGCAACTGCCCAGCATGCCCATTCTGCAAGATGGCCCTGGCTGACAGCCTGCCCTCCACATGTTCAGGGTAAGTGAGCCGGCGACCGGGGGGGGTATGATATGTAGGCTGGTGTGGTCCGGGGGGGTATGGTGTGGTCCGTCTGCCCCCCCCCCCCCGGCCCATGGAGCACCAGCCGCCACTGCTACACAGCCCCATGCACGACAAACTGCGATAAACATTTTTTTCTGCTCTCGATATATGAACTTCAGGGACAACATGTTCACTTGCTGCCTGATATATCCCACCCCCTTTCAGATGTCATTGTAACCAGATAATTAATGTTATTGTCTCAGTGGTCATAGCTGATCGGTGTACAGTACAATAATATGATGGTGATATAGTATCAGTGTGTATTCTACGGTTCTGACGGCTGTAGACAGCGCGGTTGTAGGTTTATATATTCATCGGTCATTGGGGTGGGGGAAGGGAGTAGAAATACTCTAAAAGTGGACTTATCCTTTAAGTCTCTGTGAACACTGACTGATTTGGGAGCCCCAATTACAGGTGGCGATCCTCCCCGGCGGTGGCTGGAGGTCACACACAGAGAGGAGATGTCATCTCTCGGGCCCCCGGTGTCATGTCACACAGCGTGGAGTCCATTAGGATGGCGGTTGGGCCGCGGACTCGCGGCGTAGAGGGGAAAAGGCTGCTAGGATGAGAGTTTGACAGATGTGTTAATCTGCAGGAGTCGCCATCTCGTCGCACCCCTCCTCCGCCACTGACAAATGACTCCCCATCTCAGAACAAATTACTAACAGCCTGTCATGCCATACATCACTGAATGTGTGTTATCTGCCGCTGAGCTGCCCACAACTCCTCATCTATTACCAAACCACCCAGCCCCTGACCAAATCTCCCCGTCCACCATCCATCATCCGCCTGATGCAGCTCACCATACACCTTACAATCTGATTGCAAGCTGCAGCTGGTGGAAAATACAGCCGATTGGTTCTAGTAAATGCTGCCCCCAATGGCTCCTCCTGACCAGGTGTGACAGGGAGGCCCCCTTGAGCATGGGAATGGCAGCACCCTTCTCAATGCCGCGCCTAGGGCATATGTCCACCCTGCCCCACATGGTTTCGACCCTTGATAGATCCTTATATTTAACAGTTTTTAAATCTAAAGTTGATTGCCAAAAGATTGTACAATGTATGGTGACCCTCAGTGGTGTATTTAGGTTTTGTGCTGCCCTAGGCCTGACTAAACTTGTGCACCCCCTAATTTAAATATAACCCACCCCTTCCTGTAAAGGCCACACCCCCTTCCTGTTTATGACCCGCCCTGTCACCTGTAAACCACAGACCACAACCACAGTCTATCAGTGCCCATCAGTGCAGCCTCATCAGTTCCCATGAGTTCAGCCTCATCAGTGATCATCAGTGCAGCCTCATCAGTGCCCATCAGTGCAGCCTTATGAGTGATTTGCCTCATGGACCCTGCCCTCCAGCCCAATTCACCCCATAAGACTGGCACTATACTAAAAGTGTAGCACAAGCCGGCGGGACCCCTTTCGTGCGGAGTTTTGGGAGGAGGCTGTTGTTTTTTTTTCGTGTGGGGTGCAGCTTTTTTGCTGCCCCCCTGCAAAGTGCCGCCCTAGGCCTGGGCCTTGTAGGCCTAGGCCAAGATACAGCACTGGTGACCCTTATGGAATGCAAATCCCAATGCAGTGTAGCTGAGGTCATGTGACCACAGGTATTTGGAATGGTCTGGTGTGGAAAGTGGGGTCCCCCAAGGACCTGTCCTGGGACCGATCCTATTTAATTTATTCATAAACGACCTAGAGGATGGAATAAACCGCACAATCTCCATATTGGTGGACGATACTAAATTACGCAGGGCAGTAACTTCTATGCAGGATGTGGAAACCTTACATGAAGACCTGAACAAAATAATGGGGTGGGCAACTACATGGCAAATGAGCTTTAATATTGAAAAATGTAAGGTAATGCATTTGGGTGCCAGAAATACGAGTGCAAGTTACTCACTAGGGGGGGAACCTCTGGGGGAATCTAAGATGGAAAAGGACCTGGGGGTCCTAGTAGAGGACAAGCTCAGCAATAGCATGCAATCCCAAGCTGCTGCAATTAAAGCCAACAGAATAATGGGATGTATAAAAAGGGGATTCACTCCAGAAATAAAACGATAATTCTCCCACTTTACAAGACTCTGGTCCGGCCGCATCTGGAGTATTCAGGGCCAGATTAACATAGGGGCTATTGGAGCTGCAGCTCCAGGCCCCTACCTTAATATAGGCCCCGGGTTGGCCATATTCACTGTTACCGCTCTTCTGTCACTTGTAAACACAGAAGTCTGGCTTCTATGCTCGCTTCCCCAAGCAGCTCCCTCAGAACCTCCCCACACAGCGCGAAGGCCGGACAAGGAGGGACAGCATCCCATGTTGAATTAGGCATGCATGGCTGCACCCTTCCTCCTCTGGGTGCATGCCAAGGCACAGCCCTTAAGGCCCATCAAAATCCTCAGCACCAAGCCCATGATGCTCTTAATCCGGCCCTGGGAGTATTCAGTCCAGTTCTGGGCACCAGGGGTGTAACTACAGGGGTTGCAATTGCAACCGGGCCCCATGCTCCAGGGGGCCTGTGCGGCTCCCCTGTGCAGCTGGATAGGAGGGACGGGGGGGGGGGGCAGCATGTAAAGAAATCACTGTCCTCCTTTTTCCTCCTGTAGCTGCAGGAGGAAAATGGAGGAGATTGGTTCCTCTGTATGCTGCCCCCGACACTCCTCCTATCCAGTTCACTTGTGTTCTGCTGATTCTGGGCCCCTGTGTGCTCTCCTGGTCCCCCAACCTACTGTGCTGCCCCCCCCCCCCCCCCCACTGTGCTCCCTTCCCTCTTCTGCTGGCTGCTGCAGGGGATGTGTCACAATAGAGAATCAGGAAGGGGTCGGTAAATATGTAATTTACCAGCTCCTTCCTTTTCTGAATGGACAGAGTCATAGTCATTGACATTGGAGAAAAATAAAATAAAATGATAAAAAAATAATACAATTAAAATACCAAAAAATAAAAACTGCTGATACCATTGGGTGAACTTCCAGGATCGCAAAGGTCACAGTTGCGACCGGGCCCTGGCATTCCACCACCGTAGGGGGCCCACTGCAGAACTTGTGAAATGGTTCGGCTGCGGGACCATAATAAAGGGCCAGTGGGAAGAGCCCCAGGCGTAAAAGGGAAGGGCCTCAGCCAGAGGGCAGGGGGGCCCTTCATGGTTTCTTGCACCGGGGCCCTGAAGGTTCTAGTTACGCCTCTGCTGGGCAGCGGTCCTCAGGAAGGATGTGCTGGAACTGGAGAGAGTCCAGAGAAGGGCAACAAAGCTAATAAAGGGAATGGAGGGCATCAGCTATGAGGAAAGACTACAAGCACTGAACTTATTCTCTCTGGAGAAGAGACGATTGAGGGGGGATATGATATCAATGTACAAATACTGTACTGGTGACCCTAGCATAAGGAACAAACTATTCAGAGAAAGGGAATATAAAAGGACTTTTAGCCATTCACTAAAATTAGAAGAGACGCGGTTTAACCTTAAACTGCGTAAAGGGTTTTTTACCATCAGAGCAGTAAGGATGTGGAATTCTCTTCCACAAGCAGTGGTATCAGCAGGGAGCATCGATAGTTTCATAAAACTATTAGATGGGCACCTTAACGACCACAAAGCACAGGGGTATACAATGTACAACATACAGGGGTATACAATGTACTACTGACATAAACACGCACTCATCATAGGTTGAACTGGATGGACTGGTGTCGTTTTTCAGTGCCGGTTCACACTAATGCAACCACAGACATCACATATGGTTCGCAGTGCACTGCTCCTAAAATCACATGCGATGTCTGTGCGGTGCAAATTTCAGCCATACAGATTGTCATGTGTTCCACAAGATGTCCCAGCTCCTCCATCGTACATACTGAGAAGTCGCTCTCCGGAAAAGATGAGGAAAAGGAGAGAGAGAGCTCAGGCGCTGTCCAGGGTGCTGAAATCTCCAACAATAGAAAGGAATTTCAGAATAAAATCCCTGCACAGTCCACATAATATACAGTACAGTATACGGACACTGCGAAACCCTTCCCGAAGGATCACTCCACCCCAATATGACATTTTATTGGAGCCAAATCCCTGACAGTTCCTTCTAGTTCACAGGGACTCTAATGGTGAAAATCTTTGCCAAGAGTTCCCGGGTCTGTACACCTGCTGTGCCCATTATGAGGGGTTCTCACCATCCCTGTGCTGAGATCCTGGGTCTGTACACCTGCTGTGCCCATTATGAGGGGTTCTCACGATCCCTGTGCTGAGTTCCCGGGTATGTACACTTGCTGTGCCCATTATGAGGGGCTCCCACCATTCCTGTGCTGAGTTCCTGGGTCTGTACACCTGCTGTACCCATTATGAGGAGTTCCCACCATCCCTGTGCAGAGTTCCTGGGTCTGTACACCTGCTGTGCCCATTATGAGGGGTTCTCACGATCCCTGTGCTGAGTTCCCGGGTATGTACACTTGCTGTGCCCATTATGAGGGGCTCCCACCATTCCTGTGCTGAGTTCCTGGGTCTGTACACCTGCTGTGCCCATTATGACGTGTTCCTACCATCCCTGTGCTGAGTTCCTGGGTCTGTACACCTGCTGTGCCCATTATGAGGGGTTACCACCATCCCTGTGCTGAGTTCCTGGGTCTGTACTCCTGCTGTGCCCATTATGAGGGGTTCACACCATCCCTGTGCTGAGTTCCTGGGTCTGTACACCTGCTGTACCCATTATGAGGAGTTCCCACCATCCCTGTGCTGAGTTCCTAGGTCTGTACACCCGCTGTGCCCATTATGAGGGGTTCCACCATCCCTGTGCTGAGTTCCCGGGTCTGTACACTTGCTGTGCCCATTATGAGGGGTTCCCACCATCCCTGTGCTGAGTTCCTGGGTCTGTACACCTGCTGTGCCCATTATGAGGGGTTACCACCATCCCTGTGCTGAGTTCCTGGGTCTGTACACTTGCTGTGCCCATTATGAGGGGCTCCCACCATTCCTGTGCTGAGTTCCTGGGTCTGTACACCTGCTGTGCCCATTATAAGGGGTTACCACCATCCCTGCCTCTTCTAGAATTTTGCCCAGAACTTGAGGATAAATAACAGGCAGCCTGTTGCATCTGCTAGAATTTCTAACCTTGCAAATATAGATTTTGGGGTTGACATGTCCTTGGAAGAAATCACGTGACTCCAGCACAGGTGGACCTTCCCATAGTTCTCATAGACTTGACCGACCTCCATAGCTCCAGCACAGAAGCAGGCCAGGAGCCGCCATAAAACAGAAAATTGTATCAAATACTTACCGTAATTTTCCTTTCCTGGCGCCAATCCATGGCAGAATAGCACCACATGTAGGCTGCCATGTCGACACCAGGAAAGTCAGATGGAAATCCTGGCAGAGCTGACCCTGAGTTGGGGATTTCACATCACATTTAGAGTTTTACTTGAAGTGCCCCCCTCCCTCGCCATGCTGTGACTTTATCATCTTCTGACCAGCGCATGCTGAGCCAGCGTTTCCCGGCGCTGACAATCTTCTGCTCATTTCTGTTGGGCTGTCAGTGCGCGTTAGTCTCCGGAGCTCTCAGCGCTCTCAGTCCGGCCGCGTGATGTGTTGTCTTGTTGATTCGTATGGACACCGTGTACACAGCCACAGATGTAATCACAGGGACCTGTGGATGTTCAGATGGAGAGGCGTCCTTGCCGCATCCGCCGTGTCAGCACTTCCAGGCCGACCCTCATTACTTCTTATTGCCTTCTGCTGCTTTCTCGCTTTTTAACCTCTTTGCAGCTGCTCAGGAGGTGGCGGCCACATTGCGAGCTTAACGTAAGACAGAGGGCTGCAAATGTCAGCTGACCCTGTGCTGAGTTCTCGGGTCTGCACACCTGCTGTGCCCATTACGAGGGGTTCCACCATCCCTGTGCTGAGTTCCCATGTCTGTACACCTGCTGTGCCCATTATGAGGCGTTCCACCATCCCTGTGCTGAGTTCCCGGGTCTGTACACCTACTGTACCCATTATGAGGGGTCTCACCATCCCTGTGCTGAGTTCCTGGGTCTGTACACCTGCTGTGCCCATTATGAGGGGTTCCACCATCCCTGTGCAGAGTTCCCGTGTCTGTACACCTGCTGTGCCCATTATGAGGGGTTCTTACCATCCCTGTGCTGAGTTCCTGGGTCTGTACACCTGCTGTGCCCATTATGAGGGGTCTCACCATCCCTGTGCTGAGTTCCTGGGTCTGTACACCTGCTGTGCCCATTATGAGGGGTTCCACCATCCCTGTGCAGAGTTCCCGGGTCTGTACACCTGCTGTGCCCATTATGAGGGGTTCTCACTATCCCTGTGCTGAGTTCCCGGGTCTGTGCACCTGCTGTGCCCATTATGACGTGTTCCCACCATCCCTGTGCTGAGTTCCCGGTTTGTACACCTGTTTTGCCCATTATGAGGAATTCCCACCATCCCTGTACTAAGTTTCTGGTTCTGCAGCAATAGGCAGCTGTAGAAGGTATTCATCCATCATGCCATACCATCAAGAAGGTGTATGATTGACCCCATATTTATTCTGCAGCAGGAGAACCACCCCAAACATACAGCCAGTGTGATAAGAACTATCTTCAGTGTAAAGAAGAACAAAGAGCCTGGGAAGTGATGGTTTGGCCCTCACAGAGTCCTGATCTCGCCATCATGGAGTCTGTCTGGGATGACATGAAGAGACAGAAGGTTTGGAGGCAGCCGATATCCACAAAAGATCAGGTGCTGAGCAGTGGCGGCCGGTGTATTGAGGGCGCAGGGGCGCCGCCCCCCCATCCATGTGTCCGGCCCCCTAATCTGCATGCAGGGCGCTGGACGCATGGAGCTTAATGGGTTTTTTTTTTAAATCACCTGATTAGAGCCAGAGGCTCTAATAGGGTGATGCAAAGGGTGGAGCCAGGGCGCAGAGCAGTGCGCCCCGAGCCCACCCATTGTGTGACAATAGCGAATGAAAATTCGCTAGTGTCACACCGATCCTCCTCCTGGCCAATCAGGAAGCGCGTCTGATGCGCGCTTCCTGATTGCCCGCAAGGCAAACCCCATGCCATTGGCCGAGGAGGAGGCGGGAGTGGGAGGACTGGAGGAGACGCGCCGCCGGGGGACACAGTGAGGAGAAGCCGCCGCCAGGACTGAAGAGAAGCCGCTGCCGGGACTGAAGAGAAGCCGCCGCCGCTCCAGGGCTCCAGGTAAGTGCACTGGTCTAAGGGGGGCCCACACTGCATTGAAGGGGGCACGCACGCACGCTGGTCTCTGCATTGATGGGGGCAAGGCATGCTGGTCACTGCATTGATGGGGGCAAGGCATGCTGGTCACTGCTTTGAAGGGGGCACGGCAAGCTGGTCACTGCTTTGAAGGAGGCACGGCAAGCTGGTCACTGCATTGAAGGGGGCACGGCACGCTGGTCACTGCATTGATGGGGGGCATCCTGGTCACTGCATTGAATGGGGGCATGCTGTGTTAACTCTGCATTGAATGGGGGCACGCTGTAGTAACTCTGCATTGAATGGGGGCACGCTGTAGTAACTCTGCATTGATGGGGGCACACTACACTTTGATTACTGAAGGCCCCTTTCACACTTTTGTGACCTCAAAGTCATGCAATTTTTTGCCACGCTTTTTGCCGCAAAACAATGCCTATTAGATTTTTTCTGTTTGCGACCCCCCCCCCCCCAAAAAAAAATTTTGAGCACCAGTCGCCACTGGTGCTGAGTTCTCCAACATGTTTGGAACAGCCTACCTGCTGAGTTCCCTCAAAAACTGTGTGCAAGTCTACCTAGAAGAATTGATGCTGGATTGAAGCCAAAGGGCGGTCACACCAAATATTGATTGGATTTGGATTTCTCTTATGTTCACTCACTTTCCATTTTGTAGCTTGTTAAAAATAAACTATTAAAGGAAGAAAAAAAAAAGAATATATATTAGAAATCCAGTATGGTGGCCTGAATTTATGGAAGGAGCCCGGGGAGAGAGGGGGGGGGGGTTATTTAAGCAGCCCACTCATCTGCGTTCCTTGTCTGTTCCAGTGCACAATACCCTCCCTCCCATCCCCTACAGGGCACTTCCTTCACATCCCTCTTCTACAATCAACCATTACTTATCTTGGGTATGTCCCCTTTTTACATAGTTGCCAACATTTAAAAAAAATTTCCAGGGACACTTTGCAGCACAGCTATCAATTACTTACCACACCCACTTCCCCAGAAGCCCCGCCCACTCCGCATAATTAATCTCCCCCTACTTATCATCAGATTATAGGGTCGTCTACTCAATAAAGAGAGAATTACAGGAAATTGAAAAGGGAATTTCAAACTTGAGGCCAAAGTAGCAGAGTTGGAATAATTCTCCCATTCAGCTGCACTACTTCTGCGTAAAAGGAGGAGAAGATGGAGAGGGGGAGTAGATGAAGGGGGGAGAAGATGGAGGGGGGGGGGAGAAGATAGAGGGGGGGAGAAGATGGAGGGGGGGTGGAGGGTGGGAGAAGATGGCGGGGAGGAGAAGGATGGAGGGGTTAAGAAGATGGAGGGGGGAATAAGATGGAGGGGGGAGAAGACGGGGGGGAGAAGACTGGGGGGGAGAAGACAGGGGGGGGAGAAGATGGAGGCAGTGGGGGGAGGAGTTGCATGGAGAGGTTGGAGATGAAGAGGGGTGAAAGTGAGATGTGGATGGGGGGTGCAGAGGTAAGCGGTTGTGGAGGAAGGCTGAACTCTGCACTCTGTATGTAGTGCACTACCAAACTCTACACTCTGTGTGTACTCCCCGAACTCTGTACATAATGCACTCCCACTGTGATCTAAACACACCCACTAATTTATGAGGTTTAGAAGATGTGTGTATGAAAAGTGTTTGAGGGGGGGGGGGGCTTTGGGGTGTCATGGTTGAGTTCCTGCACCTATTTTCTTAAAAAAATATATATATATATATATATATATATATATATATATATATATATATATATATATATTTTTTATAAATGAAATTATACAAAAATATATAGAATAGTATAAATACAATTACACAAAAAAAAAATATTTTTTAAATGTGTAAAGATTATAAATAAAATAAAATAAAAACAAATAAAAAAATATTACAATAAATACAAATCAAGCTCCACATTAAGGCCAAACTCCAGGAAAGAAACAACCTTGGGCAGTTTGCTGTGTATAAATAAATGACCTTTAGGCCCCGTTCACACTGGGGCGATCCGACTTGCCGGGGCGACCTCGGAGCGGCCGGCACGATCTTCATAACATTGAAGTCTATGGCGGTCGCCTCCTGGTCGCCCCAAAGAAGCTCCGGACCCTTTTTCTAAGTCGGAGCGACTTGTGTCCCTCCTATTAGAACGGGTCCGCAGCTTCTCTATGCCAGGCGACCTGTCAGGCGACCCCAGTGTGAACGGGGTCTTATTGAGACCTGCCCCACGTCTGGCTGCTGCTCCATTCAGTAAATCTTTCACCTTCATTCAGCCGCCGAAGTACTGTAAGTTCTGAATGTCCTCTGCTGAGACTTGTAGTTCCAGTAGTAGTACACGGAACACATAGCTCCCAACTGTCCCTCTTTCCTCCTCATTTGTCCCTCATTTTGGTCTGATCTGTATAGTTGTATATAAAATGCACTATTTATCTTTAATAAATCTTCATGCAATTTCTAAACTGCTGCAGTTGCAAATTCCAAAAGCCAATATAGAGGAACAGTAGTAGTTAAAAAAAGCACTTGTGAGTTTAACCAATCATTTTTTTTTTTTGGACAATTCTCCCCTTTAAGGGGGCGTGGCAGGGGGTGTGTCCTATCCCTACATACTTATGCTAATAGGTGTCCCTCATTCCCATCTTGGAAAGTTGGGAGGTGTAAAAACATAGCAGGCATCTCATTGTACACCTCCTCCATTCAGAAAACAAAACGTTGTATTCTTTTTACTTGAATACGAGGCTTTCTGTGATGGGAGGAGGGGACAGATGGACATCACAATCTCCTCTCCTCCATTCACAGAACGAAGGTGAACGATGAGCGACCTGTTATGATCTGTGTATTACTGCCAGAACTACAAGTCTCAGCGCCAGGCATTCAGCGCCAGGCAGTACTATGGGGGATAAATTAAAGTAAAGGCTTCAATGAATGGAGCAGAAGCCAAAAATGGGGCAGGCATCAGTGAAGGTCATTTATTTATGCGCTGCAAATTACCTTTTTTTTTAAACTCGCTCATCCATGTCTTTATGGACCTTGCTTTGTGCACTGGTCCAAATCCTTGGTGGTGGGGGGATTATGGTGTGGGGGTTGTTTTTCAGGGGTTGGGTTTGGCCCCTTAGTTCCAGTGAAGGGAACTCTTAAGGCGTCAGCTTACCAAGACATTTTGGCCAATTCCATGCTCCCAACTTTGTGGGAACAGTTTGGGGATGGCCCCTCCCTGTTCCAACATGACTGCGCACCAGTGCACAAAGCAAGGTCCATAAAGACATGGATGAGCGAGTTTGGGGTGGAGGAAATTGACTGTCCTGACCTCAACCCGATAGAACACTTTTGGGATGAATTAGAGCGCAGACTGTGAGTCAGGCATTCATCAGTGCCTGACCTCAGAAATCAGCTTCTGGAAGAATGGTCAAACATTCCCATAGACACTCCTAAACCTTGTGGACAGCCTTCCCAGAAGAGTTGAAGCTGTTATAGCTGCAAAGGGTGGACCAACTCAATGTTGAACCCTACGGACTGAGGCTGGGATGCCATTAAAGTTCATGTGTGTGTAAAGGCAGGTGTCCCAATACTTTTGGTAATATAGTGTAGTTTGTATGTTATTTTCCTGTAAGTACAATCCTCCATTCTGTGGACACCCAAAAACCCGCACAAATGTGGAGTTCTGTAATATTCCCCTCCCTTGGCAGCAACTGTACATCAAAGGTTATGAAGGAGGGTAAGGGGAGAGGCAAAGGAGCTGAGTCAGCACAGACAGTAATTAGATACCCCTGGAGGAGGAAAGGGGTATGACATGCAAGGAGGAGGGGGGATCAATGCCAGGGACTGGTCTGTGTTTGCATCAAGTTCAGAGTTCCATTGCAGGTTTTTTTTTAAAAAAAAATGGAAATGAAAAACACTGCAGGTAAGAATGTAAAAGACCTGATTTTTCTGCCGTGTTTCTAACTTGGTGACAAGATCCCTTTAGAGCAGGTGTGCAGTCCACTAAATCCCAAATATTACCCCTCCCCTGCACCCATCTTTATTAGCTGAAACCAAGAGGGAAAAAATGACCTAAATAAATATATAATAATACCTTACATCCCAATAAATGACCAAAAATAAATAAATAAACAATAATACCTTACATCCCAAAAAATGAAAAAAATGACCAAAAAATAAATAAATAAATAAATAAATAAATAATAATATCTTACATCCCAAAAAAAATGAAAAAAAAATTACCAAAAAAAATAAATAAATAAATAATAATACCTTACATCCCAAAAAATGAAAAAAGTGACCAAAAAAATAAATAAATAAATAATAATACCTTACATCCCAAAAAATTACCAAAAAAATAAATAAATATATAATAATACCTTAAATCCCAAAAAATTAAAAAATGACAAAAATAAATAAATAATAATACCTTACATCCCAAAAAAATGAAAAAAGAAAATGATCAAAAAATAAATAAATACATAAATAAATAATAATACCTTACATCCCAAAAAATGAAAAAAAAAATGACCAAAAAAATAAAAAAATAAATAATAATACCTTACTTCCCAAAAAATGACCAAATAAAATAAATAAATATATAATAATACCTTACATCCCAAAAAATTAAAAAAAATGACAAAAACAAATAAATAAATAAATACCTTACATCCCATCCCCCTGACCTCCTCCCAGGCCAAGGTGACAGCAGGTCAGATAGAGCTCCGCCTCATTTCCCGGCTGGAGGAATGTCCAGCATCATCTATTTCCTCCCCCCAACCTGACAGTGCCTGGCCCCGCCCCTTTCATTAATTGGATTTCAGTTATTTTAATCATGGAGGCTCAGCATCTGCATGTGGGTGTTGCCAAAGCCTGCCTAGGAACGCCCACTCTTCCAGACATCCACCCATCAAGGCATTGTGATATTTGCATAACTCCTCCCACTGCTTGCATCAGAGCTGAGGGTTATAGTGAGGAGTGCTGAGGCAGGGGACTGTGATGTGTTCAGGAAGCTATGTACAGGCCCCTCCCACCAGCCATTATCTGCCTGCATTGCATAGAGAAGCACAGAGACCCAGAGATGTCACTGGATCTATACTAAGGTATGAAATTAAAATGGAAAGGTTTTATATAAAAATGTCATTAGCATGTTAATTGGGGGGGGGGGGGGGTGGGCAGCTTTGATACAGGGTTTGGTATAGGTCCGGGTCCTCACAGTTTATGTTTGTAGCACTACTCCCAAGGGAGCTGCTGGCAACCTTCAAAGTGCACTTTTGTCTTCATCCCACTTTCCCTATCTCCTGTAGAGCAAGCCTCACACTTGGATTGAGCATTAGAACAAAGTCCAGGACACAAAAATAGAGATTTTGAACATTTTCTTCGGCCGTTGCCACAAGGTGACATCCCGGACGAGCCCCCAAATGTAGCAATACTCCCAAGGGAGCCGCTGAAGACGAGTTCCCCTGGGTTACCATTAGCAACAGTAGAACATTCAAACATGTTTCCAAGTGATTTTACCTCAGACAAGGACCAGTCCAGTTTCTTTGGTTTTTATGTTTTATTAGGAACTTGGATAGGAGAAGAGAAGAGTGGGATACTGCAACAGACTAAACTATGCACAATGAGCAGGGACGATCTGATAAATGCTGTTTAACGCTGGATAAATGCTGAGTAACGCTGAGTTGAGCTAGTCACGGCTAGGCCGCTTAATTTACTTTGCCTTTACACTGTGAAGAGTCCTTTAGCATCTTAAGGCACTCCTTTCCCGACTGCCTGGACCACCTTCCTCAGCAACAGGAGGAGAGACAGCCGTCCACCTCCTCCTGGGACTTTGCTCCCGCCAAAAATCGCCCTGTCACATTCTCCCGCCCTATTTATGGCCAATCCCAGGATGCATTGCCACATGCCCTCCCACTGGGACTGCCATGAAACAGGATGTGTCACTGGCTAGGTTTCCTCCACTGTCCAACAAGCTTCCTCATTGGACACTGGACTCCCTCATTGGACACAGTGGGGACACTCCCTCAGACCCAGTGAATCACACCTGGAAACATGTGACAGGCAAAACTAACAGATCAGCTCCCCCTGATAAGCAGCAGGAGCAAAATAGATGCTTTTACCTAGCACCTGTCTAGGAGGGTGCTACGTGTTATACGGTAGTATGGTGTTTTTATGTCTTTTAGTATTTTATTCTGTTCTATTTTTTTTTTTTTTTTTTCAGGAGTGTCCTCCTGCATTTCAGATTAAGCTCTCCAATCTCCTCCTCATCACTTTCATAGCTGTGACAACAGATCCCCCTTTGCGATGTCCCTGTACCTTATCACTAGTATGCCACGTATCAATCTCAGTGTTGTGGAGCCCATTGAAACAATAAATAGGCCTCATTTACCTTTAAATACCTAGAGTAATCAGCAGTGGTAAAGCATTCCATTCCCTCCTAATGCCTTCTGTTGAAATCTCTGATTGTTCTGCACATTATTGTTCCTAATATACTATATTTAGCAATACTGTACAGAATCACATTTTTTATAAGTATTATTTTAAATATTATCATAATTATATAAATAATATTATTCATGAAATTATTATGAATATATAATATTATTAGTGATAGTAAAAGTTTTATTAATATACAGTACACCCCTCACATTTCTGTAAATATTTTATTCTATCTTTTCATGTGACAACACTGAAGAAATGACACTTTGCTACAATGTAAAGTAGTGAGTGTACAGCTTGTATAACAGTGTAAATTTACTGTCCCCTCAAAATAACTCAACACACAGCCATTAATGTCTAAACCGCTGGCAACAAAAGTGAGTACACCCCTAAGTGACAATGTCCAAATTGGGCCCAAAGTGTCAATATTTTGTGTGGCCGCCATTATTTTCCAGCACTGCCTTAACCCTCTTGGGCATGGAGTTCACCAGAGCTTCTCAGGTTGTCACTGGAGTCCTCTTCCCCTCCTCCATGATGACATCACAGAGCTGGTGGATGTTAGAGACCTTGCACTCCTCCACCTTCTGTTTGAGGATGCCCCACAGATGCTCAATAGGGTTTAGGTCTGGAGACATGCTTGGCCAGTCCATCACCTTTACCCTCAGCTTCTTTAGCAAGGCAGTGGTCATCTTGGAGGTGTGTTTGGGGTCGTTATCATGTTGGAATACTGCCCTGCGGCCCAGTCTCTGAAGGGAGGGGATCATGCTCTGCTTCAGTATGTCACAGTACATGTTGGCATTCATGGTTCCCTCAATGAACTGTAGCTCCCCAGTGCCGGCAGCACTCATGCAGCCCCAGACCATGACACTCCCACCACCATGCTTGACTGTAGGCAAGACACACTTGTCTTTGTACTCCTCACCTGGTTGCCGCCACACACGCTTAACACCATCTGAACCAAATACATTTATCTTGGTCTCACCAGACCACAGGAGAGGTTCCAGTAATCCATGTCCTTAGTCTGCTTGTCTTCAGCAAACTGTTTGCGGGCTTTCTTGTGCATCATCTTTAGAAGAGGCTTCCTTCTGGGATGACAGCCATGCAGACCAATCAGATGCAGTGTGCGGCGTATGGTCTGAGCACTGACAGACTGACCCCCCACCCCTTCAACCTCTACAGCAATGCTGGCAGCACTCATACGTCTATTTCCCAAAGACAACCTCTGGATATGACGCTGAGCACGTGCACTCAACATCTTTTATCCACCATGGTGAGGCCTGTTCTGAGTGGAACCTGTCCTGTTAAACTGCTGTATGGTCTTGGTCACCATGCTGCAGCTCAGTTTCAGGGTCTCGGCAATCTTTTTATAGCCTAGGCCATCTTTATGTGGAGCAACAATTCTTTTTTTCAGATCCTCAGAGAGTTCTTTGCCATGAGGTGCCATGTTGAACTTCCAGTGACCAGTATGAGAGAGTGAGAGCGATAACACCAAATTTAACACACCTGCTTCCCATTCACACCTGAGACCTTGTAACACTAACGAGTCACATGACACCGGGGAGGGAAAATGGCTAATTGGGCCCAATTTGGACATTTTCACTTAGGGGTGTACTTACTTTTGTTGCCAGCGGTTTAGACATTAATGGCTGTGTGTTGAGTTATTTTGAGGGGACAGCAAATTTACACTGTTATACAAGCTGTACACTCACTACTTTACATTGTAGCAAAGTGTCATTTCTTCAGTGTTGTCACATGAAAAGATAGAATAAAATATTTACAAAAATGTGAGGGGTGTACTTACTTTTTTGAGCTA
This sequence comes from Pelophylax lessonae, assembly GCF_965119305.1. Classification (NCBI taxonomy): domain Eukaryota; kingdom Metazoa; phylum Chordata; class Amphibia; order Anura; family Ranidae; genus Pelophylax; species Pelophylax lessonae. Next base: position 13,072,897 of record NC_138772.1, read on the forward strand.
CTGTATAAATATTATTATTACCATTAAATATAATATAAAATTATGTTATTATATAAATATTGTTATTGTCATCAAATAGTTACTATTATTATTATTAGTAGTAGTAGTAGTAGTAGTATATAAATGTTATTGTTATAATTAAACATATACATTTTATTATTATTAATATTATATCATTATTATATAATTATTATTATTTGTAGTATTATTAATAATAAATATTATTTTTATTATTATTATTATTATTATTATTATTATTATTATTATTATTATTATTAATAATAATAATAATAATAATATTAAATGATGTTATATAAATATTGTTAATAACAATAAATAATTTGCTATTATTATTATTTTATATAAATATGATTAATGTTATTATTATTTAGTATATTATATTATTATTATTATTATATAGGATGTATATAGCGCCAGCAGTTTACGCAGCGCTTTACAACTTGAAGGTAAGCAGTACAAATACAACACACTTTAATAGGAATCAGAGGGCCGTGCTCGTTAGAGCTTACAATCTAAGAATATGCAGCAGATAGTAGGTGCACTCAATGGAACTTAAAGCAGAGGGAATTGTAGTTTAATTAAATATTATCATAATAAATCCTATTATTATATATAATTTCATTAATTTCATTAATTGTATTATTATGAGTAATAACATGTTTTATATTTTTTTAATAATAAATTGTGGTTTATAAATATTGTTATTATTATTAAATATTTACTATTAATATTATTTTATATAAATATTATTATTATTAATTAGTATATGCAGCAGATAGTAGGTGCAGTCAATAGAGCTTAAAGCAAGATGAATTTTCCAGCGTAGTTTATCATCATAATAATAAATAATATTATTATCTAAATATTGTTATTATCATTAATTATATTATTATTAGTATTATGAATAATATTATTTTTTTAATAAGAAGAAATTATGTTACATAAATATTTGTATTATTATTAAATCATTTACTATTATTAATATTTTATATAAATATTATTATTATTATTAATTAGTGTATGCAGCAGATAGTAGGTGCACTCAATAAAACCTAAAGCAGGAGGAATTTTCCAATGTAGTTTAATTAATTATTATTATAAATAAATAATATTTCTATATAAATATTGTTATTATCATTAATTATATTAATATTAGTATTATTATTATTCTTATTATTACCCAGAAAAATGCTCCACCCAAAGCTGTTGGTTGTTTGGTGGATGATGAAGAACAGAGAGGTTGGAGGGATTCTCACCAGGGAAGGGCTCAGGCCACCTCGCCCCACCCATACCTGAAATGTGCCGGTGTCAAGGGAACTGCTGCATGTCCCAGTGCTCTTTCCATGGTGGGGGGGGAATCCGATAGCTTCCCCTCCGAGGGACAATCTCTGACATCCTTGTCATTCCCAATTACTTGCTAATTACCTCGATGACGCGCACATTTATTAATCAGATTAATAAAAGCCGGTAGACCGACCTCGACAGATCTGCTGACATGGGGGGAATCTGCGCTGGGAGGGGGGGGTATTTTGTAGAGCGTTGTGTACAGAAAGATAATTGGGGGGGGGGGGTCATTCTCCTCCTAATTAAAACACGGCTTGTTTGCTGGATCCGGGCTCTGGGGAGACGCCGCGATATTGCTGCTCACAAACAATGTACAACCGCGTCTATGCGGGACCTCGGGTTAACCCTCGTCCTGCCCCCCGCGCTCTAAGAGCGTCGTCTTATAGGGACACCCTCCCCCATTCCTTTACCATGAATAAATTCCTGACATGTCACAATATACAGCAATACCATCATTACCTACAAAGCTCCGCCTTTTATCATCAAAAAGCCCTCCTTCACCTCCAATCAGTGACTGCGCCTAGGCTCCGGTGATGTCATGCCTGCTGCAGGCTGGAGGAAGCATTTCCTCCCATCAGTATCAGACTGCAACATTGTAACTTTCCCTCCCCCAGTGATCAGACTGCAACATTGTAACACCACTGAAACCAATGCTGGGGGTTATTATTACTGCCACTGGCACCAATGCTGGGGGTTATTATTACTGACACCAATGCTGGGGGTTATTACTGACACCGATGCTGGGGGTTATTATGACTGCCACTGGCACCAATGCTGGGGGTTAATATTACCGCAGCTGTCAATAATGCTGGGGGTTATTATTGCTGCCACTGACACCAATGCTGGGGGTTATTATTACTGCCACTGACACCAATGCTGGGGGTTATTATTACTGCCACTGACACCAATGCTGGGGGTTATTATTACTGCCACTGATACCAATGCTGGAGGTTAATATTATAGCAACTGTCAATAATGCTGGGGGTATTATGACTGCCACTGGCACCAATGCTGGGGGTTATTATTGCTGCTAGTGCCTCCAATGCTGGGGGTTATTATTACTGCCACTGACACCAATGCTAGGGGTTAATATTACTGCCACTGACACCAATGCTAGGGGTTATTATTACTGCCACTGACAGTAATGCTGGTGGGTTACTATTATTACTGCTACTGACACCAATGCTAGGGGTTATTATTACAGCAACTGTCGATAATGCTGGGGGGTTATTATTACTGCCACTGGCACCAATGCTGGGGGTTATTACAATGGCTACTGACACCAACGCTGGGGGTTAATATTACTGCTACTGACTCCAGTACTGGGGGTTATTATCACTACTACTGACACCAACACTGGGTGTTATTATTATTGCCACTGATGCCAATGCTGGCAGTTATAATTACTGCCGCTGATACCAATGCTGGGGGTTATTATTACTGCCGATGATACCAATGCTGGGGGTTATTATTACTGCCGCTGACACCAATGCTGGGGGTTATTATTACTGCCGCTGACACCAATGCTGGGGGTTATTATTACTGCCGCTGATACCAATGCTGGGGGTTATTATTACTGCCGATGATACCAATGCTGGGGGTTATTATTACTGCCACTGATACCAATGCTGGGAGTTATTATTATTACTGCTACTGACACCAATGCTGGGGGTTATTATTACTGCCACTGACACCAATGCGGGGGTTATTATTATTACTGCTACAGACACCAATGCTGGGGGTTATTATTATTACTGCTACTGACACCAGTGCTGGGGGTTATTATTATTACTGCTACTGACACCAATGCTGGGGTTATTATTAATACTGCTACTGACACCAATGCTGGGGGTTATTATTATTACTGCTACTGACACCAGTGCTGGGGGTTATTATTATTACTGCTACTGACACCAGTGCTGGGATTTATTATTATTACTGCTACTGACACCAATGCTGGGGGTTATTTTTATTGCTGCTACTGACACCAGTGCTGGGGGTTATTATTATTACTGCTACTGACACCAATGCTGGGGGTTATTTTTATTGCTGCTACTGACACCAATGCTGGGGGTTATTATTATTACTGCTACTGACACCAGTGCTGGGGGTTATTATTATTACTGCTACTGACACCAGTGCTAGGGGTTATTATTATTACTGCTGCTGACACCAATGCTGGGGGTTATTATTATTACTGCTACTGACACCAATGCTGGGGTTATTATTAATATTATGGCTACTGACACCAGTGCTGGGGTTATTATTAATACTGCTACTGACACCAATGCTGGGGGTTATTAATACTGCTACTGACACCAATGCTGGGGGTTATTATTATTACTGCTACTGACACCAGTGCTGGGGGTTATTATTATTACTGCTACTGACACCAGTGCTGGGGGTTATTATTATTACTGCTACTGACACCAATGCTGGGGGTTATTTTTATTGCTGCTACTAATACCAGTGCTGGGGGTTATTATTATTACTGCTACTGTCACCAATGCTGGGGTTATTTTTATTGCTGCTACTGACACCAATGCTGGGGGTTATTATTATTACTGCTACTGACACCAGTGCTGGGGGTTATTATTATTACTGCTACTGACACCAATGCTGGGGGTTATTTTTATTGCTGCTACTAATACCAGTGCTGGGGGTTATTATTATTACTGCTACTGTCACCAATGCTGGGGTTATTTTTATTGCTGCTACTGACACCAATGCTGGGGGTTATTATTATTACTGCTACTGACACCAGTGCTGGGGGTTATTATTATTACTGCTACTGACACCAGTGCTAGGGGTTATTATTATTACTGCTGCTGACACCAGTGCTGGGGGTTATTATTATTACTGCCACTGATACCAATGCTGGGAGTTATTATTATTACTGCTATTGACACCAATGCTGGGGGTTATTATTATTACTGATAGAGAAGTATACTTATGCGCTAAAATGAGGTAAGCGACACTATGAAAGCTAAACAGTAAAACTAATGTCAGACGTGGAACTCCTCCGAGAAAGCAGCTGATTTGATAGTGTCCCCACCAGGGGCGTAACTACAGGGGTTGCAGGGGTTGCAATCGCTACCGGGCCCCATGCTCCAGGGGGCCCATGCAGCTCCCCTGTACACCTGAATAGGAGGAGTGGCAGGGGCAGTATGTAGAGAAATCACTGTCCTCCTTTTTCCTTCTGTAGCTGCAGGAGGAAAATGGAGGAGATTGGTTCCTCTGTTTGTTGCCCCCCCCCCCCACTCCTCCTATCCAGTTCACTTGTGTTCTGCTGTCTCGGGACCCCTGTGTGCTCCCCTGCCCCCCCCCCCACTGTGCTGCCCCCCACCCCCCACTGTGCTCCCTCCTCTCTCCTGCCGGCTGCTGCAGGGGATGTGTCACAATAGAGAACCAGGAAGGGGTCAGTAAATATGTAATTTACCAGCTCCTTCCTTTTCTGAATGGACAGAGTCATAGTCAGTCACATTGTAAAAAAATAAAATAAAATGATAAAAAATAATACAATTAAAATACCAAAAAATAAAAACTACTGACACCAGTGGGTGAACTTCCAGGATCGCAAAGGTCACACTTGTGACCGGGCCCTGGCATTCCACCACCGTGGGGAGGCCCCAAGATGGCAGGAAGGGGGCCCACTGCAGAACTTGTGAAAGGGTCCCACTGCGGGACCGTAATAAAGGGCCCTGCAATCAGAGTAAAGGGCCCCAGAGTCAGTGGGAAGACCCCCAGGCTTGAAGGGGGGCCCTTCATGGTTTCTTGCACCGGGGCCCTGAAGGTTCTAGTTACGCCTCTGGTCCCCACGTGACAATAATAATAAAAGTAGAAAACCAGTGCTAAACTCTAAATGAGGGGGACCACTCTATCTGTCTTCAGTGATCAATACTAAATATTCTTACAAAGCTGTGCAATGATGCAATAATGAATAAATAGATGTGTAAGTGTGAAAATGAGGAATAATAACACAAATGAAAAGAAATATTCACAAATAATAATCCAATAGTGCTGATGAATCCAAATATAAATATAAATATAAATATAAAGTGCTGTTGCAAAATAGTGAAACGTTTCTACTCATTCAAATAGTAGTCAGCAATCAATAAATTATAGATGTGCAAATAGCAACGTAAGGTGATAATTTTGATGTGAACAGGTGTCAGAAAACGGACTCAAAAAGTGCAATAGTGCCAAATTAAAAGTGCATGAATAGTCCAAAAAATAGCTGTAAGGCTTATAACAGTCCAAAACAGTGATATAAAGTGCTATACGGCTTATATCAGTCCAATGCAGTGATTTAAAGTGCAGGGTGCCACGAAATTAGGTGATCTATTCCAGTGCAATCTATAGGTGAGGTCACACTTCAAACACAGCAAAGTGAGTGTGTCCCGGTGAGCTCGCAATCCAACACTGAGTGCAGTGGCCGCTCACCTCCACAACACTCATAAAGAGCGTTAGGTATGATTATCCAGGCTCCTCTCACTCTTCTGGCATATACTAATTGTCCTCCAGCTGAAATATGCAGAGGAGGGCTGCTTCTGCACTGAGACAGAGGGATTGTGGGATACCAACGTGGACCGATACTGAACCACTTTACTGATATCAGCTGGAGGACAATTAGTATATGCCCGAAGAGTGAGAGGAAGTGAGTGTATGTGGAAGGGAAATTTGGAGGGGGAATTATTTGTGCTTGGAGGGGGGATTTGGAGTGGGAGAGGGAGGATGTGTATTTGGAGGGGGGGTTTGGATGGGGAAGGAGGGTGTGTTCTTGGAGGGGAAACTAGGAGGGGGGAAGGATTTCTGCTAGGAGGGAGGATTTGGAGTGGGGGAGGGAGAGTGTGTACTTGGAAGGGAAATTTGGAAGGGGGATTTAGATGGGGGAAGGAGGGTGTGTACTCGGAGGGGAAATTAGGAGGGGAAGGATTTGTGCTAGGAGGGAAGATTTGGAGTGGGGGAGGGAGGGTGTGTACTTGGACGGGAAATTTAGATGGGGGAGGATTTGTGCTAGGAGGGGGAAGGGGGGTGTGTGCTGGGAGGGGGATTTGGCATGGGGGAGGGAGGGTGTGTACTTGGAAGGGAAATTTGGAGGGGGGGGGTTTGGATGGGGGAAGGAGGGTGTGTACTTAGAGGGGAAATTAGGAGGGGGAGAATTTGTGCTAAGAGGGAGGATTTGGAGTGGGGAAGGGAGGGTGTGTACTCGGAGGGAAAATTTGGAGAGGGGAGGATTTGTGCTAGGAGGGGGAAGGGGGGTTTGGAGTGGGGGATGGAGGGTGTGTACTCGGAGGGAAAATTTGGAGAGGGGAGGATTTGTGCTAGGAGGGGGAAGGGGGGTTTGGAGTGGGGGATGGAGGGTGTGTACTCTGAGGGAAAATTCGAAGAATAGAGGATTTGTGCAATAAGGGGTGATTTTTTTTTTTTTTTTGGGGGTGGACATTTGTACTGGGGGGGATTTGGGGGATTTGAGGGCATAGATTTGTGCTGGGAGAGGGGATTTCAGCAGGTGGTGGAGTTGTACTAGGAGGAGGGGGACTTATGCTTAGATAGTAAGATTGCAGATCAGAGCACATTTTTATTTTTTCTTGGGGGGGGGATTTTTGCTGATACATAATGTTCATACATCTTGGGGGGGGGGGCGCCCCCTTGCTTTGTGCACTGGTCCAAATCATTTAGTGGAGGGGGATTATGGTGCGGGGTTGTTTTTCAGGGGTTGGGTTTGGCCCCTTAGTTCCAGTGAAGGGAACTCTTAAGGCGTCAGCATACCAAGACATTTTGGACAATTTCATGCTCCCAACTTTGTGGGAGGAGTTTGGGGATGGCCCCTTCCTGTTCCAGCATGACTGCACACCAGTGCACAAAGCAAGGTCCATAAAGACATGGATGAGCGAGTTTGGGGTTGAGGTCAGGACCAGTCAAGTCCCTGCACCCCAAACTCGCTCATCCATGTCCAGGGGTGGACTGAGCGGTCGGGCACTTCGGACGTGGTCCGAGGGCCTGGCCGGGAGGGGGGCCCGCCACCCAGTTCAGAATGAATTCACCCGATGCTGTCTCTGAGAGACAACATCGGGCTACCAAGTAAGGAGGAGGAGAGGGGCTCGGCGGCTGGCGCTACTTCCGTGGAAGGAGGGGCCCGCCGCCCGACACTGCCTACTTCATTCCTGCTCAGATGCAGGGCAGAGAGACAGCCTCGGCTAGAAGACTCCGCCCCCTCTCTTCAAAGCATAGATCACTGTTTCTTGAAAAAAACGATCCCTCCTTCCATCTGGGTGATGGCAGAGAGAGGGACAGGAACGCCTCTAGTTCATCAGCACACAGACTATGGCTGCTGAACTGGAGGACATGTGAGATAAGGGGGAGCAGGAGGAAGAGCCTGGAGCCGATCTAGACGAGGGGGCGGGGCCTGGCGACGAGGGGGAGGGGCCTGGAGACTAGGTAAAGGAACCTGGAGCCAGGTGAGGTCAGGGGAGGAGCCGAGTGAGACAAGGGGGGGGGGCCTGGAGCTGAGTAAGAAGAGGGAGAGGAGCCTGGAGACGAGTGAGACCAGAGGGAGGGGCGCAGTGGAACTGGTACCACCACAGAAGAAGATTTCTCCATACCATATCTGGGAGGTAGGGCAAACTTTTATCTTTATGCTGTCGGAATCTGGCTGTGAATATCATTGCACCAGCCATGATTCCTTGAACCATGCCCGCAGTCTCTGACCGCCCCTTGTGACATGCCCTCAATCTGTGACCGCCCCTTGTGCCATGTCTGCAGTTTCTGACTACCCACTGTGCCATGCCTGCACTCTGTGTCCGCCCCTTGTGCCATGCCTGCAGTCTGTGACCGCCCCTTGAGCCATGCTCGCAGTCTCTGACCGCCCCTTGTGCCATGCCCTCAGTTTCTGGCTGCCCCTTGTGCCATGCTTGCAGTCTGACCACCCCTTTTGCCATGCTTGCAGTCTCTGACCGCCCCTTGTGCCATGCCCGCAGTCTCTGACCATCCCTTGTGCCATGTATGCAGTCTCTGACCATCCCTTGTGCCATGTATGCAGTCTCTGACCATCTCTTGTGCCATTTATGCGGCCTCTGATTGTCTCTTGTGCCATTTATGCAGTCTCTAACCATCCCATGTGCCATGTCCACAGTCTCTGACCATCTCTTGTGCCATGTATGCAGTCTCTGACCATCTCTTGTGCCATGTATGCAGTCTCTGACCATCTCTTTTGCATTGTTTGCAGTCTCTGTGGACAGTAATGTAAGGGGGAGCTCTATGGACTCTTGTGTAAAGGGGGCTGTGGTGACCAGAGACTCTTTTACATCAGAGTTTCCCTTTACACCAGAGTCAACAGCAAAGCCTCTTACATCAGAGTCCTTAGAGTTCTCCTTTACATCAGGGTCCACAAAGTTCTCGTTTACGTCAGGGTCCACAGAGTTCCCACTTACACTGTAAAGGAAAACCCTGTGTTGGGTTTTATTACCCTGACCTTCATATAAATGGAGAAATATGTTTTTGGCCTTTTGTTATACCTAAAACACATTGCTAATCACACTAGTAACATGTGCGATTAACACAATATATAGCCTAAATATTGATATTTGCACTGTTTTGCACTGAAATTAGCCATTTTATGTAATTTTTTGAATTGTCTGTTAAAAATGTGGCTCTGTTAGTAAATTTCGGAACCCTCTCAGTAAATTTCACTCAGGGGTTTTGACAACCCTGCAAACCATTATAGTGCCCCCACCCTCAACTATGTATTCTGAGTGCCGCTTGCCCATCTCCGGCGTCTGGGCCTGGCATAGCAGGTGCCACCAGATAGAGGGGAGAGAGAAAAGCAGACACACACGTCCGCTCTCCTCCCCTACTTCTGGAGGAGGGATGTGGGTGTGACTGGAGGCGGGGCATGGGTGTTGCTGGAGGCGGGGCAAGGGTGTGGCTGGAGGCCGAACATCGGTGGGGCCTGGAAGGGGGCCCTTGATTTATTTTGCCCGGGGGCCCTGAGGGTTCTCAGTCCACCCCTGTCCATGTCTTTATGGACCTTGCTTTGTGCACTGGTGTGCAGTCATGTTGGAACAGGGAGGGGCCATCCCCAAATTGTGGAGGAATTGTGGAGGGTGGAGGAACTTGACTGGTCCTCACCTCCACCCCATAGAACACCTTTGGGATGAATTAGAGTGGAGACTGTGAGCCAGACCTACTCATCCAACATCAGTGCCCTACCTCACTAATGCCCTTCTGGAAGAATGGTCAAACATTCCCATAGACACACTCCTAAACCTTGTGGACAGCCTTCCCAGAAGAGTTGAAGCTGTTATAGCTGCAAAGGGTGGGCCAACTCAATACTGAACCCTACGGACTAAGACTGGGATGCCATTAAAGTTGATGTGTGTGTAAAGGCCGGCGTCCCAATACTTTTGGTCACATGGGGTACATGTAGAAGCTGCGAAATGTAATCTGGCCGCCTGGACTTTATTGTCCTCTGATGGCGGTGGGGTTTGGTGGCCCACTAAAGCACACATCAGAAAAGGGTTAATTTTTCCGCTTATGAGAATTTTGGAATTTGCCCTTTAAATCGCGCCATTGTGCCACCAACTTTATCTCAGCGACTGTCGCCTCGCCGCGTGTTTTCCTGAAGCCGCAAAAAAATAAAAAATACATAGACGCTTTCATGAGTCTCCTGCGTGGCGACCTTCCCGTCTCCGCCATCCCCCTCCCCCGCAGATGGAAGTTCAATTAAAATTCAGAAATACATATTTTAATAGGACCTCCACCGCGGCTCCCTGACGGCCTATTATGGCGGTTATTGTAGAGTTAAGTAAAGAACTGGCGGGGGGGGTGGTAATAACCTGGAAGAGGCAGCCGCTGTCGCCGTATGTTTATCCAGAAGACGCTATTGTCTTTATTAAACATTCAGCAGTCATTTCCTTGTGCCGTTCTCCGTCCCTCCATTAGAGACCCGCAGACCGCGCCGAGGGCCGCCGAGAAACTTTTCTCTGCCCGCGGATTTAAATCCTTCCCTCCTTAGGGTACAGCCAGACACCGGGCCATAGGCAATGGGGGGGCTCTGCAATTTGCTGTAGAAATTGCGCAGATTGGGAGCAATTGGGCACGAGAGGAAGTATTATTATTTTTATTATTATTATTATTAATAATATTTTTTTTATTTTTTTATTATTATTATTAGTATTAGTATTAATAATACTATTTTTATTATTATTATTATTATTTTTATTATTATTATAAAAGATTTATAAAATACTGACAGTACAGTTACAATACAGTTTAATACAGGAGAAATCAGAGGGCGCTGCTCGTTAGAGCTTACAATCTAAGAGCATAGGACTTCTGGTGTTTCACACAGAAGAATACACCGAAAAAAATATACTAATAACAACAGCAGTAAATAATAATAATACTAATAATAAAACAATTATAAAAAAAACGGGTGTTATTGTTATTATTATACTTATTTTTATTATTATTTTTTAAATTACATTCATAATTATTTTTTATTGTTATTTCTTTTTATTACTGTTAACACTAAAGGAAAAATGTACAAAAAATTAAACTAGTAACATTAATAATAATATTATTAATAATGTTATTAATAATAATACGAATAATAATAACAAATAAATATTTACAAGCATTATTATTATTATTACTATTGTTATTTTTATTATTATTATAAAAGATTTATAAAACACCGACAGTTTACCCAGCACTTTACAACATGAGGACAGACAGTACAGTTACAATACAGTTTAATACAGGAGAAATCAATTATAAAAAAAATGGTGTTATTGTTATTATTATACTTATTTTTTATTATTATTTTTATTCTTTTTATTATTATTATAAAAGATTTATAAAACACCAACAGTTTACCCAGCACTTTACAACATGAGGACAGACACTACAATTACAATACAGTTTAATACAGGAGAAATCAGAGGGCGCTGCTCGTTAGAGCTTACAATCTAAGAGTAAAGGACTTCTAGTGTTTCACACAGGAGAAAAATATAGGTATTTAAAAAATACACCAAAAAAATTATACTAACAACAGCAGTAAATAATAATAATACTAATAATAAAACAATTATTAAAAAAAAACAATTGGTGTTATTATTATTATACTTATTTTTTATTATTATTATTTTTATTATTATTATAAAGATGATACTAATAACAGCAGTAAATAATAATAATAATACTAATAATAAAACAATTATAAAAAAACAAATTTGTGTTATTGTTATTATTATACTTATTTTTATTATTATTATTATTATTGTTATTAATATTATTTTTATTATTATTATAAAGAATTTATAAAACACTGACAGTTTACCCAGCACTTTACAACATGAGGACAGACAGTACAGTTACAATACAGTTTAATACAGGAGAAATCAGAGGGCACTGCTCATTAGAGCTTACAATCTATGAGTATAGGACTTCTGAAGTTTCACGCAGGAGAAAAATATAGTTATTTAAAAAATACACCAAAAAATTATACTAATAACAACAGCAGTAAATAATAATAATAATACTAATAATAAAACAATTATTAAAAAAAAAAACAATTGGTGTTATTGTTATTATTATACTTATTTTTTATTATTATTATTTTTATTATTATTATTATAAAGATTATACTAATAACAACAGTAAATAATAATGATACTAATAATAAAACAATTATAAAAAAAAACAAAATGGTGTTATTGTTATTATTATACTTATTTTTTATTATTATTATTATTATTGTTATTATTATTATTATTATAAAGAATTTATAAAACACAGACAGTTTACCCAGCACTTTACATCATGAGGACAGACAGTACAGTTACAATACAGTTTAATACAGGAGAAATCAGAGGGCACTGCTCGTTAGAGCTTACAATCTAAGAGTATAGGACTTCTGAAGTTTCACACAGGAGAAAAATATAGTTATTTAAAAAATACACCAAAAAATTATACTAATAACAACAGCAGTAAACAATAATAATACTAATAATAAAACAATTATTAAAAAAAAAAAAAAACAATTGGTGTTATTGTTATTATTATACTTATTTTTTATTATTATTATTTTTATTATTATTATAAAGATTATTCTAATAACAACAGTAAATAATAATTATACTAATAATAAAACAATTATAAAAAAAACAAAATGGTGTTATTGTTATTATTATACTTATTTTTATTATTATTATTATTATTATTATTATTATGATTATTGTTATTATTTTTATTTTTATTATTATAAAGGATTTATATAACGCCGACAGTTTACCCAGCACTTTACAACATGAGGACAGACACTACAATTACAATACAGTTTAAATACAGGAGAAATCAGAGGGCGCTGCTCGTTAGAGCTTACAATCTAAGAGTAAAGGACTTCTGGTGTTTCACACAGGAGAAAAATATAGTTCTTTAAAAAATACAGCAAAAAAATGATACTAACAACAACAGCAGTAAATAATAATAATAACAATAATAATTAAACAATTATTAAAAAAACAATTGGTGTTATTGTTATTATTATACTTTTTTTAATTACTTTCATAATTATTTTTTTATTGTTATTATTTTTTTATTATTGTTATCACTAGTATAATTTTTTGTATATTTTTTATATAACAATGGGGTTGATTTACTGAAGGCAAACAGAAAGTGCAGTTGCAGTCCAGAGCTTATTAAATGAGGTGAAGCTTCCCTTTGCAAAGACTATCCAAACACATGCAAGAAAAAAAAAAAAAAAGCATTGTACGTTAAACGTGATCGGATGATGGAAGTCAGCAGAGCTTCCCTTCATTTACTGAGCTCTGGAACAACTGTACTTGTACCATTGGTAAATCAACCACAATTTTTCCTCCAGCATGAAAACATAATATTATTATGATTTTTATTATTAATGTTTTTTCAAACATTGCTAAATGAAAAATATACAAAAAATTTAAACCAGTAATAGTAAAAATAATATTAATAATGGTATTAATAATAATATTAATAATAATAACAAAGAAATATTTATAAGCACTATTATTATTATTATTATTATTATTATTATTATAATTATTATGCTTATGATTATTTTTATTGTTGGTATTATTTTTTTTATTGTTGTTATTACTAGTATAATTTTTTTGTAAAAGTTTAATAACACATTTTTTGAACAATATTTTTCTCCAGTATGAAAACATACTATTAATATTATTTTGACTATTATTATTATAACCATAGTGGAGAAAAATATTGTTATTAAAAAAATATACAAAAAAATGAAACTAGTAATGAAAATAAAATTTTTTTGTATATTTTTTTCTTTAACAGTTTTTTTTTCAGTATGAAAACATACTATTCATATTATTATGACTATTATTATTATAACCATGTTTTCATACTGGAAAAAAAACTGTATAGTAATATATACTATTAATATTATTATGACTAATAAAATTTTTATTTTAACCATGTTTTCATACCGGAAAAAAACTGTTATATAAAAAGTATACAAAAAATTAAACTAGTAATGACAACAATAACAATATTACTAATAACAATAAAAATAATTGTAAAAATGTTACTAGTAATAACCCAAAACATTTTTTTATCCTAGTAATAACAAAAAAGAAAATAATAATCATATAATAATAATGACAACATAAAAAAATATTACTAATAACAATAAAAATAATTGTAAAAATGTTACTAGTAATAAAAACAATGTATCCTAGTAATAGCAAAAAAATAATAATCGTATAATAATAATCTCTATTTTTCTCTGGTATGCAAACATACTATTATTATTATTATTATTATTATTATTATGTTTTCATACTGGAGAAAAACTGTTATAAAAAATACACAACAAATGATACTAGTAATAACAACAATAGAAAAAAAACAATAATAACAATAAAAATAATTGTAAAAATGTTACTAGCTATAACAAAAAAATATATCCACAGTATCTCACAAAAGTAAGTACACCCCTCACATTTTTGTAAATATTTTATTATACCTTTTCAACACTGAAGAAATGACACTTTGCTACAATGTAAAGTAGTGAGTGTACAGCTTGTATAACAGTGTAAATTTGCTGTCCCCTCAAACTCAACACACAGCCATTAATGTCTAAACCACTGGCAACAAAAGTGAGTACACCACTAAGTGACAATGTCCAAATTAGGCCCAATTAGCCATTTTCCCTCCCCGGTGTCATGTGACTCGTTAGTGTTACAAGGTCTCAGGTGTGAATGGGGAGCAGGTGTGTTACATTTGGTGTTATCGCTCTCACTCTCTCATACTGGTCACTGGAAGTTTAACATGGCACCTCATGGCAAAGAACTCTCTGAGGATCTAAAAAAAGAATTGTTGCTCTACATAAAGATGGCCTCTAGACTATAAGAAGATTGCCAAGACCCTGAAAGCGAGCTGCAGCACGGTGGCCAAGACCATACAGCAGTTTAACAGGACAGGTTCCACTCAGAACAGGCCTCACCATGGTCGACCAAAGCAGTTTAGTGCACGTGCTCAGCGTCATATCCAAAGGTTGTCTTTGGGAAATAGACGTATGAGTGCTGCCAGCATTGCTGCAGATGTTGAAGGGGTAGGGGGTCAGTCTGTCAGTGCTCAGACCATACGCCGCACACTGCATCAAATTGGTCTGCATGGCTGTCGTCCCAGAAGGAAGCCTCTTCTAAAGATGTTGCACAAGAAAGCCCACAAACAGTTTGCTGAAGACCAACAGACTAAGGACATGGATTACTGGAACCATCTCTTGTGCTCTGATGAGACCAAGATAAACTTATTTGGTTCAGATTGGTGTCAAGCGTGTGTGGCGGCAACCAGGTGAGGAGTACAAAGACAAGTGTGTCTTGCCTACAGTCAAGCATGGTGGTGGGAGTGTCATGGTCTGGGGCTGCATGAGTGCTGCCGGCACTGGGGAGCTACAGTTCATTGAGGGAACCATGAATGCCAACATGTACTGTGACATACTGAAGCAGAGCATGATCCCCTCCCTTCAGAGACTGGGACGCAGGGCAGTATTCCAACATGATAACGACCCCAAACACCTCCAAGATGACCACTGCCTTGCTAAAGAAGCTGAGGGTAAAGGTGATGGACTGGCCAAGCATGTCTCCAGACCTAAACCCTATTGAGCATCTGTGGGGCATCCTCAAAAGGATCGCAAGGTCTCTAACATCCACCAGCTCTGTGATGTCATCATGAAGGAGTGGAAGAGGACTCCAGTGGCAACCTGTAAACTAAAAGTCTCTGCCAGCTGTGACTGTGTAATAAAGGTAGAGTATGAGAGACCCCCAATGCTTGCCTAATTTCCAGGAGAAAAATGTCCTCCTGACTTCTAAAAATGGGTTTGGTTATCGGGAATTTCAGTAAAGGAAATTTTAGCACAAAAATATTCGGGGTAACTTACTGTGACCCTAAAAGTGAAACTATCACAATCCCACAAACTGAGAGCATGATGAAAAATGAAATTGTCATTAAAAAAAAGATGAGCAAAACTGTGTTTTCATTTTTTCCAAAAATTTGGGGGGAACATCTTTAGAGAAATGTTGCTAGTTTGATTTAAAAAAAAAAAATTGTCATTGTAAGGTTAAAAAAGGAACTTACCATTTTTTGGGGGGTTTTAAGAGAACAACAACATTTAAAAGGCTCCTGACAGTTACAGAAGCTTCTTACGTCTATCATAAATAGGTTCTTGTAACAAAAAATGGCCCCTTTTTAGTCATTATTATTATTATTATTTTTTTTTACAGAAAGAAAAAAGCACAGCAAAAAAAAATAAAATACAGTGCACAAATAAATGTTAAAAAATACATACAAAAAATTCTACACATACAAGGACCTACTTGGTGTTCCATTGTTCTCAGAGGATGTGATTCACCCATGCACCATGTTGTGTGTTATGGAAAATATTTTTGGGGCCCACAGAAGTCAGTAATGTTTGGTTAGTGAGAGCCGCAAAATCCATTTCTCAGAAATCGCACCGCTCTCCACTAATCAAATCATTGGAAGTTACAGAGATCTGAATTATCAGCAAATTTCAACTTTCTCTCCCACCTCCAAAACTCCCTGATTGGTCCTTAAACATACTAGAAATGCCTCACTGACCGGTAGGGAGTCTTGGAAGGTGGATGAGAAGAAAGGAAGTAAGGATTTGCTCATAACTGCACTGCGGCCAATCAGATTACAGCTCTCCAGTTCAGCACCATGACCAATCAGAAGACTGAAATGCAAGTGACCAGTGACCCCCAGATCATCCTATGTTACCCAGTGATCCCCAGATCATCTTATGTCACCCAGTGACCCCCAGAACATCTTACGTCACCCAGTGATCCCAGATCATCCTATGTTACCCAGATCATCTTATGTCTCCCAGTGATCCCAGATCATCTTATGTCACCCAGTGACCCCCACATCATCCTATGTTACCCAGTGATCCCCAGATCATCTTATGTCACCCAGTGATCCCCAGATCATCTTATGTCACCCAGTGACCCCCAGAACATCTTGCGTCACCCAGTGATCCCAGATCATCCTATCTTACCCAGTGATCCCCAGATCATCTTATGTCACCCAGTGACCCCCAGATCATCTTATGTCACCCAGTGACCCCCAGAACATCTTACGTCACCCAGTGAACCCAAATCATCCTATGTTACCCAGATCATCTTATGTCACCCAGTGACCCCAAATCATCCTATGTTACCCAGTGATCCCCAGATCTTACGTCACCCAGTGATCCCAGATCATCCTATGTTACCCAGATCATCTTATGTCACCCAGTGATCCCAGATCATCTTATGTCACCCAGTGACCCCCACATCATCCTATGTTACCCAGTGATCCCCAGATCATCTTATGTCAATCAGTGACCCCCAGATCATCTTATGTCACCCAGTGACCCCCACATCATCCTATGTTACCCAGTGACCCCCAGATCATCTTATGTCACCCAGTGATCCCCAGATCATCCTATGTTACCCAGTGACCTCCAGACCATCCTATGTTACCCAGTGACCCGCAGATCATCTTATGTCACCCAGTGATCCCCAGATCATCCTATGTTACCCAGTGACCTCCAGATCATCCTATGTTACCCAGTGATCCCCAGATCATCTTATGTCACCCAGTGACCCCCAGATCATCTTATGTCACCCAGTGACCCCCAGATCATCCTATGTTACCCAGTGATCCCCAGATCATCCTATGTTACCCAGTGATCCCCAGATCATCCTATGTTACCCAGCGACCCGCAGATCATCTTATGTTACTCAGTGACCCCCAGATCATCTTATGAATTTGGAAAGGCTAGAAGATTAGAACTACAAAGGGCAAGGATAGAACCTGGGAACTACAGAGGGGGTGGATAGAGCCTGGGAACTACAGAGGGTGAGGCTTGAGCTTGGGAACTAGAGGGTGAGGCTAGAACCTGGGAACTACAGAGGGCAGAGCTAGAGCCTGGGAACTACAGAGGGTGTGGCTAGAGTCTTGGAACTACAGAGGGTGGAGCTAGAACCTGGGAACTACAGAGGGCAAGGCTAGGTCCTGGAACTTACAGAGGGTGTGGCTAGAGCCTGGGAACTACAGAGGGCAAGGCTAGAGCCTGGGAACTACAGAGGGTGGGTCTAGAGCCTGAGAAGTACAGAGGGCGGGGCTTGAACCTGGGAACTACAGAGGACGGGGCTAGAACCTGGGAACTACAGAGGGCGGGGCTAGAACCTGGGAACTACAGAGGGCAAGGCTAGAACCTGGGAACTACTGAGGGTGGGGCTGGAGCCTTCGACCTGGAGAGGGCGGGGCTAGATCCAGGGATCTTCAGAGGGTGGGGCTAGAACCTAAAAACTACAGAGGGCAAGATGGATTCTGGGAACTCTCAAGGGTGTGGCTAGAGCCTGGGAACTACATAGGGCAGGAATAGAACCTAGGAACTACGCAGGGCAGGTCTAGAACCTGGGAACTGCAGAGGGTGTGGCTAGAGCCTGGGAATTGCAGAGGGCAAGGCTAGATCCTGGGAACTACAGATGGTGGGACTAGACCCTTGAAACTAGAGGGTGGGGCTAGAACCTGGGGACTACAGAGGGCAAGGCTGGAACCAGGGAACTACAAAGGGTGGGGCTGGAACCTCCGACCTAGAGAGGGCAGGGGTAGATCCAGGGAACTACAGAGGGTGGGGCTAGAACCTAAGAACTACAGAGGGTGGGGCTAGAACCTAAGAACTACAGAGGGTGGGGCTAGAACCTAAGAACTACAGAGGGTGGGCTATATTCAAGGAACTATAGAGGGTGTGGCTAGAATCTGGGAACTACAGAGGGCAGGCTAGAACCTTGGAACTACAGAAGACAGTAATAGAACCTGGGAGCTACAGAGGGTGGAGCTAGAACCTGGGAACTACAGAGGGCAAGGCTAGAGCCTGGAAACTACAGAGGGTGGGGCTAGAGCCTGGGAACTAGAGGGCAAGCCTAGAGCCTTGGAACAACAGAGGGTGGGGCTAAAGCCTTGGAACTACATAGGGTGGGTCTAGAGCCTGAGAATTACAGAGGGCGGGGCTAGAACCTGGGAACTAAAGAGGGTGAGGTTGGAGCCAAGGAACATACTGGCTGCATTCTCACTGACTCAAACTCCACATCTAATCTAAACACAAGGACACATCCGAAGGGCGGCACTAGGAAGGTGCACTATGCTCCATGAGTCAATGTAAGTGCAAAATGTCCATATTTGCCAGGAGTGCTCCTTTAAGAAGAACAACCTCAGGAGTGTGAAAACTAAAATTACACGGCCCTTCTGGTGACCTTAGGTAGGTACAGATACACTTACTGCTGATAATGCAGTGACTGATAATGCAATAGATGATAATATAATGACTGATAATACGATGGATGACAGAACAACAGGTGATAATATAATGAATGATAACATAAGAGCTCATAATAAAACAGATGATAATACAATGGTTGATTATTGTAACGGAGCCGCGACTTGTGGGCTTCCGTCAGAATACCGCTTACTTGAGTCTTGAAAATAGATATCAGATATTCTAGCCGCCCCATACAAAACTAGCCGAGAATAGCTTATATAAGATCTGGAACCTTTATTGAACAAACTCACACCAAATATATACCCCACCAAGTCAGGTGCCTGATTACATTATCCTATGCAGATGAAATTGTGTACAGAAATATAATTAACATATCTAAGGAACAACCAACACAAACTTTCCCACTAGCAAATAATAGATGACAGTAATTTAATTAACTTGAGCTAATTAACTAGCAGACTTGCCGTCATCGAGCTCATGAAGTACAATACACATTATTATAAGTGTAAATACATCACACCTTAATACACAGACAATAGCAGGAGACCACCAGTAACAGACTGTCTGTCTCCTACATTGAAGAACATGGAACAGAGGCCAATGTGACCAGCTCTTTCAATTAACATGTTCAGAATCAAACAAACCAGAAATAGTCTTCATATCTTTCTTGAGGGATATTGTTGATACATATTGTCCCATTTGAAGTAATCCAAACAACATTCTCAGTGTCCATTGAGTAGTTGTCCATCATTTTCTTGGTCACCCTGTGCCCCTAACAGACACCGGGTGACTTATACATAAGAGGAGACGGGGGAGCTGAGAGAGGGATTTTCCAACCTCTCTAAGGTAAGATTCCACGGGCCCCCCAACCAAAGTGACTCCCGTCAGAATTATATACAATAATACCTGATAATAGAACAGAGGAGAATATAATGACTGATATTATAACATCTGATAATAGGAAGGATGATAATACAACAGATGATTAATGACTGATAAAGCAAGGACTGATAATACAACAGATGACACTAGAATGGATGATAATAGAATGGGTAAGAGTACAATGGATGAGTATATCAAGACTGATAATATGATGGATGACAGAACAACAAATGATTATATAGTGAATGATAACACAATGCAACAGATAACAGCATAATGGATAATAATAGATCGGGTGAGAGTACAATGGAGGAGTATATAATGACTGATATTATAATAGCTGATATGAGGAAGGATGATGTTATAACAGCTGATAATACAACAGATGACAGCACAATGGATGATAACACAGCAGAAGATAATATAATAACTGATAACAGATAATATTCTGGCTGATAATCAAATGGATGACAATAAAAAGAATGATTATATATGACTGATAATAAAACAACTGATAATAGAAGGGATGATATAAGATTGGCAGATAATAGAAGAAATGATAATATGATAGATGATAATAGAAGAAATGATAATATGATAGATGATAATAGAAGAAATGATAATGTGATGGACAATAATAGAACAAATGATAATGTGATGGATGATAATAGAACAAATGATAATGTGATGGATGATAATAGAACAAATGATAATGTGATGGATGATAATAGAACAAATGATAATGTGATGGATGATAATAGAAGAGCTGATTAAACAATAGCTGATAATTTAACACATAATATTACAATGGATGATGCAACACAGATAACAGATAATTAAATAATGAATGGCAGGTAATATAATGGTTAATAATATAACGAACGGTAATATAATAACCGATTATATGACATCTGATAAATGAACAGATGATATGAAAATATTAGAGTTGGATCTCATTCGTTGCTCAGAGGAGATTTCAGTCATGCGTGGAACCCGAAAAACAGAGAATTACAGATAATGTAACAAGTCAGATGTCATGTATTTGAGATCATTGTGACAAGGAGGAGACCGGAGAGCGAGGAGGAAATGTAACATACAGGAAAAGATACATTGCCACCATACAATTCCACTTCCCTCCCTTCCTTTTTTCTTCACTGCTTCTTTAATTCCTCAGATTTTCCCTTTCTTCTTTCCTTCCTGCCTTCATTATTTCTCCAAGTTTTCCTTCTTTCTTCCTTCCTTCTTCTTTCCTCCCTTCCTCCCCCTTTTTCCTTCTTCAAATGTTTCTTTATTTTCTCTCTTCCATGCTTTGTTCCTTCTGTTCCTGCTGCCTTCTTTTTCACATCCTTCTGTCTTTCCTTTCTTATTTCCTTCCTAATAAATAAATTGTCATGTATATGAGATTATTGTGACAAGTAGGAGACCAGGGGAGGAAAGGTAACATACAGGAATAGAAGATACATTGTGACCATACAATTCCACTTACCTCCTTCCTTCCTTCCTTCCTTCCTTCCTTCCTTCCTTCCTTCCTTCCTTCCTTCCTTCCTTCCTTCCTTCCTTCCTTCCATTCTCCTTTAATTCTTCAGATTTTCCAACTTCCTTCCTTCCTCTATTCAATCCTTTTTCCTTCCTTCTTCATTCTTTCTCCAATTTTTCCATCTCTCTTCCATCCTTTCCTGATTCCTCCCTTCTTTCCTCTCTTCTTTTTTCCTTCTCTCCCTTATTAATTTTTTTCCCCAATTTTTCCTTCCTCCCTTTTTTCTTTAATTCTTCAAATTTTTCTTTTTTTTCCCTTCCTCTCTAGCCATCCATTTTCCCTCCCTCCATTCCTTCCCTTTGTCTCAAATTTTCTCTGCTTACTTCCTTCTTTCTTTCTTTCTCTCTTCCGTCCTTGTTTCTTTCCTCTGTTCCTGCTTCCTTCCTTCCTTCCTTGTTTATTTCTTAGTTTTTTTCCTTCTTTCCTCTCTTTCATGCTTCTTTGTTCTTTCTGTTCCTGCTTCTTTCTTTCTTACTTCCTTTTGTCTTTCCTTCCTTATTTCCTCCTTCTTTCTCCCTTCCTCTCTTACATCTTTTCTTTCTTCTTCCTTCCTTTTTCCTTCTCCCCAACTTTTCTTTATTCCTTCATTCTTTCCTTTGTTTCTTTCTTCCTTCCTTCTTTCTCCCTTCCATCCTTTCTTTCTTCTTCCTTCCTTTTTCCTTCTCCCCAACTTTTCTTTATTCCTTCATTCTTTCCTTTGTTTCTTTCTTCCTTCCTTCTGTCTTTCCTTCCTTATTTCTTCCTTCTTTCTCCCTTCCATCCTTTCTTTCTTCTTCCTTCCCTTTTCCTTCTCCCCAACTTTTCTTTATTCCTTCATTCTTTCCTTTGTTTCTTTCTTCCTTCCTTCTGACTTTCCTTCCTTATTTCATCCTTCTTTCTCCCTTCCATCCTTTCTTTCTTCTTCCTTTCTTTTTCCTTCTCCCCAACTTTTCTTTATTCCTTCATTAATTCCTTTGTTTCTTTCTTCCTTCCTTCTGTCTTTCCTTCCTTATTTCTTCCTTCTTTCTCCCTTCCATCCTTTCTTTCTTCTTCCTCCCTTTTTCCTTCTACCCAACTTTTCTTTATTTCTTCATTCTTTCCTTTGTTTCTTTCTTCCTTCCTTCTGTCTTTCCTTCCTTATTTCTTCCTTCTTTCTCCCTTCCATCCTTTCTTTCTTCTTCCTTCCTTTTTCCTTCTCCCCAACTTTTCTTTTTTTCCTTCATTCTTTCCTTTGTTTCTTTCTTCCTTCCTTCCGTCTTTCCTTCTTAATTTCTTCCTTCTTTCTCCCTTCCATCCTTTCTTTCTTCTTCCTTCCTTTTTCCTTCTTTCCAACTTTTCTTTATTCCTTCCTTCTTTCCTTTCTTTCTTTGTCTTTCTTAGCTGTGTACATGCTTTGTTACATTATTCTTTAGTGTTTACAAGCAGATATTAAACAATTTCTGCATATCACGGTGATGGCAAAAGAATTAAAAATGCCAACACAGCAGGGAGTTCATTAATAAATTGGCTAACAGATAATACAAACCTACATTTCTGATCCTGTTACAAACTATACCTAGCTTGTATGTGATGTAATTTTATTTTTCATATCCTCGGTACTTGCTCATGCTCTGTGCCCATCCACTGGTCTCCCGTCTGTCCTTGTACTGAACACACATCCCTTCTCTGTGATATTGGCTTTGCGTTACGTCGTACACTCTCTGTAGACTCAAAGCTGGAAGTGTTGGTGCTTCAACATGTCAGCTTGCAGTCCACAGGGAGCGCCCAGGGCCAGGACAAGGGATGGGCAGGAGGGAAAGCCGTCCAGGGCGCATTAGTAGGGAAAATGCTCCCTCACCGCAAGCAAGCTCCAGGTCAGTCTAAAGGAATGTGTGCTCATTTATGCGGTCAGGTATGGATGTTGGATGAGAAGACCTGGCTCACAATCACGCTCCAATTCAAAGAAGATCAGTAGAGGCTGTCAGGGCTCTGTGTAGGACACTCAAGTTTTTTTGGTGTCTTCATGGAGCTGGCTTTGTACACGGGGGGGGGGGGGGGGGGCACAGCCATGCTGGAACAGAAAAGGGTCTTCATCAAACTTTATCCTATATGAGCTTGTTGGACATTCCATTCCAAAACCATGACCAATAATATGGAGTTGGCCTATAACATCCTTCACTCTTCACTCTTCTGACATCCTTCACTCTTCACTCTTCGGGAAAGTCTTTTCACAAGATTTTGGAGGGTGTTTAAAGGAAGTTGTGACTATTTATTGGGTCAGGTACTGATGGTGGATGGGAAGACCTGGATCACAATTGCGTTTCAATTTAAAGATGTTCAGTAGGGTTGATGTCAGGGCTCTGTGCAAGGCACTCGAGTTCCTCCACACCAAACTGGTCAAACCATGTCTTTATGAAGTGTGCTTTGTACACGGGGGACAATCACAGTGCAACAAAAAATGGTCTTCCTCATACTGTACTCTATATTAGCTTTTTGGACCTCCCATTCCAAAACCATGGCTAATAATATTTTGTTGGCTTCCTTTGTGGCTATAACATCCTCCACTCTTCTGGAAAGAGTTTGCACAAGATTTTGGAAGGTGTCTGTTGAAATGTTTACCCATTTGTGAGGTCAGGTACTGATGTTGTATTAGAAGACCTGGCTCACAATCGACGTTCTAATTCAAAGGTGTCCAGTAGAGTTCAGGTCAGGGCTCTGCTCAGGCCACTAGAGGTCCTTCTCATGAAAATGGTCAAACTATGTCCTTTATGGAGATGTTGGTTAGGCAGACCTGGATTGTTAGAATTCACCCAAAGGTTTTCAGTATAGCTGGGGTCAGGCATCTGTGCAAAACACATGGGAAAAGTCATGGTGGGACAGAAAAGGGTCTTCACCAAACTGTACTCTATATAAACTTGTTGGGCATCCCATTCCAAAACCATTACCATTAACATGGAGTTTGCCTTCTTTGTGGATATAATATCCTCCACTCCGCTAAAAAATCTGCACAAGATTTTAGAGGGTGTGTTTAGAAATTGGTACACATTTGTGAGGTCAAGTACTGATGTTGGGTGACAAGATTTCAGGGGGTCTGTGGGAATTTGTGCCCATTTTTTAGGTCAGGCACTGATGGTGAATGAGAAGACCTGGCTCACAATCAGTGTTCTGATTCATTGCAAAGTTGTTCAGTAGGGTTGAGGTCAGTGCTCTGTGCAGGACACTTGAGTTCCTCCACACCAAACTGGTCACACCGTGTCTTTATGGAGCTGGCTTCCTCCTTCTGGGAAGGCTTTCCGCAAGATTTGAGGGGGTCTGTGGGAATTTGTGCCCATTTTTGAGGTCAGGTACTGATGGTAAATGAGAAGACCTGGCTCACAATTGGTTTTCCGATTCATCCCAAAGGTGATCAGTAGGATTGAGGCCAGGACTCTGTGCAGGACACTTGAGTTCCTCCACACCGAACTGGTAACACCATGTCTTTATGGAGTTGGCTTTGTACACAAAGGCACAGCCATGGTGCAACAGAAAAGGGTCCTCACCACGCTGTTACCAAACTGGTCACACCATGTCTTTATGGAGCTGGCTTCATCCTTCTGGGAAGGCTTTCCACAAGATTTGAGGGAGTCTGTGGGAATTTGTGAATGAGAAGACCTGGCTCACAATTGGTTTTTTCAATTCATCCTTAAGGTGATCAATAGGATTGAGGTCAGGGCTCTGTGCAGGACACTTGAGTTCCTCCACTCCAAACTGGTCACACCATGTCTTTATGGAGCTGGCTGTGTACACAGGGGCACAGCCATAGTGCAACAGAAAAGGGTCCTCACCAAAATGTTACCACAACGTTGGAAGAGCACAATTGTCTACAATGTCTTTGTGTGATATAGTAGTACCAGGACCATTCACTGGACACAACTGATCTCCATCGTTGGGTGGGAGGTCCACATAACTTTGGCCACACAGTATATTTTCTAATCTGTCCATCCTTCTGTAATAAAAAAGCAACAGGACCTCAAATAGAGAAATTTACCACCAGAAAGGAACCCTACAAAGAAAGAGTATATCGACCACATAATCTATAGGGGGTGTTGCGTACTGAGAGTGCCATTCCTATTCCAATTCATGGAAAATTAATTTAAAGTGACATTTTCAATTTCGTCCTGCTTTCTGGAGTTCTCCTTTAGCCTCTGTGCCTGTGTACTTAGCCAGGGATGTGCCATACAACCGTTACCTCAGGATGGCAGCGGGCACAGCGGTCTGCATGGCGGTGGATTTTACGGTGAGCCTGAACTCCGGTCTCTCAGCGCTGAGACTTTGGCTTCCCAGAGGCTCCTGTAAAATTGATGACCAAGCATATGTTGGCAGTGAAACAATGTTACTTCAGCTATAAACTACACCAAGCGGGAGGGAGCCTTGAGACCCATCGCTGCCAGCGCCACCTGCACATCAACACTGCCATCTACTGCACATCAGTGGAACTGCAGCTGAGGGGGGTGAAGGTGGGCTCTGATTAACCCATTCACGACAGGGCTTCAACCCTTCATAAGCCAGATGCAGTCAGTTAATAAAGTAATATACTGCAGGACTATCCAGAGCCAGTCCCAGAGGGCTTCATAGCGGCCAATATTTAGAAGAAGACATTCATGGTTGAAATACTGACATTGATTATGGAACTAAAAGCTAAACCCCATTTATTTATTTTTTTTTTGTTGCTATATATTTAGCAAGGATTTTAGAAAATGGAGCTACACACTCTCCTGCTTCTGTTCTGGAGGTACTGCCATAGGCCATTGCAGTGTCCTTCATCAATCTGATTGGTGTGTGGGGGGGGGGGGGGGGTCTGCCTTACAGTAGCTGTACACCCTAAATTATTTGTTGAAATTTTAACAGTGTAATGGAGATACAAATTAATGATTGAACTACAGTCTTATCCCTTAACCCACCTGTGTAAAACACAAGGCCAATCCAGGCCATTTAATGTGGTCCTCGCACCTTTTATGCAGCTGTGCCCCCCCCCCCTTGTCTCCGCCCCCACCTTGTCCCAGCAGTCAGTAGAAGAGAGGAGGACAGAACTCCTCCACCAGCTCCTGGACATCTCTATGCAGCCACAGAGGGGCTTGTCTCTGCACCCTGTCTCAGCAGCAACAGAGAAGAGGACAGAACCCCTTCTACAGATCCTGTGCTTCTCTGTGCAGCCCCTCGTCTCCGTCTCTCTTGGTCTCAGCATTCAGCAGCTCAGCTTCAGGGTCTGTTCTGATTGGAACCTGTCCTGGTAAACCGCTGTATGGTCTTGGCCACCGTGCTGCAGCTCAGTTTCAGGGTCTTGGCAATCTCCTTATAGCCTAGGCCATCTTTATGTAGAGCAACAATTCTTTTTTTCAGATCCTCAGAGAGTTCTTTGCCATGAGGTGCCATGTTGAACTTCCAGTGACCAGTATGAGAGAGTGAGAGCGATAACACCAAATTTAACACACCTGCTCCCCATTCACACCTGAGACCTTGTAACACTAACGAGTCACATGACACCGGGGAGGGAAAATGGCTAATTGGGCCCAATTTGGACATTGTCACTTAGGGGTGTACTCACTTTTGTTGCCAGCGGTTTAGACATTAATGGCTGTGTGTTGAGTTATTTTGAGGGGACAGCAAATTTACACTGTTATACAAGCTGTACACTCACTGCTTTACATTGTAGCAAAGTGTCATTTCTTCAGTGTTGTCACATGAAAAGATAGAATAAAATATTTACAAAAATGTGAGGGTGTACTTACTATTGTGAGATACTGTATATATATATATATATATATATATATATATATATATATATATATATATATATATATATATATATATATATACACTTTTTTATTCTTGCCTTTTTTTCTCCTTTGTTATGCTGCTGATCTCTTTCAACCTCTTTGCAGCCCCTTCATGTCTATGTGTAATCCAGCAAGGGCTGCATGGACAGGCTTGCAGATGGTGACAACAGAGGATGATGCCTGTGTAATGTGTATGCACTGGCCACTTGCAGTCTCCATCAGAAGGTGGGACAAGGTCATCTAGAGCCCAGGGCAAAACATGCAAAACTGTGCAACCCACCCCCCCTCCAAGATGTATGAGCATGATGTCAGAAAAACCCCACCTCAAGTCTTTGCCCCTCCAGGTCAAATACTCTCTCTCCCCATGTGCCCCCCAAGCACAAATGCCCCCCACCCCCACACACACCACCAGAAAAATGTCCCCCATCTAGCACACATCTACCATTCAAATCCCCCCCCCTCAACACAAACCCCCCCCCCCCCTTCAAATTCTCCCATGAAGCACAAATACCCTCAGACATCCCTACTAGGGGTGTGGGGAATGAAGGGGAAGCAGGAGGTGTACAGAGAAAGAGGTGCAGGGAATGAAAGGGTAGCAGGGGCTTTACAGGGGAAGGGGTTTGTGGAATAAAGGAGAAGTAGGAGGGGGTGTACAGGTAAGGGGGTACAGAGAATGAAGGGGAAGCAGTGGATTTAGGAGAAACAGAGGGTGTACAGGGAAGGGGGTTCAGATAATGAAGGGGAAGCAGAAGGTGTACAGGGAAGGGGGTGTGGGGAATGAAGGGGAAGCAGGGGATGTACAGGGGAGGGGGTTCAGATAATGAAGGGGAAGCAGAAGGTGTACAGGGAAGGGGGTGTGGGGAATGAAGGGGAAGCAGGGGATGTTCAGGGGAGGGGGTTCAGATAATGAAGGGGAAGCAGAAGGTGTACAGGGAAGGGGGTGTGGGGAATGAAGGGGAAGCAGGGGATGTTCAGGGGAGGGGGTTCAGATAATGAAGGGGAAGCAGGTGTACAGGGGAGGGGGTTCAGGGAATGAAGGGGAAGCAGGGGGTGTACAGGTAAGGGGTGCAAGGAATGAAGGGGACGCAGAGGATTTTGGAGAAACAGGGGGTGTACCGACAAGGAGGTTTGGGGAATGAAGGGGAAGCAGGGGGTGTACTGGGTAGGGGAGGCCGGAAACGAAAGGGAAGCAGGGGGTGTACAGAGAAGGGGGTGCAGGGAATGAAGGGGATGTAGAGGAAGGGGGTGCAAGTAATTAAGCAGAAGCAGGGGGTGTACAGGGAAGGGGGGGCAGGGAATGAGGGGGAAGCAGAGGATTTAGGAGAAACGGGAAGGAGGTTTGGGGAATGAAGGGGATGCAGGGGGTGTACAGAGAAGGGGGTGTGGGGAATGAAGGGGGTGTACAGGGAAGGAGGTGCAGGGAATGAAGTGGAAGCAGGGGATGTACAGGGAAGGGGGTGCAGGGAACTAAGCGGAAGTAGGGGGTGTACAGGGAAGTACAGGGAATAAAGGGGAAGCAGGGGGGTGTACATAGAAGGGGGTGCGGGGAATGAACGGGATATAAAGGGGAATGGGTTCAGGGAACTAAGCGGAAGCAGGGGGTGTACTGGAAAGGGGGGGCAGGGAATGAAGTGGAAGCAAGGGGTGTACAGGGAACGGGGTGCAGGGAATGAAGCAGAAGCAGGGGGTGTACAGGGTAGTGCAGGGAATGAAGCGGAAGCAGGGGGGTGTACATAGAAGGGGGTGCAGGGAATGAAGGGGGATGTAAAGGGGAGTGGGTGCAGGGAACTAAGCGGAAGCAGATGGTGTACTGGAAAGGGGGGGGGGCAGGGAATGAAGTGGAAGCAGGGGGTGTACAGGGAACGGGGTGCAGGGAATGAAGCAGAAGCAGGGGGGTGTACAGGGTAGTGCAGGGAATGAAGCGGAAGCAGGGGGGTGTACATAGAAGGGGTGCAGGGAATGAAGGGGGATGCAGGGGGTGTACATAGAAGGGGGTGCAGGGAATGAAGGGGATGTAAAGGGGAGTGGGTGCAGGGAACTAAGCGGAAGCAGGGGGTGTACTGGAAATGGGGGGGTGCAGGGAATGAAGTGGAAGCAGGGGGTGTACAGGGAACGGGGTGCAGGGAATGAAGCAGAAGCAGGGGGTGTACAGGGTAGTGCAGGGAATGAAGCGGAAGCAGGGGGGTGTACATAGAAGGGGGTGCAGGGAATGAAGGGGGATGCAGGGGGTGTACATAGAAGGGGGTGCAGGGAATGAAGGGGATGTAAAGGGGAGTAAGTGCAGGGAACTAAGCGGAAGCAGGGGGTGTACAGGGAAGTACAGGGAATAAAGGGGAAGCAGGGGGGTGTACATAGAAGGGGTGCGGGGAATGAATGGGATATAAAAGGGAGTGGGTTCAGGGAACTAAGCGGAAGCAGGGGGTGTACTGGAAAGGGGGGCAGGGAATGAAGGTTGATCTACTGGCAAACTTCATATAATTGGTGGAGGGATGAATGGAAAAATGTACTAAGACATTCTCAATAAAGATCTGCTGCCATCTACTGGGATGATGAAGATAAAACAAGGGTGGACATTTCAGCAAGACAATGACCCCAAACACAAAGCCAAGGAAACTCTCAATGGTTTCAAATAAAGAAAATAAAGCTGCTAGAATGGCTCAACCAATCCCCTGACTTGAATCCAACAGAAAATCTATGGAAAGCACTAAAGATCAGAGTTCATAGAAGAGGCCCCTGGAACCTTCAAGATTTGAAGACTGTTTGTGTGGAAGAATGGGCCAAAATCACACCTGAACAATGCATGTGACTCGTTTCTCCATACAGGAGGCGTCTTGAAGCTTTCATTACCAACAAAGGATTTTGTACCAAGTATTAAATAAATTTCAGTTAGCGTGTTCACTACTTTATCCTGTGTCATTCCATTTTATTACACATAACATAATTTCTGAACATATTTGTTTTGGAGTCTTTGTATGTATGGATTGGATGGGTCGTTACCGACATGTGGGGAAAATTTTGTGTCAATAGCACCTTTAGAGATATATTTACCTAGAAAAATGGTGACGTCTTCCATACTTCCATTACACGCTTTACTTTTGCTCTAGGAAGAGTCCCGGTGGTTCCAAACTTCTTCCATTCACAGATGATGGAAACCACTGTTCTCATTGGGACCTTCAAGGCTGCAGAAATTTTTCTATTCCCTTTCCCCGATCTGTGCCTCCATACAATCCTGTCTCGGAGGTCTACAGGCAATTCCTTGGACTTCATAGCTTGGTTTGTGCTCTGACATGCACTGTTAACTGCGGGACCTTATCAGGGGCAGACTGGCAACTTTCAGCCCAGGGGGCAAGTACAAACCAGAGGCCCATGGTGCAGCGACTCGGCCCCCCCCTCCCACTCTCCCTCTTCCCGTCCTCCTCCTGACCCCCATTCAAGGCTGAGGCTCTGCTCCAGGTACTCTCTACTCACTGGCCGAATCCGGGTTCCCAAACTGCCAGCAGGGGGCGGTTGGGGGGAGCTGGGACAGCTTGGTTGGGGATGGCCAGGGGAGGAGAGTCTCCAGTGGGGCATGGAACCAGCCTCTGCTCAGACACAGTTTACACCATCCTTGCTGGGGGGGGTCTGCGCTTTATCCTTGTCTTCATCCCGCACTCAGTAGGTCAGTGGCGTGGACTTATTACTTCTTTCCACCAGGAATCCTTTAGGCATGTCTGTGGCAGAAGCAATGCAGCCTTTTTACAGAACATCAGAGCAGCCCAGGGGGCAATTGCCCCCCCTGGCCCAGTCCTCCCCTGGACCTTATATAGATAGATGTGTGCCTTTCCAAATCACGTCCAATCAACTGAATTTACCACAGGTTGACTCCAATTAAGTTGTAGAAACATCTCAAGGATGATCAGTGGAAACAGGATGCACCTGAGCTCAATTTTGAGCATCATGGCAAAGGGTGTGAATACTTATGTACATGGGATTTTTTCCTTTTTTATTTTTAATAAATTTGCAAAGATTTTAAACAATCTTCTTTCACATTTTCATTATGGGGGGTTGTTTGTAGAATTTTGAGGAAAATAATGAATCCATTTTGGAATAAGGCTGTAACATAAAATGTGGAAAAAGTGAAGCGCTGTGAATACTTTCCGCATGCGCTGTATATGGCCCTTAGCTTTGAATTAGGGGCCACACTGTACAGCGGTGTCTTGAAGCAGCAGGCTGTGTATTCAACATAAAAGGATTTTTAAGCTGAGCTGATGAAACAGTTAACAAGATGGAAAGTCTGATTTTTTTTTTTTTATTATTGCTTTGTCACCCTGTCACCTCGGCTTCCCATGGAGTGGCCATTCCAGCACACATTACATAGACATGGTCCACCGTTGTCACCATCAGGATCCCCACCATGCAGCTGTCACTGGAGGGGATGTAGACAGGAAGTGTCTGTAAAGAGGCCGCGGAAGAGCAGCAGCTCTGAGATGTAACAAGGAATTAAAAAGGGATAAAAGAAAACTAAAACAATCTTTTACAATGGCTTAAATGTTGAGTATTACATTGTCTGCCAAAAATGTTAGATGGCAGAATTAAAGTAGCATAGCAGGTCTTTTCCTTTGCTCTGGAAAACAACAGATGAAGGGTACAAGGAGTATCTGTGAAATGCATCTGGAGGGATTTGGGGGTTATAATGAGCCATGTCTCTATAATATATACCTTTATCCTGTAACTGATATGCCATTGACATTGGCACTATGCACTACTGTGTAGCAATACTGCCCTCTTGTGTTCGTCAGAGCACAGCACATGCTGACTAATCTATACACAGGGATTTCTATAGCATATAACTGATTTCCTATAAGGATTGGGTAGACTCTGCCCCTTCTCTACCTCCAATGATGTTTTTCACTAACTAGCCCAGGAATTCCATACCTAGTATACTCTTGGAATGTGTGAAATCATCTTTAATAGTTTGCTAATTTTATATATATTTTTTTCTTTTTAGAAGACATTAATTTACACTTTAAACTACTTATAAAGTTGCTTTTATGTAATGTTTCCACTTATTTCCATCAAACTCATCAGAGCATAATCCAGAGAAGGAAATTTCCTGACAATTATATACGTTCTGCATCGGAGGTCTTCAGGAAGGCAGGTGCAGGAGATGTAGAGAGTCTTCAGGGAGATGGGTGCAGGGTATGTAGGAGAGGTAGAGAGTCTTCAGGGAGATGGGTGCAGGGTATGTAGGAGAGGTAGAGAATCTTCAGGGAGATGGGTGTAGGCAGGGCCGGACTGGGAATAAAATTCAGCCCTGGAAATAATTTCATACCAGCCCCATAACATTATTAAAGCAGCCGAACAGCATAACACCATTATTTTCCTGTTCATAAAATGGAAATCCATGCATTTTAAAGCACAGTGCATGGTACAGGAGATGTCAGAAACTGTGCGGGCATGGTACAGGAGATGTCAGAGACTGTGCGGACATGGTACAGGAGATGTCAGAGGCTGTGCGGACATGGTACAGGAGATGTCAGAGACTGTGCGGACATGGTACAGGAGATGTCATAGGCTGTGCGGACATGGTACAGGAGATGTCAGAGGCTGTGTGGAAGTGGTACAGGAGATGTCAGGGGCTGTGCGGATATGGTACAGGAGAGGTCAGAGGCTGTGTGGACATGGTACAGGAGATGTCAGAGGCTGTGCGGACATGGTACAGGAGATGTCAGAGGCTGTGCGGACATGGTACAGGAGATGTCAGAGGCTGTGCGGACATGGTACAGGAGATGTCAGAGACTGTGCGGACGTGGTACAGGAGATGTCAGAGGCTGTGTGGAAGTGGTACAGGAGATGTCAGGGGCTGTGCGGACATGGTACAGGAGAGGTCAGAGGCTGTGTGGACATGGTACAGGAGATGTCAGAGACTGTGCGGACATAGTACAGGAGATGTCAGAGGCTGTGCGGACATGGTACAGGAGATGTCAGAGGCTGTGCGGACATGGTACAGGAGATGTCAGAGACTGTGCGGACATGGTACAGGAGATGTCAGAGACTGTGCGGGCATGGTACAGGAGAGGTCAGAGGCTGCGGACATGGTGCAGGAGATGTCAGAGGCTGTGCGGACGTGGTACAGCAGATGTCAGAGGCTGTGCGGACATGGTACAGGAGAGGTCAGAGGCTGTGCGGACATGGTACAGGAGAGGTCAGAGACTGTGCGGACGTGGTACAGGAGATGTCAGAGGTTGTGCGGACGTGGTACAGGAGAGGTCAGAGGCTGTGCGGACGTGGTACAGGAAATGTCAGAGGCTGTGCGGACATGGTACAGGAGATGTCAGAGACTGTGCAGACATGGTACAGGAGATGTCAGAGACTGTGCAGACATGGTACAGGAGATGTCAGAGACTGTGCAGACATGGTACAGGAGATGTCAGAGACTGTGCAGACATGGTACAGGAGATGTCAGAGACTGTGCAGACATGGTACAGGAGATGTCAGAGGCTGTGCGGACATGGTACAGGAGAGGTCAGAGGCTGTGCGGACATGGTACAGGAGATGTCAGAGACTGTGCAGACATGGTACAGGAGATGTCAGAGGCTGTGTGGACATGGTACAGGAGAGGTCAGAGGCTGTGCGGACATGGTACAGGAGATGTCAGAGACTGTGCGGACATGGTACAGGAGATGTCAGGGGCTGTGCGGACATGGTACAGGAGATGTCAGAGGCTGTGCGGATGTGGTACAGGAGATGTCAGAGGCTGTGCGGACGTGGTACAGGAGATGTCAGGGGCTGTGCGGACATGGTACAGGAGATGTCAGAGGCTGTGCGGACATGGTACAGGAGATGTCAGGGACTGTGTGGACATGGTACTATTAAGTCACCGAAACTGCGCATGCGCTGTATGGACGGAAAAGACACATATACGGGCTTTCCCGAGCCTGGCAATCTTCGGAACGGCGCATGCGCAGTTGCTGTGTCAGCTGGGCCGGGAGACATGTTCTTTACGGGCGCCGCTGCCCTCAAAGCGGCCCCAGGACAGGCGGACGTGCCGGCCTACTGGGAAATTTCCAGGTATCCCGGTAGGCCAGTCCGGCCCTGGGTGCAGGGTATGTAGGAGAGGTAGATAGTCTTCAGGGAAGACGCTGCAGGGAATGTAGGAGAGGTATAGAGTCCTCAGGGATGCAGGTGCAGGAGAGGTACAGAAAAGAAAATGGCCTCTGCCCCCACCTATAACTGGCCTTCATAGCAAAGAACACATGGAAGGGCAACGCACATGAAACAAACAAAGATAAAATTCCCAGTTCAATTTGCCAACCAGTCTTCTTACCAACCAAATTGGCCTGTCTAACAGTTTGCGTCAATACAGGGGTTTAGTTAGCACACATTTGCAAACGCATGTGAAAGCTGCGGGGCCACGTCAAGGCTCCCTGTTACCTTCAGTCCTAACTCTAATGAATTTTAAAGAGTCTCCACAGTGGGAGCACATGCAAGCTAATGGATAGATAGGGGGCAGGTGAGCCTGGAGGTGGCCCATCCCTCCTGAAAGGTAATTGGGGGCATAATGGAAGCCCAGCTGATAGTATTACAGCAAAGGCACCCAGTATGTCCACTCACCAGTACACATATACAACAAAGAAAATGGCCTCTGCCCCCACCTATAACTGGCCTTCATAGCAAAGAACACATGGAAGGGCAACGCACATGAAACAAACAAAGATAAAATTCCCAGTTCAATTTGCCAACCAGTCTGCTTACCAACAAAATTGGCCTGTCTAACAGTTTATCTTTGTTTGTTTCATGTGCGCAGGGGATGTAGAATTGAGGGGTGTACAGGGAAGGGGGTACAAGGGATGTAGGAGAAGCAGGAGGTGTAGAAGGAAGGGGGATCAGGGGATGTAGGAGAAGCAGGAGGTGTAGAAGGAAGGGGGTGCAGGGGATATTGAAGAAACACGAGGTGTAGAAGGGAGAGGATGCAGGGGATCTAGGAGAATCAGGTGGTGTAAAAGGGAGGGAGTAAAGGGGATGTAGGAGAAGCAGGAGGAGTAGAAGGAAGGGGGTGCAGGGGATGTAGAAATAAGGGGTGTAGAGGGAAGGGGGTACAGGGGATGCAAGAGAAGTAGGAGGTGTAGAAAAAAGGGGATGTAGGAGAATCAGGATATGTAGAAGGAAGGGGGTACAGGGGATATAGGAGAAGCAGGAGGTGTAGAAGGGAGGGGATGTAGGAGAAGCACGAGGTGTAGAAGGAAGGTGGTGTAGGAGATGTAGAAGCAAGGGGGTACAGGGGATGTAGTTGATGCAGGAGGTGTAGAAGGCGGGGGGGGGGGGGCAGGGACTGTAAGAAAGAAAGGGGGTACAGGGGATGTAGGAGAAGATGGAGGTGTAGAAGGAAGCTGGTACAGGGGATGTAGGTGTAGAAAGAAGGGGGTGCAGGGGATGTAGGAGAAGCAGGCGTAGAAGGGAGAGGGTGCAGGGGATGTAGGAGAAGATGGAGGTGTAGAAGGGAGGGGGTGCAGGGGATGTAGGAGAAGATGGAGGTGTAGAAGGGAGGGGGTGCAGGCAGGAGGTGTAGAAGGGAGGGGGTGCAGGGAATGTAGGAGAAGCAGGAGGTGTGGAAGGGAGGGGGTGCAGGGAATGTAGGAGAAGCAGGAGGTGTAGAAGGGAGGGGGTGCAGGGAATGTAGGAGAAGCAGGAGGTGTGGAAGGGAGGGGGTGCAGGGGATGTAGGAGAAGATGGAGGTGTAGAAGGGAGGGGGTGCAGGCAGGAGGTGTAGAAGGGAGGGGGTGCAGGGGATGTAGGAGAAGATGGAGGTGTAGAAGGGAGGGGGTGCAGGGAATGTAGGAGAAGCAGGAGGTGTGGAAGGGAGGGGGTGCAGGGAATGTAGGAGAAGCAGGAGGTGTGGAAGGGAGGGGGTGCAGGGGATGTAGAAGATGGAGGTGTAGAAGGGAGGGGGTGCAGGCAGGAGGTGTAGAAGGGAGGGGGTGCAGGGGATGTAGGAGAAGATGGAGGTGTAGAAGGGAGGGGGTGCAGGGAATGTAGGAGAAGCAGGAGGTGTGGAAGGGAGGGGGTGCAGGGAATGTAGGAGAAGCAGGAGGTGTAGAAGGGAGGGGGTGCAGGGAATGTAGGAGAAGCAGGAGGTGTGGAAGGGAGGGGGTGCAGGGGATGTAGGAGAAGATGGAGGTGTAGAAGGGAGGGGGTGCAGGCAGGAGGTGTAGAAGGGAGGGGGTGCAGGGGATGTAGGAGAAGATGGAGGTGTAGAAGGGAGGGGGTGCAGGGAATGTAGGAGAAGCAGGAGGTGTGGAAGGGAGGGGGTGCAGGGAATGTAGGAGAAGCAGGAGGTGTGGAAGGGAGGGGGTGCAGGGGATGTAGAAGATGGAGGTGTAGAAGGGAGGGGGTGCAGGCAGGAGGTGTAGAAGGGAGGGGGTGCAGGGGATGTAGGAGAAGATGGAGGTGTAGAAGGGAGGGGGTGCAGGGAATGTAGGAGAAGCAGGAGGTGTGGAAGGGAGGGGGTGCAGGGAATGTAGGAGAAGCAGGAGGTGTAGAAGGGAGGGGGTGCAGGGAATGTAGGAGAAGCAGGAGGTGTGGAAGGGAGGGGGTGCAGGGGATGTAGGAGAAGATGGAGGTGTAGAAGGGAGGGGGTGCAGGCAGGAGGTGTAGAAGGGAGGGGGTGCAGGGAATGTAGGAGAAGATGGAGGTGTAGAAGGGAGGGGGTGCAGGGAATGTAGGAGAAGCAGGAGGTGTGGAAGGGAGGGGGTGCAGGGAATGTAGGAGAAGCAGGAGGTGTAGAACTCCCATCTCCATTCACCACATAACATCAACATTTATTGTTGAAAATTTAAAGCAGCCCCCCTCCCCCCCTTCCCCTGCACCATCATTGAATATATCCTGATTCCCCCATTGCTGTCAGATCGTCTCTATCTCTTCTCCATTTGGGGTATACACCGTATTTGTATACATCATCATTCCTCATTCATTATGTGCCAGCATTCTAATGGTGTTTTTATTGTCCCATTTGTCTTTGTACAGCACTGCAGAATATGTTGGCGCCATAGAATTTAATGATTACTGACCACTGCAGACTATGCTCTGTATTTTATATTGGTTACAGAGGATGTGTTCTTAGCAGCTGTAAACCTTCCATATACCCAGTGTAGTGACTGGCCTCAGGTGATACACAGAGATGCAAAAAATCCTCCTACACAAGTTGTACCTGTTTATCTGCAGTCTTCTCTTCTCCCAAGCCATTCAAAGTGCAGGTATTATACAGCTTGTCTGAGCAGTCACAAAAAAAAAGGGGGGGGGCAGGGAAGCTAAAATTACACTCTGCAGAGCTCAGTGAGGAGAGCTCCGAGAGCTGATTGGAGGGAAGGGACACACCCCCTTCACACAGGAACAGAGCTGGTTAATCACAGGCTGTGTGCTGGGGCTCCCTCCCATGTCACCATTTTTCTTTTGGTGTCAGGAAAACTTGCCAGAAGTGACTCATGCAGATAGCAGAGGAAGGAGGCAGCAGACAGAAATGACACTCCAGGGTTGATTTACTAAAACTGGAGAGTGCAAAATCTGGGGCAGTTCTGCATGGTAGCCAATCAGCTTCTATCTTTGGCTTGCTCAATTACCCTTTGACAAATAAAAAAAACTGGAAGTTGATTTCTATGCAGAGTTGCACAAGATTTTGCACTCTCTAGTTTTAGTAAATCAGTAAACACATCTGACCGTTCTTCTCTCTGGAATGATCACAGAGCACCTGTGATCCTTCTATATAGGAACACATGTCTCTATTTTCATTTCACAAGCCACGCCCCCCCACAGTTAGAAACACGCCCCTAGGTACACATTTAACCCCTTCCCTGCCAGTGTCATTAGTACAGTGACAGTGCATATTTTTAGCACTGATTACTGTAGTAATGTCACTGGTCCCCCCAAAAGTGTCAGAAATGTCAGTTAGGGGTCCGATCTGTCCGCCGCAATGTCGCAGTCCTGCAAAAAATCGCAGATCACCGCCATTACTAGTAAAAAAAAGAAAAAAACAATAAAAATTACATAAATCTTTCCCGTAGTTTGTAGACGCGATAACTTTTGCGCAAACCAATCAAAATACGCTTATTGCGATTTTTTTTTACCAAAAATATGTAGCAGAAAACAAATTGGCCTAAAATGTTAAAAAATTTTGATTTTTAAATTTTTTGGGAGAATGTCATATAGCAGAATGTTAAAATTTTATTATTTTTTTTTTTTTATCAGAATTGTCGCTCTATTCTTGTTTATAGCGCAAAAAATCGCAGAGGTGATCAAATACCACCAAAAGAAAGTTCTATTTATGGGGGAAAAAGGACATCAATTTTATTTGGGTACAGCGTCGCACTTGTCCGTTAAAATAATTCAGTGCCGAATCGCAAAAAATGGCCCTGGTCATTAAAGGGGCAAAACCTTCCGGTCCAGAATTGGTTAAAGGGTAACTCCACTTTTGTGGGGGAAAAAAATAGCAAACAAAGAAAAAACGATATAGCGTATAACATTGCGACACAAATCATATTGTAATTGAATGTTGTTAAAAATATCCTTTCCTTTTCAATCTGCAGCTGTTGTAATTTTCTGAAAATGCAATGCAATATGGCTGCCTGGAAGTGTTCTGTACACAGAATGTATACTGACCACACCCCCAGAAACATCATTTCCTGCTTGTGTGATTGGCTCACCAATTTTCCCAGAAGTCTGCACTAAGATACAAGTCAGATTTCTGGCATCCCCTGCAACAGAAATTTCATTTTTGGTGAGATTCTCCCAATAGGAACACGTCTAAAGGGATGGAGGCCCAGCAGATTTCCTCATTTGAGCCCTGCAGCTGCCACAGCTGATAGATAATTATGAAACCACTCCCATTAGACCCTCTCAGCACAGAGGAACAAACAATGATTTCTTCAGAATCACAAAAGTTAGGAATCTGCAACAAAGTTTGTTACAATCCCTGCAATGTACAGAGATCACCCAGAGGGGGGTGTTTTTTTCTCAACAAAAGTGGAATTACGCTTTAAATGTTGCCTATAGAGGATTGGACATAATATATGCCCAGCTTCTAGAATATAGACACCATATTGATGCCAATTTCCTAAGAACTAATAGAATGAGGATCAGGTCACTGGAGAAAGGAGAATCGCACCCGGCGCATTGCCTTTATATGATTTTCTACAGTCAGTGGAACACGTTCCTCCTGGAAGAGCACCCAAGTCTGACCCTTTGGTTTAGGTGTCTGGAGGTCAGAGACCCAAAGCCTGGGAATTGCTGTCCTGTCTCCCAGCACCGGAGTGTGCAGAACAGTATCAAGAGAACCCTGTCCTTAAAAATATAAAGAAGGGGCTTAGTTATTTAACCACTTCCACCCTGCCTCATGTAGATAACCTGCGGCACTCTGCCGCTTACAAGCAAAGCAACGCAGACCTACATCGCTCGCCCACGAGACTGTAGGGGGCGAGCGCGCGCCGCCGTCAGCGCGCTCCCACCCCCACTCGTTCCCTGGGGAGCCAGCGCATGTGACCCGCGGCTCTGCTGTCCGCCGGTCACTCGTGATCTCCCGCAGCAGAGGGAGAAAGACAGACGGCTGATGTAATCACAGCTGTCTGTCATTCTCCCTGAAGTGATCACAGAGGCTATGTGATCCTGCTATATAGGATCGCATGTCTCTGTGGTTACTTCACTAGCCACGCCCCCTAACAGTTAGAAGCACGCCCTTAGGGACACACTTAACCCCTTGATCACCAATAAAGTTAACCCCTTCCCTGCCAGTGTTATCTTTACAGTAACAGTGCATATTTATAGCACTGATTACTGCAGTAATGTCACTGGTCCCCCCAAAAGTGTCAAAAATGTCAGTCAGGGGTCCGATCTGTCCGCCGCAATGTCGCAGTCCAGCAAAAAAAAAAAAAATCGCAGATCGCCGCCATTACTAGTTAAAAAAAAAAAACAATAAAAATGACATAAATCTTTCCCGTAGTTAGTAAACGCAATAACTTTTGCGCAAACCAATCAAAATACGCTTATTGCAATTTTTTTTTACCAAACATATGTAGCAGAAAACAAATTGGCCTAAAATGTTAAAAAATTTTGATTTTTACATTTTTTTGGGAGAATTTTAGATAAAAAAAAGTGAAAAATATTATTTTTTCAAAATTGTTGCTCTTTTTTTGTTTATAGCGCAAAAAATTAAAAATCGCACAGGTCTGTTTGTGGGAAAAAAAGGACGTCAATTTCATTTGGGTACAGCATCGCACGACCGCGCAATTGTCCGTTAAAGTCACACAGTGCCGAATCGCAAAATAGGGCCTGGTCTTTGAGCAGCCAAATCCTCTGGGGCTTAAGTGGTTAAAATGCTGGTAATATATTCAGGTAATCTGTGACATCACAGCCAATAGAGATGACAGTTTTTTGTATTTTAACCAATTCTGGACCGGAAGGATTTTCCCCCTTAATGAGCAGGCAATTTTTTTTTTGCGATTCGGCACTGTGTTACTTTACCGGACAATAGTGCGGTCGTGCGACGCTGTACCCAAATAGAATTGATCTTTTTTTCCCCCCCACAAATAGAGCTTTCTTTTGGTGGTATTTGATCACCTGTGCGATTTTTATTTTTTGCACTATAAGCAAAAAAAGAGCGACAATTCTGAAAAAAAATATATATATTTTTCACATTCTGCTATATAACATTCCTAAAAAAAAAAAAATTAAAAATCTAAATTTAACATTTTAGGCCAATTTGTTTTCTGCTACAAATTTTTGGTAAAAAAAAAAAATCCCAATAAGCTTATAGTGATTGGTTTGCACAAAAGGTATCGCGTCTACAAACTAGAGGAAAGATTTATGTCATTTTTATTGTTTTTTTTTTTTTACTAGTAATGGCGGAGATCTGCATTTTTTTGTGGGACTGCGACATTGCGGCGGACAGATCGGACCCCTAACTGACATTTTTGACACTTTTGGGGACCAGTGACATCACTACAGTAATCAACAGTGCCAATACAAAACAAAAGAAATGCAGGGGTGCCATTATTATGGACCGTGACTGTAGGTGGTGCATGCATGCCAAGCCAACACCTCAAACTCGTTGTGTTCCTCAAACCATTCTTGAACCATTTTTACAGTGTGGCAGGGCACATTATCCTGCTGACAGAGGCCACTGCCATCAGGGAATACCGTTTTCATGAAGGGGTGGAGTTGGTCAGAGGCGGCTCTAGACTTTTTGAGGCCTTAGGCAAAATTAAAATATGAGGCCCCCCTTGCGCGATAAAAAATTTCGACCATGTGTGTGCCCCTATTAATGCAGAGCAACCAGTGTGCGTGCCCCCATTAATGCAGAGCGACCATGTGCTATACAGAACGCCAATAACAAAAAAAGGCATTCCCCCAAAACTTGCCCTCATCCAATGCAGAGCGACCATTGTGCGTGCCCCCGTTAATGCAGAGTGACCATGTGTGTGCCCCTATTAATGCAGAGCGTGTCCCCATTAATGCAGAGCGACCATGTGCGTGCCCTCATTAATGCAGAGCAACCAGTGTGCGTGCCCCCATTAATGCAGAGCAACCAGTGTGCGTGCCCTCATTAATGCAGAGCGACCATGTGTGTGCCCCTATTAATGCAGAGCAACCAGTGTGCGTGTCCCCATTAATGCAGAGCGACCATGTGCGTGCCCCTATTAATGCAGAGCGACCATGTGTGTGCCCCTATTAATGCAGAGCAACCAGTGTGCGTGCCCCTATTAATGCAGAGCAACCAGTGTGCGTGCCCCCATTAATGCAGAGCAACCAGTGTGCGTGCCCCCATTAATGCAGAGCAACCAGTGTGCGTGCCCCCATTAATGCAGAGCGACCATGTGTGTGCCCCTATTAATGCAGAGCAACCAGTGCGCGTGCCCCTATTAATGCAGAGCAACCAGTGTGCGTGCCCCCATTAATGCAGAGCGACCATGTGTGTGCCCCCAATAATGCAGTGACCAGTGTGTGTGCCCCCAATAATGCAGTGACCAGTGTGTGCCCCCAATAATGCAGATTGACCAGTGTGTGCCCCCAATAATGCAGTGACCAGTGTGTGCCCCCAATAATGCAGATTGACCAGTGTGTGCCCCCAATAATGCAGTGACCAGTGTGTGTGCCCCCAATAATGCAGTG
Source organism: Pelophylax lessonae (assembly GCF_965119305.1). Lineage (NCBI taxonomy): Eukaryota > Metazoa > Chordata > Amphibia > Anura > Ranidae > Pelophylax > Pelophylax lessonae. The sequence continues at coordinate 13,115,441 of NC_138772.1, forward strand.
ACCAGTGTGTGCCCCCAATAACGCAGTGACCAGTGTGTGCCCCCAATAATGCAGTGACCAGTGTGTGTGCCCCCAATAATGCAGTGACCAGTGTATGCCCCCAATAATGCAGATTGACCAGTGTGTGCTCCCAATAATGCAGTGACCAGTGTGTGTGCCCCCAATAATGCAGTGACCAGTGTGTGTGCCCCCAATAATGCAGATTGACCAGTGTGTGCCCCCAATAATGCAGTGACCAGTGTGTGTGCCCCCAATAATGCAGATTGACCAGTGTGTGCCCCTAATAATGCAGTGACCAGTGTGTGTGCCCCCAATAATGCAGTGACCAGTGTGTGTGCCCCCAATAATGCAGTGACCAGTGTGTGCCCCCAATAATGCAGTGACCAGTGTGTGTGCCCCCAATAATGCAGTGACCAGTGTGTGTGCCCCCAATAATGCAGTGACCAGTGTGTGTGCCCCCAATAATGCAGATTGACCAGTGTATGCCCCCAATAATGCAGTGACCAGTGTGTGTGCCCCCAATAATGCAGTGACCAGTGTGTGCCCCCAATAATGCAGTGACCAGTGTGTGCCCCCAATAATGCAGTGACCAGTGTGTGTGCCCCCAATAATGCAGTGACCAGTGTGCGTGCCCCCAATAATGCAGTGACCAGTGTGTGTGCCCCCAATAATGCAGTGACCAGTGTGTGTGCCCCCAATAATGCAGATTGACCAGTGTGTGCCCCCAATAATGCAGTGACCAGTGTGTGTGCCCCCAATAATGCAGATTGACCAGTGTGTGCCCCTAATAATGCAGTGACCAGTGTGTGTGCCCCCAATAATGCAGTGACCAGTGTGTGTGCCCCCAATAATGCAGTGACCAGTGTGTGCCCCCAATAATGCAGTGACCAGTGTGTGTGCCCCCAATAATGCAGTGACCAGTGTGTGCCCCCAATAATGCAGTGACCAGTGTGTGTGCCCCCAATAATGCAGTGACCAGTGTATGCCCCCAATAATGCAGATTGACCAGTGTATGCCCCCAATAATGCAGATTGACCAGTGTGTGCCCCCAATAATGCAGATTGACCAGTGTGTGCCCCCAATAATGCAGTGACCAGTGTGTGCCCCCAATAATCCAGTGACCAGTGTGTGCTCCCAATAATGCAGTGACCAGTGTGTGTGCCCCCAATAATGCAGTGACCAGTGTGTGTGCCCCCAATAATGCAGATTGACCAGTGTGTGCCCCCAATAATGCAGTGACCAGTGTGTGTGCCCCCAATAATGCAGATTGACCAGTGTGTGCCCCTAATAATGCAGTGACCAGTGTGTGTGCCCCCAATAATGCAGTGACCAGTGTGTGCCCCCAATAATGCAGTGACCAGTGTGTGCCCCCAATAATGCAGTGACCAGTGTGTGCCCCCAATAATGCAGTGACCAGAGTGTGTGCCCCCCATATTGCAGATTGACCAGAGTGTGTGCCCCCAATATTGCAGATTGACCAGTGTGTGCCCCCAATAATGCAGTGACCAGTGTGTGCCCGTAATAATGCAGTGACCAGTGTGTGTGCCCCCAATAATGCAGTGACCAGTGTGTGTGCCCCCAATAATGCAGTGACCAGTGTGTGCCCCCAATAATGCAGTGACCAGTGTGTGTGCCCCCAATAATGCAGTGACCAGTGTGTGTGCCCCCAATAATGCAGTGACCAGTGTGTGCCCCCAATAATGCAGTGACCAGTGTGTGTGCCCCCAATAATGCAGTGACCAGTGTGTGTGCCCCCAATAATGCAGTGACCAGTGTATGCCCCCAATAATGCAGATTGACCAGTGTGTGCCCCCAATAATGCAGTGACCAGTGTGTGTGCCCCCAATAATGCAGATTGACCAGTGTGTGCCCCCAATAATGCAGTGACCAGTGTGTGCCCCCAATAATGCAGATTGACCAGTGTGTGCTCCCAATAATGCAGTGACCAGTGTGTGTGCCCCCAATAATGCAGTGACCAGTGTGTGTGCCCCCAATAATGCAGATTGACCAGTGTGTGCCCCTAATAATGCAGTGACCAGTGTGTGTGCCCCCAATAATGCAGTGACCAGTGTGTGCCCCCAATAATGCAGTGACCAGAGTGTGTGCCCCCAATATTGCAGATTGACCAGTGTTTGTGCCCCCAATATTGCAGATTGACCAGTGTGTGTGCCCCCAATAATCTGGACCGCCGAAGCGGTCTGCTTCCTTCTGTCATCAGCGGGGGGGTTAGAATTGAGAGGATCGGAGTGGCTGTGTTTAGCGCTGCATGATTACAGCCGAGATGTTCTTCTTACCCGGCGGAGAGATGTCCTACAAAGTCCCGCCTCCTGGACACTGGCTCCTATGATAGACGTCACCAGTGTTCTGTCTATCATAGGTAAGAGCCGGCCCAGGAGGCGGGACTTTGTAGGACATCTCTCCGCCGGGTAAGAAGAACTTGTACTCGGCTTTTTGTAATCATGCAGCGGTAAACACAGCCACTCTGATCCTCCCGATCCTCTCCATTCTGCCCCCCGCTGAGACAGAAGGAAGCAGACCGCTTCGGCGGTCCAGATTTTAATCCGTGTTGGTCCGGAGTCCGCCTATTGAGGACCCCGGATCTATTCAATAAAAAAAAAAAAAATAAAATGTTTGGGAAAGATCATGCGAGGCCCCTTTAACTGTGAGGCCTTCGGCGGCCGCCTTACCGGCCTAATTAGAGAGCCGCCTCTGGAGTTGGTCACCAACAATGATTAGGTAGGTGGCAGTGGCGGCTGGTGCTCCATAGGTCGGGGGGCGGTGGCAGATGGACCTGACAATGGACCACATCAGCTCCAGCCAGCACCGCACACCATGCCCCCCCGGTCGCCGGCTCACTCACCCTGTGCTGCCCCTGGACTGACATGTGGAGGCGGCGGCTTCCCCTTCAGTCTCCTCCATGTCCCCCTTCATTGGTCGGGCTTCCTCTGCGTCTCCTCCTTCACCAATAGGATGGCTTCTCCTTTCGGCCAATCAGGAAACGGGTCTCAGGACCCGCTTCCTGATTGGCCAGGAGGACAATCCATGTGACAATAGCGAATATTCATTCGCTATTGTCACACAACTGGGTGGGCTCAGGGTGCAGTGCTCTGCGTCCCGAGACCACCCTTTTTAGAAGCCTATTAGAGCCTTCAAAAAAAAAAACCCCATTGGAATTCATGCATCTGGCGCCCTGCATGTTGATTAGGGGGCGGGTCGGGGGGCCCCACCCCTAATGGACGAGCCGCCACTGGTAGGTGTCAAAGTAACATCCACATGAAAGGCGGGAGCTAAGGTTTTCCAGCAGAACATTGCCCAAAGCATCACAATGCCCCCACCAGCTTGTCTTCTTCCCATACTGCATCCTGATGCCATCTCTTCCCCCGGTGACACACGCGGCCATCCACGTGATGTCAAAGAAAACTTGATCCATCAGACCAGGCCACCTTCTTCTTCCATTGCTCTGTGCTCCAGTTCTGAGGCTCATGTGACCATTGTAGGGGCTTTTGGCTGTGTACATGAGTCAACATGGGCACCCTGACCGGTCTGCTGCTACACAGCCCCATACACAACAAACTGCGATGAACGTTTTGCTGCTTTCAACACATCAACTTCAGGGACAACATGTTCATCCGCTGCCTAAAATATCCCATCCACTTCCAAGTGCCATTGTAATGAGAGAATCAATGTTTTTGGGAATCTATGTACAGCACCCTGCCAGCCCCTCCCACCAGAAGCACAGAGACCCAGTGACCTCACTAGGTCTAAAAATAAGAGATGTAATAAAAATGGAAAGGTTTTATATATACATTTATTTAGCATGGTAATTTTCTTTTTGGGGGGGGAGGGGACCAGGGAAGGCAAAATTTAAAGCGGAGTTCCGGCCTCAAATACCTTTTTGTAACTAAAAATACCCCTATAATACTAATCCATCGCCCTTTACAGAACCGCTATTCTCATACTTACAAGGTGTACGGTATTGGATTTTACTCAAAATCGTACTTTTAAAAATGCTGTCTGGGTGCGGCCATCTTGGATGTGGGCATCTGAAGCCGCAGTGTAATCTGCTGTGCCCTTCTTCCTGATTCCAGGGAGTGTTCTGGGAGTTCTTCCTGATTCCAGGGAGTGTTCTGGGAGTTCTTCCTGATTGCAGTCTCCTGGGAGTGATGACAAACAGCTCCCAGGATGCAATGCAAAGGCGGAAGTGATGTCGGTGGCCGCGGCCACAGAGGGGGGAGGAGGAAGTACAATCAAAAATGCCCTGAAAATAAGATAAGGGACCCCCGAAAAAAATTTAGAATGCCCAATTGTTGATCAGCATAACGAGCACTCCAGGAATCACTAAAGTTGCAAAATAGGCCTGAACTCCGCTTTAAGCAGATTAAACTTCAACTTTAATTTACTTTCAGTCCACCCACTGACATGAGATGGTTGTCGATTGATTCAGCCAATCACAGGCGAGGAAATAATATTACAGTATATTGCCAAAAGTATAGGGACACCCCTCCAAATCCTTGGATTCAGGTGTTCCAATCACCTCCATGGCCACCGGTGTATAAAATCACACACCGAGGCATGCAGACCGCTTCTACAAACATTTGTGAAGGAATGGGCCACTCTCAGGAGCTCAGTGAATTCAGGCGTGGTACGGTGATAAGTTGCCACCTGTGCAGTAAGTCCATCCGGGAAACTTCCTTGCTACTAAATATTCCACGGTCAACTGTTAGCTGTATTATGACAAAATGGAAGCAACTGGGAACAACAGCAACTCAGCCATGAAGTAGTAGGCCACGTAAAATGACAGAGTGGGGTCAGCGCATGCTGAAGCTCACAGAAGTTGCCAACAGTCAATAGCTACAGACCTCCGAACTGCATGTGGCCTTCAGATTATCACAACAACCGTGCGTAGAGAGCTTCATGGAATGGCTTTACATGGCTGAGTGGCTGCATCCAAGCCTTACATCACCAAGTGCAATGTAAAGCATCCGATGCAGTGGTGTAAAGCCGGCACTGGACTCTGGATCAGTGGAGACGTGTTCTCTGGAGTGACCAATCATGCTTCTCTGTCTGGCAATCCAATGGAGGTGTCTGGGTTTGGCGGTTGCCTGGCTGCATTGTGCCAAGTGTAAAGTTTGGTGGAGGAGGGATCACGGTGTTGGGTTTGGCCCCTTAGTTTCAGTGAAGGGAACTCTTAAGGCGTCAGCATACCAAGACAATTTGGTCAATTTCATGTTCACAACTTTGTGGGAGGAGTTTGGGGATGACCCCTTCCTGTTCCAACATGACTGCACCCCAGTGCACAAAGCAAGGTCCATAAAGAGCCCAAATTCAGACCCGAAAGAGAGCCAAAGACTATTGGGTTGAGGTTGCAGGCCAGTCACGTTCCTCCACCCCAAACTCACTCATCCATGTCTTTATGGACCTTGCTTTGTGCACTGGTCCAAATCATTTAGTGGAGGGGGGTTATGGTGTGGGGTTGTTTTTCAGGGGTTGGGCTTGGCTCCTTCGTTTCAGTGAAGGAAACTCTTAAGGCTTCAGCATACCAAGACATTTTAGACAATTTCATGCTTCCAACTTTGTGGGAACAGTTTGGGGACGGCCCCTTCCTGTTCCTAAATGACTGCGCACCACTGCACAAAGCAAGGTCCATAAAGAGAGCCCAAATTCAGACCTGAAACAGAGCCAAAAACTATTGGGTTGAGGTCAGGACTCTGTGCAGGCCAGTCAAGTTCCTCCCCCCCCCAAACTCACTCATCCATGTCTTTATGGTCCTTGCTTTGTGCACTGGTCCAAATCATTTGGTGGAGGGGGGGGGGGGGGATTATGGTGCAGGGAGTTGTTTTTCAGGGATTGGGCTTGGCCCCTTAGTTCCAGTGAAGGGAACTCTTAAGGTGTCAGCATACCAAGACATTTTGGACAATTTCATGCTCCCAACTTTGTGGGAGGAGTTTGGGGATGGCCCCTTCCTGTTCCAATATGACTGCCCACCAGTGCACAAAGCAAGGTCCATAAAGACAGGGATGAGTGAGTTTGGGGTGGAGGAACATGACTGACCTACACAGAGTCCTGACCTCAACCTGATAGAACGCCTTTGGAATGAATTAGAGCGGAGAGTGCGAGCCAGGCCTTCTCGTCCATCAGTGCCTGACCTCACAAATGTGCTTCTGGGAGAATGGTCAAACATTCCCTATAGACACACCCCTAAACCTTGTGGACAGCCTTCCCAGAAGAGTTGAAGCTGTTATAGCTGCAAAGGGTGGGCCAACTCAATATTGAGCCCTACGGACTAAGACTGGGATGCCATTAAAGTTCATGTGCGGGTAAAGGTAGGCGTCCCAATACTTTTGGTAATATAGTGTTTATCTGGGAACAGAATGCAAACCTCGTAGTTCCTCAGATATAACTGATCTCAGGGGAAGAACCTATAAGACGGGAAGGATTTGGTTGGGTGATGGAGGACGCAGTCAGGGTGTATGTATCCAATATAGAGGATTGATCAGTGCAATGATCAGACAACCGATCTCCTTCCCATCATCTCTCATCAGCCGAACTCACTGCAGGAAGCAGACGGGTCACTTTTTTTACTTTAATTGTTTTCTAGACACAAAACATTTTCCGATTCTCACAGATCCTCTTTAGTTACAGAAAAGTTTATAAATTATCATCTTTTACATTTATATACAGATAGAATTTAACCGTTCATCCTCTCAGACATGCCCAATAAACTGGAACATGGCTGCTCCAGGGGGCCCATTGTCATACAGTCACCATAGTCTGGGGCCCGACTACAGCTTGTCAGTGCTACAGGGTAAACCTATGGGTCTCTGGGTGCCCCTGGCAGTGGGGGCGCTGTTGCTCCTCAGTCAGTACATGGACTCGCTGTTCTGCACAGCACTAAATGGCAGCTGGAGGGCACTGAGGTTTGGGCTCCGCTTGCTGGGGTTACTCTTCCGGTTCCACAGTAGTAAAGTGCCGGAACGCTTGCTGACACCCGGCGTCTTCCTGCTGTTCTCTTTATTTCCTTTCAGGATCTCGCTGGACGTCAGCATGGAAGATTTCTTCTCCAAAGCCTGGAAAGAATTTGGTTAGAATGAAAAAAAATTAGAAGTGAAGCACAAGTGGCGTGAGAGCGAGAGAGCGAGAGAGAGAGAGAGAGAGAAATCCCCCTTTATATTACCCACTCACCCCATTCTTATACAAACTCAACTGCTTTGGCAATGCTAAGATATAACTTGTCCTGCCAATGAAGCTTATCTAAATTAAATTGAGGAGAGAGAGAGAGATTCTAATTCTGCAGGGAGAAGAGGAACCAATGGTGAAAATAGCTGCATACTATGTGACAGCCAGAGGGACTTAAAAATGCTTTACATGAACTCACCCCCATAATTAATTTTACCCATTACTACCCCCCCCCCCCCCCTACAAACTGAACTGCTTTGGCAATGTTAAAATTTATTCGGTCCTACCAATAAAGCTTATATGAATTGAATTGAGAAAAGAGAGAGGAGAGGAGAGCAGGGAGGGAGGGAGACAGAGAACATGAGAGCAACAAAGAGAGCGCGAGCAGCGAGAGAGAGAGAGAGAGAAAGAGAGCGCGAGCAGCGAGAGAGAGAGAGAGAGAGAGAAAGAGAGCGCGAGCAGCGAGAGAGAGAGAGAGAAAGAGTGCGCGGGCAGCGCGAGAGAGAGAGCGTGAGAGCAACAAAGAGAGCACGGGAGCAGCGAGAGAGAGAGAGCGCGGGAGCAGCGAGAGAGAGAGAGCGCGGGAGCAGCGAGAGAGAGAGAGCGCGGGAGCAGCGAGAGAGAGAGAGCGCGAGCAGCGAGAGAGAGAGCGCGCGAGCAGCGAGAGAGAGAGCGCGCGAGCAGCGAGAGAGAGAGCGCGCGAGCAGCGAGAGAGAGCGCGCGGGCAGCGAGAGAGAGAGCGCGCGGGCAGCGAGAGAGAGAGCGCGCGGGCAGCGAGAGAGAGAGAGAGCGCAAGCAAGCAGCGAGAGAGAGAGAGAGCAACAAAGAGAGCACACGAGCAGCGAGAGAGAGAGAGATCGCGAGCAGCGAGAGAGAGAGCGCGCGGGAGCAGCAAGAGAGAGAGCGCGGGAGCAGCGAGAGAGAGAGCGCGGGAGCAGCGAGAGAGAGAGAGCGCGGGAGCAGCGAGAGAGAGAGAGCGCGGGAGCAGCGAGAGAGAGAGAGAGCGCGGGAGCAGCGAGAGAGAGAACGCGGGAGCAGCGAGAGAGAGAGCGCGGGAGCAGCGAGAGAGAGAGCGCGCGGGCAGCGAGAGAGAGAGAGAGCGCGCGGGCAGCAAGAGAGAGAGAGCGCGCGGGCAGCGAGAGAGAGAGAGAGCGCGCGCGAGCAGCGAGAGAGACAGCGCGCGCGAGCAGCGAGAGAGAGAGAGAGCGCGCGCGAGCAGCGAGAGAGAGAGAGAGCGCGCGCGAGCAGCGAGAGAGAGAGAGAGCGCGAGCAGCGAGAGAGAGAGAGCGCGCGCGAGCAGCGAGAGAGAGAGAGCGCGCGAGCAGCGAGAGCGAGAGAGCGCGCAAGCAGCGAGAGAGAGAGAGAGAGAGCGCGCGAGCAGCGAGAGAGAGAGAGAGCGCGCGCGAGCAGCGAGAGAGAGAGCGCGCGCGAGCAGCGAGAGAGAGAGCGCGCACGAGCAGCGAGAGAGAGAGAGAGCGCGCAAGCAGCGAGAGAGAGAGCGTGAGAGCAACAAAGAGAGCACACGAGCAGCGAGAGAGAGAGAGAGAGATCGCGAGCAGCGAGAGAGAGAGCGCTCGGTAACAGCGAGAGAGAGAGCGCGCGCGAGCAGCGAGAGAGAGAGAGCGCGGGAGCAGCGAGAGAGAGAGCGAGCGCGAGCAGTGAGAGAGAGAGAGCGCGCGAGCAGCGAGAGAGAGAGAGCGCGCGAGCAGCGAGAGAGAGAGCGTGAGAGCAACAAAGAGAGCACACGAGCAGCGAGAGAGAGAGAGAGAGAGATCGCGAGCAGCGAGAGAGAGAGCGCGCGGGAGCAGAGAGAGAGAGCGCGCGGGAGCAGCGAGAGAGAGAGAGCGCGGGAGCAGCGAGAGAGAGAGCGAGCGAGCAGCGAGAGAGAGAGAGCGCGCGAGCAGCGAGAGAGAGAGCGCGCGAGCAGCGAGAGCGCGCGCGAGCAGCGAGAGAGAGAGAGCGCGCGCGATTAGCGAGAGAGAGAGAGAGAGCGCGCGAGCAGCGAGAGAGAGAGCGCGCGGGCAGCGAGAGAGAGAGAGCGCGGGCAGCGAGAGAGAGAGAGCGCGCGGGCAGCGAGAGAGAGAGAGCGCGCAGCGAGAGAGAGCACGAGCAGCGAGAGCGAGAGCGCGTACAGCGAGAGACAGAGAACGAGAGAGAGAGAGAGAAGAGAGCAGAGGGAGAGAGACAGAGAGAAAAGAGAGCAGGGAGAGAAGAGAGCAAAGAGAGGGAGAGACAGCAGGGAGAGAGCAATACATCAGAGTGAGCACGAGAGAAGAGAGAGAGCGGAGAGCAGAGAGAGAAGAAAGGAGAGAACAAAAAGACAAGAGAGAAATCACAAGGAAAGAAAAAGCAGCGAGAGAAGATAAAAGCTGTCCACAGGGTGGCGCTGTAGGAGAGTGTTCCGCTGTACATAACAGAAGATGAATGGACGCAGACAGTGATCTGGACCCAGTGACAGTGTCTCCCATTCATACCGTATTCTGAGTGTCTGCACTCTGGAAGGTGACAATCTCGATGTCCACTCCATCATTCCCGGTATTTTTCAGTAAGGTCACCACTTCAGAATGTTTAGCCCACCGGCAGTCCACGTCATTCACAGAGACGATGTAGGCGCCTTCCTTCACTCCAGCAATCTGTGACACACAAGAAAAACATTTATATATAAGCCAGAAATGGGGCGATAGGGGACCCCAGGTGAGTTCTAAGGACATTGAATGTAAAGTCGGCCATAATATTGCCTAGACGGCGTATGGCTCGTCATTTCATGGGGCCCCGGGCTCCTCTACAGCCCATAAAGCCTTCACTCTTTACACCCTTCACAGTTACAGAAAATGTTTTCCAGCATCTTCATCACAGATAAAATGTAATTACAATCATTCTTATTGGGATCACAGTGAACAACCAGTCTTAGATTTCTTAGAATCAGGTAGCCCCTTACTAACCCTCCCCATAGAGATCTATTTGATCCTCCATTTAATATGCATTTAACAACTCTTAACCCCTTTGTGACCACAGATCATAGATGGCTAGAAGATGTTCAGACCCTTACAGCGTCAGATATCCCGACAAGAACTCATTTGACTAATTTGCATACCGAAATCATTTTTTTGTGTAAATTTTAGGCACATATAAGGCTTTGGTGCAATGCTTTAATAAAAAACAAAATCTCCTGTTTTCTTATACAGGTGTAGTAAAAAAATTTTTTTTTTTTTTTACTACTGTAACTGAATTTGACAATTACCTTATTAAACAGAATAATACTGCAACCTTGGTTTGCAGTGCCATCTGCAGGCTGAACAGCTATCACCAACCTAAAGATCACATGGTCAGAAGACACTCTGGTTGTTAGGGAAACCTGAGCGGTCAGTGATTGTTGGGTTTTAGAACTAGCAGCAGTGCAAAGTGCCAGCTCTCAAAGGGAAGAGGTTTTTTTTTTTTTTTTACATACCCCAAAACAGGGCATTGCCCTGGAAAAAAAAAATACAGTGATTGTAGGTAGAAAGAGGTTTACTAGTTCTTACCTAATTGCCTACACTCTATACTGCCTCCTCTTAATCTACACCACGTGTGTCAAACACAAGGCCCGGGGGTCGAATCTGGCCCGCCAGGCCATTTCATGTGGCCCTCACACCTATCCTGCAGCTACAGCAGCCCCCTCATCTCTGTCCCCACCATGTTTTAGCAGTCGGCAGCAGATAGGAGGACAGAACTCCTCCGCCAGGTCTTGCGCTTCTTATATCAAATCCCCCACACATTCTCAGCAGTCAGTATTAGAGAGAAGGACAGAACTGCTCCTAAAGATCCTGTGCCTCTCTGTGGCATGCTCGAATCTCCCCCTCCCCCTGCTCTCAGCATTCAGCAGACTCTGGCTGCTGACTCCGGTCTTCCTCTGGTCCTCCTCCAGACTCTGCATTCTCTGCTTCACGATTTTAGGGGGGGGGGGGATGGGTGCTCTGGACATCTAGACTTACAGATGCAACCAGCCCTTTGAGGGCAACTATTATGCTGACGCGGCCCGCAATGAAATTGAGTTTGACACCCCTGATCTACACCAATGTTTCTCAACTCCAGTCCTCAAGTACCCCCAACAGGTCAGGTTTTCAGGATTTCCTGCAGATGAAACGACTGCAATAATTACTAAGACCGTGAAAATGATCAAATCACCAGTGCAAAATAATGGAAAGCCTGAAAACATGACCTGTTGGGGGTAGTTGAGGACTGGAGTTGAGAAACATTGATCTGCACACCAGAAATCAGGCTGAGAAGGGCTCTGTAGCTCAGTGCTGGGAGGTGAAGGGGGAGGGGTTTAGGCAGCTTTCTAGGGGGGGGGGGGGGGACGGCAGGGAGGACAAACTGGTGATGCTCAATCATAGTCCAATCAGCATGCTGGAGGTTAGGAGTATCACAGGCAGCAGATGCTGAGCTACAAAGCAAGATCAGCAGCTTGCTCTACGACTACTTCTCTTTAACCCCTTCACACCAAAGGGTAAAGCAAATCCTAATGCCCAAGCACAATTTTTCAACTTTGACATGCGTTAGTAAAACCGTACATATCATCATCGCCATTATTTTGTGCATCCAAGGATTCGTGGATTACACCGCTTTTTTTCTTTCAGGACAAATCGGGCTTTCATTTGTTGGATTTTTAATTTTTTTTAATCACAGGAAAACTGGCCCAAAATTGTAAAAATAAATATTTTTTTAAATAAATTCAGCTGTATAGGTCTTGCTACTACCATACCCTTCCACCAAAGAACAACCCAAAATAAATTCTACCTCTCCTGACGATCGCAGCGATACCACATATGTATATGTTACTTGTTGTTTGTACCCCAAGTACAGCCCAGAAACAATAGTGTGCATTTTGTTTTTTTTTAATCCTCCCTAACACACACCGACACCAAATAAAAAAAAAAAAATCCTGTCCAAAAAAAAAAATACTGAATCACACGGTGGCGCAAGCAAAAAGCATAAGAAACTAATAAATAGTCCACAGGGTAGCCATATATAGTCCATAGGGTAACTATATATAGTCCATAGGGTAACTATATATCGTCCATAGGGTAGCCATATATAGTCCATAGGGTAGCCATATATAGTCCATAGGGTAGCCATATATAGTCCATAGGGTAGCCATATATAGTCCATAGGGTAGCCATATATAGTCCATAGGGTAACCATATATAGTCCATAGGGTAGTCATATATATATATATAGTCCATAGGGTAGCCATATATAGTCCATAGGGTAACCACATATAGTCCATAGGGTAACCACATATAGTACATAGGGTAGCCATATATAGTCCATAGGGTAGCCATATATAGTCCATAGGGTAGCCATATATAGTCCATAGGGTAGCCACATATAGTCCATAGGGTAACCACATATAGTCCATAGGGTAACCATATATAGTCCATAGGGTAGCCATATATAGTCCATAGGGTAACCACATATAGTCCATAGGGTAGCCATATATAGTCCATAGGGTAGACATATATAAAGTCCATAGGGTAACCATATATAAAGTCCATAGGGTAACCATATATAGTCCATAGGGTAGCCATATATAGTCCATAGGGTAGCCATATATAGTCCATAGGGTAGACATATATAAAGTCCATAGGGTAACCATATATAGTCCATAGGGTAGCCATATAAAGTCCATAGGGTAGACATATTTAAAGTCCATAGGGCAACCATATATAGTCCATAGGGTAGCCATATATAGTCCATAGGGTAGCCATATATAGTCCATAGGGTAACTATATATATATATATATATATATATATATATATATAAAGTCCATAGGGTAACCATATATAGTCCATAGGGTAGCCATATATAGTCCATAGGGTAGCCATATATAGTCCATAGGGTAACTATATATATATATATATATATATATATATATAAAGTCCATAGGGTAACCATATATAGTCCATAGGGTAGCCATATATAGTACACAGGGTAGCCATATATAGTCCATAGGGTAACCATATATAGTCCATAGGGTAACCATATATAGTCCATAGGGTAGCCATATAGGATGCCCTGATAGTCCTTATAGTGTAACAAGAAAACAGTCTTTGTACTCAGGGCCAGCCTAGTGAGTTTGAAAAAGGAGCGTGCAATGGTATTCCATCGCAGTGTGCATGCTCCGAAACGCGTCGTCAGCACGCCGAAAGATTCCAGATGGCAACGGTGTGGCTCACCCTGCGGTCCAGGCCTCAGTCTTATTCCACAAATGTTATCTCATTTCCTGCTGGACAAGAACCGGAAACACAGAGAGGACAATCGACCTGTAGCAGTGGCCCCATGCCGATCCTGGACACCGGATGATCCGCATACCTGCATTTACTTCCCATGATGCAAGTTGCAAGACGTACCTTGCCAAATAAATGCTACAGTCCTTACTCAGAGGCGCCTGTTTTCTCTTGGTTTTAAAAAAAAAATACTGACCCTGACCTTTGACCCAGACCCAAACACTAACCCTGGCAGTTACCTCGATCAAGGTATTTTAAATAGGGATTTTTTTATGTATTTTATTATTATGATATTTTTATTTTTAGTTATTTATTTTTTTCACACTTTTTTTTTCTCTATCTGTCTCCTGGTTACATTTTTATGTAATGTATTTATGTAGGTTCAGCGTCAAAGGATTATTAAAGCGGAGCGGGGATCAGATTACACACACAGCTGACGGACTCAGAAGAGTCACACCCCTAAGTCCACCCTCCTATGAGATGGAATCATACTCCTTACTCCGATAGGTCCATGCAGCCTGGAAGTGTGAAGGTAGTGCTGGGCTCGCTTCTTGGAAATCCCACCAAGCACGCTATATTACATGTTTATTTTTTAAATAAAAGATTTTATATGAAGAATGTAAAGAAGATAAAATTCACCAAACTGATGAAACCAAACAGACTATTTTGATTCACAATGAAAGTTGCATCTGGATAATTACGGGTTTAAAGACAATACCACCCATAGATTTCTATGGTGTTCTATGACACGTACATCCGCGCAGCCCCCGGGAACTACGCCAGCAATCAGCACCGGAGAATCTCCTCTCAGGGTGAAACCGAATCCCCCGTCATCCCGCTGCAGGTGAACCTTCTGCGCCGGACGCCACTTGTGCTTCGCTGAAAAGACGGACAGCGGACCCTGCAGGCAGAAATATTTGTTATAGTTCACCGCTTTCCTCATTCACTGACAGCTTCTCTTCATAGCCCAATAAGCCACAGATACTTCACTCCCCCCATCCCTCCACCACCTCATTTGCTGATCACAGCCCAGATCAGAGGATGCTGTGGAAGCTCCATGTTGGGTTGTGTCAAAGCTTACACAGGGCTCATGGCCTTCCTTATACCCCCATGTGTCTGTGCTGGAGCTTACACAGGGCTCATGGCCTTCCTTATACCCCCATGTGTCTGTGCTGGAGCTTACACAGGGCTCATAGCCTTCCTCATACCCCCATGTGTCTGTGCTGGAGCTTACACAGGGCTCATAGCCTTCCTCATACCCCCATGTGGCTGTGATGGAGCTTACACAGGGCTCATAGCCTTCCTCATACCCCCATGTGGCTGTGTTGGAGCTTACACAGGGCTCATAACCTTCCTCATACCCCCATGTGTCTGTGCTGGAGCTTACACAGGGCTCATAACCTTCCTCATACCCCCATGTGTCTGTGCTGGAGCTTGCACAGGGCTCATAACCTTCCTCATACCCCCATGTGATTGTGTTGGAGCTTGCACAGGGCTCATAGCCTTCCTCATACCCCCATGTGTCTGTGCTGGAGCTTGCACAGGGCTCATAACTTTCCTCATACCCCCATGTGATTGTGCTGGAGCTTGCACAGGGCTCATAACCTTCCTCATACCCCCATGTGATTGTGTTGGAGCTTGCACAGGGCTCATAACCTTCCTCATATCCCCATGTGATTGTGTTGGAGCTTGCACAGGGCTCATAACCTTCCTCATATCCCCATGTGGCTGTGGTGGAGCTTGCACAGGGCTCATAACCTTCCTCATACCCCCATGTGATTGTGTTGGAGCTTGCACAGGGCTCATAACCTTCCTCAAACCCCCATGTGACTGTGCTGGAGCTTGCACAGGGCTCATAACCTGCCTCATACCCCCATGTGATTGTGTTGGAGCTTGCACAGGGCTCATAGCCTTCCTCATACCCCCATGTGTCTGTGCTGGAGCTTGCACAGGGCTCATAACCTTCCTCATACCCCCATGTGATTGTGTTGGAGCTTGCACAGGGCTCATAACCTTCCTCATATCCCCATGTGGCTGTGGTGGAGCTTGCACAGGGCTCATAACCTTCCTCATACCCCCATGTGATTGTGTTGGAGCTTGCACAGGGCTCATAACCTTCCTCAAACCCCCATGTGACTGTGCTGGAGCTTGCACAGGGCTCATAACCTTCCTCATACCCCCATGTGACTGTGCTGGAGCTTGCACAGGGCTCATGACCTTCCTCATACCCCATGTGACTGTGCTGGAGCTTGCACAGGGCTCGTGACCTTCCTCATACCCCCATGTGTCTGTGTTGGAGCTTGCACAAGGCTCATAACCTTCCTCATACCCCCATGTGTCTGTGTTGGAGCTTGCACAAGGCTCATAACCTTCCTCATACCCCCATGTGGCTGTGATGGAGCTTGCACAGGGCTCATAACCTTCCTCATACCCCCATGTGGCTGTGATGGAGCTTGCACAGGGCTCATAACCTTCCTCATACCCCCATGTGGCTGTGCTGGAGCTTGCACAGGGCTCAAGACCTTCCTCATACCCCATGTGGTGGTTTTTGGGCCGGGCTATTGGTGTCTCAGGTTCTGGTGATAATTCCATGTACAGTTATTTCATCACCGCAGTCCAAAAATGACAAGCCAACATGATTCAGGGACTAAAAGGATCCCCCCTTCATCAAGGACTAGTTGAGCTAGTGGTGGTATTTCGGAAGGCAGGTTAAATCATTTTAGCTAGCACAGGGCTCATAACCTTCCTCATACCCCCATGTGGCTGTGCTGGAGCTTGCACAGGGCTCATGACCCTTCTCATACCCCCATGTGACTGTGCTGGAGCTTGCACAAGGCTCATAACCTTCCTCATAACCCCACGTGGCTGTGTTGGAGGTTGTACAGGGCTCATGACCTATCTCATACCCCCATGTGATTGTGTTGGAGCTTGCACAGGGCTCATGACCTTCCTCATACCCCCCATGTGTCTGTGCTGGAGCTTGCACAGGTACTTTCCTTGTACACCCATGTGACTGTGTTGGAGGTTGCACAGGGCTCATGACCTTCCTCATACCCCCATGTGTTTGTGCTGGAGCTTACACAGGGCTCCTGACCTTCCTCATACCCCCATGTGACTATGTTGGAGCTTGCACAGGGCTCATGACCCTCCCCCCATGTGGCTGTGATGGAGCTTTCACAGGACTCATGACCCTCCTCATACCCCCATGTGGTGGTGTTTGGGCCGGGCTATTGGTGTCTCAGGTTCTGGTGATAATTCCATGTACAGTTATTTCATCACAGGAGTCCAAAAATGACAAGCCAACATGATTCAGGGACTCCCCCCTTCATCAAGGATTGGTTGAACGAGTGATGGTTTTGGGAGGCGGGTTAAATCATCTTAGCTATTGAATTAAAGGAATCCATTTATTCCAAAATTCAGAACTGTCAAACATTTTAAAACCAGGCATAAAAGTCGGTTTCTGCATTACAGTAGCCAATTTATCGCAGTGATGATTTAACCCCCCCCCCCCCCCCCCCCCCCATTAACCACTTCACATCCAGGCCAATTCTGACATCTCTCTCCTACGTGTAAAAACCATGATTTTTTTACTAAAAAATTACTCAGAACCCCCAAACATTATATATATATATATATATATATATATATATATATATATGCACACACACACATACTGTGTGTATATATATATATATATATATATATATATATATATATATATATATATATATTTTTTTTTTTAGCAAAGACTCTACAGAATAAAATGGTGGTCGTTGACATTTTTTATGTCACACAGTATTTGCGCAGCAATTTTTCAAAAGCTATTTGGAAAAAAATCACTGTAACCACCTCAATACTGAGCACTTTCACCCCCTTCCTTCCCAGACCAATTTTCAGCTTTCAGCGCTCTCGCATTTTGAATGACAATTACTCAGTCACAGAGGCGTAACTAGAACCTTCAGAGCCCTGGTGCAAGAAACCATGAAGGGCCCCCCAGACCCCTGGGCGGGGCCCTTCCCATCAAGCTTGGGGCTCTTCCCACTGATCCTGGGGCCCTTTACTCTTGTTGTGGGGCCCTTTATTACAGTCCCGCAGCGGGACCCTTTCACAAGTTCTGCAGTGGGCCCCCTTCCTGCCATCTTGGGGCCTTCCCACGGTGGTGGAATGCCAGGGCCCGGTCACAAGTGTGACCTTTGCGATCCTGGAAGTTCACCCACTGGTGTCAGTAGTTTTTATTTTTTGGTATTTTAATTGTATTATTTTTTATCATTTTATTTTATTTTTTTTACAATGTGACTGACTATGACTCTGTCCATTCAGAAAAGGAAGAAGCTGGTAAATTACATATTTACCGACCCCTTCCTGGTTCTCTATTGTGACACATCCCCTGCAGCAGCCGGCAGGAGAGGGAGCACAGTGGGGGGGGACCAGGGGAGCACACAGGGGCCCAGAGACAGCAGAACACAAGTGAACTGGATAGGAGGAGTGGCGGGGGCAGCATACAGAGGAACCAATCTCCTCCATTTTCCTCCTGCAGCTACAGGAGGAAAAAGGAGGACAGTGATTTCTCTACATGCTGCCCCCGCCACCCCTCCCTTCCTATCCAGGTGTACAGGGGAGCCACACAGGCCCTGGAGCATGGGGCCCGGTTGCAATTGCAACTCTGTAGTTACGCCCCTGCTCAGTCATGCTACACTGCACCCAAAAGAAATTTTTTTATCATTTTGTTCACACAAACAGAGCTTTCTTTGGGTGATATTTATTCACCACTGGGTTTTTTAATTTTATTTTTTGCGATATAATACAAAAAAAAAAAAAAAAAAGAGCAAATTCTGAAAAAAAAAAAAAAATTTTCTACTCTCGGTTTTAAAGGAAATTCAATAAAATCAAATTTCATCATCAATTTAGGCCAGAATGTATTCTGATACATGTCTTTGGTTAAAAAAAAAAAAATAATCCCGATATGTGTATGATAATAGGTTTGTGTGAAAGTTAGAGTCTACAAGCTAGGCTACGTATGAGAAGGGGACTCCCGGGCAGCTGAGACACTCCTGCAACATCACTGGATAGAGATGGGGCTCAGGTAAGTATCAGGGGGGCTGCTGCACACAGAAGATTTTTTTTATCTTAATGCATAGAATCCACCTTCTGCCTTTACAACTCCTTGATTTAAGACTGGTCTGCTCCCGGTTCTATGCAGAGTCTGTGACAGACACAGCACAGAGACCAGTACAGATGGAGCTGCATGCTCTGGGTTCCTCTGCCGGTTCCGGTCCCCCTCCTTGCAGCGGAGTGCAGACAGTTCACAGCCCGTGAGCCCGGTCTGACCTGGTAGGGATCTGTGGCAGTTTTCTATATTGAAAACCACCACATTCCCCCCTTTGGTAATTAGTTCCAGGCCCTGCACCGGGGTTCTGCCGTGTCAATCCTTTCAGGTCTCCCCACTTACCAGCCGATGGAAGATGTCTGTTACTTTCACCTTGGAGAAGATGGGATTTTTTATCTCTGGCTTCTGTTGAGTTTTTGCTACAGAAAAGAGAAGAAGGCGATTATTGTATAAAGAAACGCTTTGAAGTAGAACTCTCTATTTTTGTTTTATTTAGAGTAAAACTAAAGGCAAGATTTTCTTTTTTCTTTAATTTTGGATGCAGTGGAGAGGAATTCAAATGCATTTCAGTTTTTATTGCTCTCTGTGTCCCCTAAAAGGAGATTTCCCCTCTCTATTCCTTCTGTTTAAAATTAGCCTTGAAAATGAAAATAAAAGAAAATCCCAAATGTTGGGTTGTCCCCAGAAAAGAAATAGAGGAGAAATCTTCCAATGGGGACACTAATTCTGGTGACCTGGGGGGGTCTCCAAGAGATTCCCTTAATTTGCAGGGATTTCCTCTCACTTCCTGTTTTGGCTATGGGACAGGAAGTGAAAGGAAATCTCTGCGATGGCACACAGATGGCGACAAAGGAAAAAAAAAAAAACTGACAGGTTTTAACCCTCCATTACTCTATGCAAAATGAAGAAAAAGTAAAAAAAGTTTGCCTATAGTTCTTTAATTTTTAGATCGTTTTCCCCCAACTTCCTGCAATAATCAACCTCTACTCCTCAGCACACTCTTCCAGGACACGTGTCAAACACAAGTCCCGTGGGCCGAATATGGTCCTCCAGGCCATTTCTTGTGGCCCTTGCACCCTGGGGGAGGGGGGAAAATGAGAGGTGAACAGCCAGTGAAAGAGACGATTCCTGCACACTATGCATAGCAAACCCTTATAGTCTACACTCTGCACGTAGCGCACCCCTGCACTCTGCACACAGCGCACCCCTGCACTCTGCACGTAGCGCACCCCTGCACTCTGCACGTAGCGCACCCCTGCACTCTGCACATAGCGCACCCCTGCATTACTCTGCACGTAGCGCACCCCTGCATTACTCTGCAGGTAGCGCACCCCTGCATTACTCTGCACGTAGCGCACCCCTGAACTCTGCACACAGCGCACCCCTGCACTCTGCACACAGCGCACCCCTGCACTCTGCACACAGCGCACCCCTGCACTCTGCACACAGCGCACCCCTGCACTCTGCACACAGCGCACCCCTGCACTCTGCACACAGCGCACCCCTGCACTCTGCACACAGCGCACCCCTGCACTCTGCACGTAGCGCACCCCTGCACTCTGCACGTAGCGCACCCCTGCACTCTGCACGTAGCGCACCCCTGCACTCTGCACGTAGCGCACCCCTGTATTACTCTGCACGTAGCGCACCCCTGTATTACTCTGCACGTAGCGCACCCCTGCATTACTCTGCACGTAGCGCACCCCTGCATTACTCTGCACGTAGCGCACCCCTGCATTACTCTGCACGTAGCGCACCCCTGCATTACTCTGCACGTAGCGCACCCCTGCATTACTCTGCACGTAGCGCACCCCTGCATTACTCTGCACGTAGCGCACCCCTGCATTACTCTGCACGTAGCGCACCCCTGCATTACTCTGCACGTAGCGCACCCCTGTATTACTCTGCACGTAGCACACCCCTGCATTACTCTGCACGTAGCGCACCCCTGTATTACTCTGCACGTAGCACACCCCTGTATTACTCTGCACGTAGCGCACCCCTGTATTACTCTGCACGTAGCGCACCCCTGCATTACTCTGCGCGTAGCGCACCCCTGTATTACTCTGCACGTAGCACACCCCTGTATTACTCTGCACGTAGCGCACCCCTGCATTACTCTGCACACAGCGCACCCCTGCATTACTCTGCACGTAGCGCACCCCTGCACTCTGCACGTAGCGCACCCCTGTATTACTCTGCACGTAGCGCACCCCTGCATTACTCTGCACGTAGCGCACCCCTGCATTACTCTGCACGTAGCGCACCCCTGCATTACTCTGCACGTAGCGCACCCCTGAACTCTGCACGTAGCGCACCCCTGTATTACTCTGCACGTAGCACACCCCTGTATTACTCTGCACGTAGCGCACCCCTGCATTACTCTGCACGTAGCGCACCCCTGCATTACTCTGCACGTAGCGCACCCCTGAACTCTGCACGTAGCGCACCCCTGTATTACTCTGCACGTAGCACACCCCTGTATTACTCTGCACGTAGCACACCCCTGTATTACTCTGCACGTAGCGCACCCCTGCATTACTCTGCACGTAGCGCACCCCTGCATAACTCTGCACGTAGCGCACCCCTGCATAACTCTGCACGTAGCGCACCCCTGCATTACTCTGCACGTAGCGCACCCCTGCATTACTCTGCACGTAGCGCACCCCTGCATTACTCTGCACGTAGCGCACCCCTGCATTACTCTGCACGTAGCGCACCCCTGCATAACTCTGCACGTAGCGCACCCCTGCATAACTCTGCACGTAGCGCACCCCTGCATTACTCTGCACGTAGCGCACCCCTGCATTACTCTGCACGTAGCGCACCCCTGCATTACTCTGCACGTAGCGCACCCCTGCATTACTCTGCACGTAGCGCACCCCTGCATTACTCTGCACGTAGCGCACCCCTGAACTCTGCACGTAGCGCACCCCTGAACTCTGCACATCACACATCGCCGAACTCCACACAACGCACTGCTGGTATTTATTGCCCCTTTAAGATCCTCCCACAAATCACAGAAGCCAAGGACCCCACTATCTCCCCCGGCCATGTACACAATGGAAGTTCCAGTAGAAAAGCCACAGACTTAAGCAGAGGGTACAGAGAGCCACAATAGGAGGAACATCAGGATTCCTGGAAAGAAGATCCAATCACTTTCATGGAAGAAATCTCCTACAAGTCTTTTTTCCTCTGTATCAGAGAGGACCCCCAGAATCTGTCCCAGTCAGTCCTAGGTGCCCACCCAGACATTCACTGCCCAACTAGAAAGAATGGAGACACTGCCCTTCATAAAGTGCTAAAGGGCTCTGACATAAACCACAGTGCTGTACAGAGAACACTGAGCCCGTCACATCTGTCTCTGTACCAGAAGAGCTTACACTCTAATGTCCCCCCACAGTCACACACTATTATTATTATACATTTATATAGCTCTGACATAAACCGCAGTGCTGTACAGAGAACACTGAGCCAGTCACATCTGTCTCTGTACCAGAAGAGCTTACACTCTAATGTCCCCCCACAGTCACACACTATTATTATTATACATTTATATAGCTCTGACATATACCGCAGTGCTGTACAGAGAACACTGAGCCAGTCTCTGTACCAGAGGAGCTTACACTCTAATGACTGGCTCAGTGTTCTCTGTACAGCACTGCGGTATATGTCAGAGCTATGTAAATGTATAATAATAATAGTGTGTCACTGTGGGGGGACATTAGAGTGTAAGCTCCTTTGGTACAGAGACTGATGTGACCGGCTCAGTGTTCTCCGTACAGCACTGCAGTATATGTCAGTGCTGTAAAGAGAAAACTGAGCCAGTCACATCAGTCCCTGCGCCAGAGGAGCTTACACTCTAATGTCCCCCCACAGTCACATTATTATTATACATTTATATATCTCTGACATATTACTTAGCCCAAGAGCTTGCACTTGCACAATGTCTTTCACAGACACATTAGGCCAGACACCAATCAGGCCCCATTTTATATTGTAATGTAGAAGGACACCCAAACAAGGGAAGAATATACAAACTCCATGCAGACTGAGCCTCGGTGAGGAATATTCCCAGCACTATAAGGTTAGACTCTTCTTTTACCCACAGCTCTGGGTTCCCGGCCGCACACACCAGAGAAGAGGTTATCAGAATACATTGAATAACATTCAGAAGAGAAGTTCTTACGCTGGATGTCGGGAGCCTCTCCCGTCTCGAAGAAATCCTCCTCATGGTCGATGTCGGAGTATTTACTGAGCGATCGCTTGTGTGCCAGGGCCAGGACTTCCTGCAGGATGTCCATCTTGCGGAGGATCTTACACAGGCTGTGGATTCTCATAGCTTCTTCGTGTTTCATGAGGGCCTTCTTCAGGTGCGCCTTACCTGCGGGCAGATCAGAGGAGCCCACACATCAGCGCTCTCCCCCCACACAGTCTATAAAGTCTAACGAGTCCCCATCACCCTCCCAACTGCAATACACAAACATGGCGTGCCTGAAGCAACCAGAGGATGGGGCCACAGTCAATGCTGGACCTCCTACAGCCAGGAACTGGGGCGGGGCTCTATCTGATTTCACTGCACACTGTGAGCTTCTCACCATGTGCATTAGAAGCTGCAGCAAGTCAGAGGAAGCCGTTTCAGTCCAGGAGAGGAGCCGCTACAACTGTGCAATACTGGAGGGGAGGCCGGAGAGAGGTCGTCTCTGTGCAATGATACAAAGATGTGGCTGGAAAGCACAAACTTCACGAGACGCTCATTAAATGTTAGAATCAGGCTGGTAAAGTATGAAGAATAAATAGTATTGAGGGCAGAAACTAATCAGAAAACCGTCCACCTGATCCAGCAAATACTGTGGCTGTGCCAAAGACAGAAAGTCAACCTGATTTGCTAATAAGCGAAGTTTTCCATACATTTTTCATAGCTGTCACCAGGGCAGCCATCGGAAATTTTGGGGCCCCTTACACAACTTTAGGCCCCCCCCCCGGACCTGATTATCAACATTCCCCTGGGCCCCTCACTGGCTGTCCCACCAAGTCCCATCCTATGTCCCCCCTCCATCCCATCTCCCCAATCCCATGTCCTCCTCTATCCCATGTCCTCCTCCATCCCATGTCCTCCTCCTCCATCCCATGTCCCCAATCCCATGTCCTCCTCCTCCATCCCATCTCCCCAATCCCATGTCCTCCTCCTCCATCCCATGTCCTCCTCCTCCATCCCATGTCCTCCTCCTCCATCCCATGTCCTCCTCCTCCATCCCATGTCCTCCTCCTCCATCCCATGTCCTCCTCTATCCCATGTCCTCCTCCTCCATCCCATCTCCCCAATCCCATGTCCTCCTCCTCCATCCCATGTCCTCCTCCTCCATCCCATCTCCCCAATCCCATGTCCTCCTCCTCCATCCCATGTCCTCCTCCTCCATCCCATGTCCTCCTCCTCCATCCCATGTCCTCCCCAATCCCATGTCCTCCCCAATCCCATGTCCTCCTCCTCCATCCCATGTCCTCCTCCTCCATCCCATGTCCTCCTCCTCCATCCCATGTCCTCCTCCATCCCATGTCCTCCTCCTCCATCCCATGTCCTCCTCCTCCATCCCATGTCCTCCTCCTCCATCCCATGTCCTCCTCCTCCATCCCATGTCCTCCTCCATCCCATGTCCTCCTCCATCCCATGTCCTCTTTCTTCATCCCATCTCCCAATCTCAAGTCCTCCTCCTTCTCCATCCCATCTCCCCAATCCTATGTCCTCCTCCTGCAGTCTCATCTCCTCCATCCCATTCTCCTCTCTCTTGCACTGTGCACACTTTCTGGTTGCTGGGGCCCGGGCCACTTCTGACGCTCAGGCCCCATACAGGTGTATCACCTGTAATCCCCCTTATGGCAGCCCTGGCTATCAGTAAGAATAAGTAGGATTATCAGAGCCATATCATGCTGACATTAAAATATAAACTGTAATGCTCAGAATAGCCACAAGATGGCAGTGTGTAAGCAAAGTGGTAGTGAGTGTTCATTTTGTCGACTAAATTAAAGCGCTTGTATCCCATGTATAAAAAAAAAAAAAAACCCTGCAGGACAATGGCTTAATGTGCTATAATGCATACTAGCACATTAAGAAATACTTACCTTAGAACGAAGCCCCCACACGGACGCCGGGACACCACTGAGGGAGTTGACATCTTCCCTCGGCGTCTCTTCCGGATTCGCTGGCTCCGGCGCTGTGATTGTCCGGAGCCGCGATGACGTCACTCCTGTGCATGCGTGCGGGAGTTCACTTTCCGGCAAGGAGCTCTGAAGGTCCAGCAAGGTACGCCGGACCTTCAGTCCCGGTTCACACTGCGATGCGGTGCAGTAACGCTGCGAATATACAGCGTGTTCCCACATCGCATCCGCAGCACAAGCAGTTCACACTGCCATATGCGATAGGTTGGGGGTGTCAATTCAAACTTAATGACACCCCCAGATAAGATCGCATATCGTAGTGCGATCTGACAGTTCGCACAGGAATCGGATCGCACAAGTGTGAACCACATAGTTACATAGTTAGTGAGGCTGAAAAAAGACACAAGTCCATCCAGTTCAACCTATGTGTGTGTGTTTGCTTTTAACCGTACATTGTATACCCCTGTATGTTGTACATTGTATACCCCTGTATGTTGTACATTGTATACCCCTGTATGTTGTGGTCTTTAAGGTGTCCATCCAATAGTTTTTTGAAACTATCAATGCTCCCCGCTGATACTACTGCTTGTGGAAGAGAATTCCACATCCTTACCGCTCTTACAGTGAAGAACCCCTTACGCACTTTAAGGTTAAACCGCCTTTCCTCTAGTTTTAGTGAGTGGCCACGTGTCTTATTGTATTCCCTTACTCTAAATAGTTTGTTCCTTATGCTAGGGTCGCCAGTACAGTATTTGTACATTGATATCATATCCCCCCTCAAGCGTCTCTTCTCCAGAGAGAACAAGTTCAGTGCTTGTAGTCTTTCCTCATAGCTGATGTCCTCCATTCCCCTAATTATTTTTGTTGCCCTTCTCTGGACTCTCTCCAGTTCCAGCACATCCTTCCTGAGGACCGGTGCCCAGAACTGGACAGCATACTCCAGATGTGGCCGGACCAGAGTCTTGTAGAGTGGGAGAATAATCTCTTTATTTCTGGAGTGAATCCCCTTTTTTATACATCCCAGTATTCTGTTGGCTTTGCTTGCAGCGGCTCAACCACCATGTGATCCGAATCTGCTGCGGACCAAAAAAAGGGTCATGTGCGAGTTCACTGCGATTGCGGTGCAAATTCAGCCATACAAACTGTATGGCTAAACTCGCACTGCACAGCCGATCGCATGTAATTTTAGGAGCAGTGTGCTCTGAATCATATGTGATGTTTGTGATCGCAATAGTGTGAACCGGCACTTAGAGCGCATGTCAGCAGCTGCATGCAGGGTGAACATCTCCTAAACTGTGCAGGTTCATGAGATATTAATATTACCTACAGGAAAGTCTTATTATAGGCCGCATTATAGGCTTACCTGTGGATAAAAATGAAAAAGCGGAGTATACTACTACTTTAACACAATTTTAGTCGACTAAAGTACAACTAAACTAATAATCTAATAAACTAAAATAAATAACTAACTAATAATAATAACTAATAATAATAAATAACTAACTAATACAACTATACTATTCAGATGACTAAAATACGACTAAAACTAAAATTGCATTTTAGTCATTAGATTATAACTAAAACTAAATTGAAAATTGACATCAAAATGAACACTCCTCTGCCGGCCATTTCTAAATCGGCAACACAATTCCATCCAGAGCCGGTAACAATCGCACATTAACCACTTCAGCTCTGAAAGGTTTTACCCCCTTAACCGCTTGCCGAATGCCTAACGACTATATACGTCGGCAGTCAGCCCCTCACAGGCAAAGCGATGTAGGTCTACGTCGCTAGCCTGTAAGGGTTTTGGGAGCTAGTGCACGCCGCCGGATGCGCGCTCCCGCTCGGTCATGGACCCCCCCCCCCCCCCCCCGCGCGCATGTGCCTGGCGGACCCGATGTCCGCCGGGCACTCGCGATCTTCCATTACACCGGGAGAAAGGCAGGCGGCTAATGTAAACAAAGCCGCCTGTCATTCTTCCCTGTGTAAGAATGGAGATCAGACGGTTCTGCTATGTAGGACCGTTGATCACTGTTCTTACACACACAGCCACAGCCAATCACAGTTAGAATCACGCCCCTAGGGACACACTTAACCAGTGTCATTATTACAGTAACAGTGCATATGTATAGAACTGATTACTGCAGTAATGTCACTGGTAACCCCAAAAGTGTCAAAAATGTCAGTCAAGGGTCCGATCTGTCCGCCGCAATACCGCAAAAAAAAAAAATCGCAGATCGTCGCCATTACACGTAAAAAAAAAAAAAACAACAAAAATGACAGAAATCTTTCCCTTCTGCGCAAACCAATCAAAATACGCTTTTTGCAATTTTTTTGGTAAAAAAAAAAAAATTGGCCTAAAATGTTAAAAAATTTAGATTTTTACTTTTTTTGGGGGGGAATTTCATATAAAAAAATGTGAAAAATATTGTTGTTTTTGCAAAATTGACGCTCCTTTTTTGTTTATAGCGCATGATCAAAAAATCGCATCAAATACCACCAAAAGAAAGCTCTGTTTGTGGGAAAAAAAGGACGTCAAATTCGTTTAGGTACAGCGTCGCACAACCGCGCAATTGTCCGTTAAAGTCACGCAGTGCCGAATCGCAAAATAGGCCCTGGTCAGGAAGGGGATAAAATCTTCCGGGGCTTAAGTGGTTAATGACCAGGCCATTTTTTTGTGATTCGGCACTGCATTACTTTAACGAAAAATTTGCGCGGTCGTGCGACGCTGTACCCAAATAAAATTGATGTCCTTTTTTCCCCACAAATAGAGCTTTCTTTTGGTGGTATTTGATCACCTCTGCAGTTTTTAGATTGTGCTATAAACAAAAATAGAGCGACAATTTAAAAAAAAAAAAAAAAAAAAAAGCCATATAATTTTACTTTCTGCTATAAAACATTCCCAATAAAAAAAATGTAAAAAATCTAATTTGTTTATCAGTTTAGGCCAATTTGTTTTACAAAAAAATATGTAGCAGAATACAAATCCCAAAAAGCGTTTTTTAAATTGGTTTGCGCAAAAGTTATAGCGTTTACAAATAATGGGAAAGATTTTTGGAATTTTTATTCATTTTTACTAGTAATGGCGGCGATCTGCGATTTTTAGTGGGACTGCAACTTTGGGGCGGACAGATCGGACCCCTAACTGACATTTTTTACACTTTTTGGGGACCAGTGACATTACTACAGTAATCAGTGCTAAATATTATGCACTGTCACTGTACTGTATATTTATTCGGCGTAATATTTTTTTATATTTTACAATAAATTGGGTTATATACTCTATTTATCGGCATATAACACGCACTACCCCCTTAATGACCAGGCCATTTTTTTGCGATACAGCACTGCATGATTTTGCGCAGTCGTGCGACGCTGTACCCAAATACAATTGATGTCCTTTTTTTTCCCACTAATTGTATTTTTTTTTTTTTTTGCGCTATAAGCAAAAAAAAAGGCCGACAATTCTGAAAAAAAAAAAATGTATATAAATTTTTTACTTTCTGCTATAAAACATCCAATAAAAAAAATTTAAAAATCAAATTTCTTCATCCTTTTAGGCCAATTTGTATTCTTCTGCATATTTTTGGTAAAAAAAAAAATCTTTATAGAGTATATTGATCGGTTTGCGCAAAAAGTGATCGCATCTACAAACTAGGGGAGGATTTTTGGAATTTCAGCTGGTCACATGGTAAAGAGCTTACGTCAGTAGGCTCTTTACCGAGATCGGAGATGCGGTGTGTCAGTGTCACACCGCAGCACCGATCGCCGCTCTGCACCCCCCTCCTTCGGCGCATTATCCTGCACACAGTCATATGACGTCCGGTCAGGATAATGCAACCACCATCTCGCCATCAATTGCCTATAGGGTGGGCAGGAAGTGGTTAAAGTTGCATTTCTGTTTGTCAAAAAGCAATATTTTTGTTTTACGAAAATTGGTTTTATTTATATAGACGTTTTATATCACAACGGCTAAATCTGTGTCTGCAGTGCGTGTTCAAACCTTAAAGAGGTTGTACACCGAGAAAAATGTTTTTTCTCTTCTTTACATCCTGAAAGAGAAACCCATAATGAGCTAGTATGCATCGCATACTAGCTCATTATGAAATACTTACCTTAGAACGAGCCCCCGCCGTGCCGTCCGCTTACCTGTATGACGGGCGACATGTATAGTCGCCCGTCTTCCGGGATCGCGGCATCCGGCCATCTGATTGGCAGGAGCCGAGGTGACGTCACTCCCGAGCACGCGCGCTAGAGCCGACGGTCACGGCACGGGGCTCTGAAGGAACGGCACGATCGGCCGTTCCTTCAGAGCGCATGCGCCAGTGACGTCACTGGATGCATATAAGGTAAATATCTCCTAAACGGTGCAAGTTTAGGAGATATTTACAGTACCTATAGGTAAGCCTTATCATAGGATCACCTATAGGTACAACTTCCTGAGGAGGGTTTACTTCCTCTTTAAGGCTCCGTTCACATGTAGGCGTTGGCGTTTTTGCAAGCGTTTTACAGGCGTTTTTTTGGGCGTTTTTAACAGGTGTTTTTGGTGAACAATGGAAAAGCAGAGTGTTTTTTTTACAACATTTGCAAAGGAACCTCCCAGGGACCTCCTCTTCTGCATGATCTTTTTTTTTTTTTTCTGGTTCTGGACATGCTACAGAGCTGAAACTTCACAGGTACACTTTTTAGACCCCCCAGATACTAAATCCAAAGAAATCTTTTTTTTTTATTTTTTTTTTTATTTTTTCAATAATTGGCTCTCTATCAAAAACGACAATTTTTAAGAACTTTTTTTTGCCTGATTCATAGTCCCTGGGGCATGATCCAGAACCCTAGGCACTTTTTAGGGGCATTTATTGGGTTTTAGGGCTTCAAAATGGTGTTTTTTGATTCCATATACAGTGGGTACGGAAAGTATTCAGACCCCCTTACATTTTTCACTCTTTGTTATATTGCAGCCATTTGCTAAAATCATTTAAGTTCATTCTTCTTCCTCATGAATGTACACATAGCACCCCATACTGACAGAAAAACACAGAATTGTTGACATTGTTGCAGATTTATTAAAAAAGAAAAACTGAAATATCACATGGTCCTAAGTATTCAGACCCTTTGCTGTGACACTCATATATTTAACTCAGGTGCTTTCCATTTCTTCTGATCATCCTTGAGATGGTTCTACACCTTCATTTGAGTCCAGCTGTGTTTGATTATACTGATTGGACTTGATTAGGAAAGCCACACACCTGTCTATATAAGACCTTCCAGATCACAATGCATGTCAGAGCAAATGAGAATCATGAGGTCAAAGGAACTGCCTGAAGAGCTCAGAGACAGAATTGTGGCAAGGCACAGATCTGGCCAAGGTTACAAAAAGATTTCTGCTGCACTTAAGGTTCCTAAGAGCACAGTGGCCTCCATAATCCTCAAATGGAAGACGTTTGGGATGACCAGAACCCTTCCTAGAGCTGGCCGTCCGGCCAAACTGAGCTATCGGGGGAGAAGAGCCTTGGTGAGAGAGGTAAAGAAGAACCCAAAGATCACTGTGGCTGAGCTCCAGAGATGCAGTCAGGAGATGGGAGAAAGTTGTAGAAAGTCAACCATCACTGCAGCCCTCCACCAGTCGGGGCTTTATGGCAGAGTGGCCCGACGGAAGCCTCTCCTCAGTGTAAGACACATGAAAGCCCGCATGGAGTTTGCTAAAAAAACACCTGAAGGACTCCAAGATGGTGAGAAATAAGATTCTCTGGGCTGATGAGACCAAAATAGAACTTTTTGGCCTTAATTCTAAGCGGTATGTGTGGAGAAAACCAGGCACTGCTTATCACCTGTCCAATACAGTCCCAACAGTGAAGCATGGTGGTGGCAGCATCATGCTGTGGGGGTGTTTTTCAGCTGCAGGGACAGGACGACTGGTTGCAATCGAGGGAAAGATGAATGCGGCCAAGTACAGGGATATCCTGGACAAAAACCTTCTCCGGAGTGCTCTGGACCTCAGACTGGGCCGAAGGTTTACCTTCCAACAAGACAATGACCCTAAGCACACAGCTAAAATAACGAAGGAGTGGCTTCACAACAACTCCGTGACTGTTCTTGAATGGCCCAGCCAGAGCCCTGACTTAAACCCAATTGAGCATCTCTGGAGAGACCTAAAAATGGCTGTCCACCAACGTTTACCATCCAACCTGACAGAACTGGAGAGGATCTGCAAGGAGGAATGGCAGAGGATCCCCAAATCCAGGTGTGAAAGACTTGTTGCATCTTTCCCAAAAAGACTCCTGGCTGTATTAGATCAAAAGGGGGCTTCTACTAAATACTGAGCAAAGGGTCTGAATACTTAGGACCATGTGATATTTCAGTTTTTCTTTTTTAATAAATCTGCAACAATGTCAACAATTCTGTGTTTTTCTGTCAGTATGGGGTGCTATGTGTACATTCATGAGGAAGAAGAATGAACTTTAATGATTTTAGCAAATGGCTGCAATATAACAAAGAGTGAAAAATTTAAGGGGGTCTGAATACTTTCCGTACCCACTGTATATATCTACATTACGGTCACCTTGGCATAGCAGAGTCAATTTACCCTAAACTACATTATGGGCACCTTGGCATGGAAGAGTTTGGTCACCCTGGCATAGTAGAGTCAGTTCACCTAAACTACATTACGGTCACCTTGGTATGGCAGGGTCTGGTCACCTAAACTGCCTAACTGCTGTTCTCCATGTTTCAGGAAAATGTGCTCACAGCAGAGGCATGCCAAGGGGGTGGAGAGCTGGGTGGAGAGCTGGGTGGAGAGTTGTGCTGTTTGAGCTGATCAGGAGCAACTAAACGCTTGTAAAACGCCTGTGAAACGCCAAATATCACTTTACATTGAGGTCTATGGGACAAAATGCCTGTGATCTGCCCAAAAAGAAGCTCAAGTACTTTTTTGAGCGTTGGGCGTTTTCCTTAGGGCGTCAAAACGCTCAGATGTGAACAGGGGTCATTGCAATGAATGGGATTTGTCTTGTTGGGTGTTTTGAGAGCTGATCAGTGAGCAGAAAAACGCTCCAAAAACGCCTAGATGTGAACGGAGCCTAATACCAGAAATAATAACATTGTATTCGATTTTTACTCCAGGAGAATATAATTTGTTTGGAAATTCTAGAGAAAAGTTTAAATATTGCGTTACAATTTACCTAAACCCATTTGATTCATAGTTGACCAAAATGTTCTGAAGATTTTGTTAGCCTAAAATAGGACTAAAACAATTCAGATGATTAAAATACGACTAAAACTAAAATAGCATTAAGATCAAAAGACTAAAACTAAATCGAAAATTTGCTGCCAAAATGAAGACTGATGGCAGCAGGAGGCTCACTATCCGAAGCAGCACTATTGGAACTGGAAGGAACTGCGAGTGTTTCTTGGTTCGTTTGGTGTTTTATAAACACCGGCCCGCATTTTCTGGCACTTTTTGTTTACAAATTCAAATCAGTATTTTTTGCTAGAAAATTACTTGTAACCCCCAAACATTTTATATATTTTTAGCAGAGACCCTTTGGGAATAAAATGGCGATCGTGGCACTTTTTTATGTCACACAGTATCTGTGCAGCGTTTTTTCAAATGCAAAATATCGCATTTATGGGTGTATAACACGCACTTTGTCCCCCTGAAAATAGAGGGGAAATCACGTGTGCCTGTTATAAACCGATATTTTACCTGGGCTGCATCCGAGGGGGGCGACCGCCGCCAGATTACACAGAGCGGCGATCTCCTGTTTACTTGGTGGCCACTGTAATACGAAGTCCCGCCTCCTGTGATAGATATCACATGTCCCGGCATTGGACCAGTGTTCTGTCTATCCCAGGAGAAGGTCCAGGAGGCGGGACTTCGTATTACAGCGGCCATCGAACAGGAGATCCCCACTCTGTAATCCGGCGTCACTGCATTGATGGGCACTAAACAGGCTGCATTGATGAACAATGGTGAGGGTGCAGATGAGCAATGATCAGGCTGCGGACTGGCACAAATCAGGCTGCATTGATGGGCAATGGTGAGGCTGCAGATGGGCAATGACCAGGCTGCATCGATGGGCAATGGTGAGGCTGCAGATGGGCAATGACCAGGCTGCATTGATGGGCAATGGTGAGGCTGCAGATGGGCAATGACCAGGCTGCATTGATGGGCAATGGTGAGGCTGCAGATGGGCAATGACCAGGCTGCATTGATGGGCAATGGTGAGGCTGCAGATGGGCAATGACCAGGATGCATCGATGGGCAATGGCAAGGGTGCATATGGGCACTTATCAGGCTGCAAAGGTGAGGCTGCAGATGGGCAATGATCAGACTGCATTGATGGGCAATGGCGAGGGTGCAGATGGGCACAGACCAGGCAGCAATGGTGAGGCTGCAGATGGGCAATGACCAGGCTGCATTGATGGGCAATGGCGAGGGTGCATATGGGCACTTATCAGGCTGCAACGTTGAGGCTGCAGATGGGCACTGATCAGGCTGCATTGATGGGCAATGGTTAGTATTTAACTGACCAGGCTGCAATGGTGAGGCTGCAGATGGGCAATGATCAGACTGCATTGATGGGCAATGGCGAGGGTGCAGATGGGCACAGACCAGGCAGCAGTGATGGGCAATGGTGAGGGTGCAGATGGGCAATGATCAGGCTGCAATGAGTTGAAATAGTAAGCATTTAAGTTTTTTTTCTGAAACTTCCCTCTTAAAATTACCCACTTGCCGAACCAGTTGCCGCACTTATACTGTGGCAATTCAGCTCTATTGCGTGAAATGATGTACGTGTAATAGCCAAAGGGGGCGTGCGCAATGTCCACCGGTCACCCGCGATCACTCCCCATAGAGACAGAATGTAGGTCTGCCTTCATGAGAAAGCCAGTTGCTGCCTAAAAAAAAAAAAAAAAAAAAAAAAAAAAATGGGGTTATGGCTGATAGCTTCGGCCATAACCCCAGTAAACCACTTGAAATCCACAACATATACATACATACATACATACACACATATATATATATAGCGGTCAGCAAGTGATTTTAATCCATCTTAAAAACTGTAATGCTCAGAATAGCCACAAGATGGCAGTGTGTGAGCAGAGTGGCAGCAGGAGGCTCATTATCTGAAGTTACAACTTGCAGCATCATTGGAACTGCAAGTGTTTCCTGGTTCACTTAGTGTTATTTTACGTCGCTCTTACTGTCTTCTGTTATTATTCACAACCTAATCCAACAAGTGGCGCAATTTAATCTTTAAAAAAAAAAACACAATTAACAGACTATGACTATGAGCAGAGGTCAGAACTTGCAGAATTGAACGTTGCAGGTTTTTGCACCACTAATGCTACACAAGATGGCTGCAGCCAGAAATGTTAGGGGATGCTTTTCAAAGTGATTTCTCAACAAAATAAAGCATGGAGACATGGATGGATGGATGGATGCATGGAGACATGGATGGGTGGGGACATGGATAGCTGCATAGATACATAGATGGATGAATGGAGACATGGATGGATATATGGATGGACAGATGGAGACATGGATGGGGAGATACATGGATGGAGACATGGATGGATGGAGACATGGAAGGATGGAGACATGGATGGATATATGGATGGACAGATGGAGACATGGATGGGGAGATACATGGATGGAGACATGGATGGATGGATGGAGACATGGAAGGATGGAGACATGGATGGATGGAGACATGGAAGGATGGAGACATGGAAGGATGGAGACATGGAAGGATGGAGACATGGAAGGATGGAGACATGGAGACATGGAAGGATGGAGACATGGATGGATGGAGACATGGATGGATGGAGGATTTTGTTTTGAATATTAAAAATGAAATAAATATTGATTTTGGTTTGCTCAGATACAGTGAAGATCTGCTTTAATTGGAAGGGACGGGGCTCGTCAGGCTTGGGAGGAAAGGACTGGATGATTCTGGATGTCCTCCAGCCAGAAAATGAGGCGTAAAGCTGAAGTCACCTGAGATCTCTGGTCAGACATTCAGTATCGGAAAACTCAGATAGAAAATAGAGCGGAAATGTGCGACGTTGGGAAAGGGAGGATCGGCGTTCTCATAAGAAGATGGTATTAGAAGTTGTGCTGTTTACACAAATATACACCCATGGGTGGGGGGTGGAGGGGAGGTCACGGCAGTCAAGGGTTGTCACCTAGCTTTCTGCTCTCCTCTTGATCCTGCAGCAGGCAGCTGATGGAGGGGCCCTCTGGTGGAGAGGTGTGGAACTGCAGGAGAACCTTCTCGTGTTCAATCAATTCCAATCCGGCCGAGGCTGAAATGAAAAAAAAAAAAAATAGAATTTTGTGCCTGCAGACCAAAAAGAGAAATAATACAGATTTATTTTAAACCCACAGTGCTCTGTTATTTGTAAAGGCTCCAGAAGCTGCGTCCAGCGATTTACACTCACATGCGTATTTATGCGTATACCCGGCTACTAAATGCTGGGGGGCCTCTTCAGAGCCTTACAATGCTGGAGGGCCCCCCCCCCCAGAGACTCACAATGCTGGAGGGCCCCCCCAGAGACTCACAATGCTGGAGGGCCCCCCCAGAGACTCACATTGCCAGATGGGCCTCCAGAGCCTCACACCACTGAGCCTTTATTGCCTTTGCTTATGTGAGTTTGCAATAAGCCTAGTGTTTTATCTATTAAAACTACTGCACTTCGAGGCCCTTTTCTTGTTTTTTTACTTTGTATCATAAAGCCGGAGGGGCAACTCCGAGCCTCGCAATGCCGGAGGGGCTACTCCGAGCCTCCCAATGCCGGAGGGGCTACTCCGAGCCTCGCAATGCCGGAGGGGCTACTCCGAGCCTCCCAATGCCGGAGGGGCTACTCCGAGCCTCCCAATGCCGGAGGGGCTACTCCGAGCCTCCCAATGCCGGAGGGGCTACTCCGAGCCTCCCAATGCCGGAGGGGCTACTCCGAGCCTCCCAATGCCGGAGGGGCTACTCCGAGCCTCCCAATGCCGGAGGGGCTACTCCGAGCCTCCCAATGCCGGAGGGGCAACTCAGAGCCTCACAATGCCGGAGGGGCAACTCAGAGCCTCACAATGCCGGAGGGGCAACTCAGAGCCCCCTCAAAGCCTCACATTATCTAGTAGGAATGCACCGATCCGATATTAGGATCGGATATCGGCCTCGATACTGGCAAAATAGCTGGATCTGGAATCGGTAAAATTAACAGATCCACGGGCCGATCTGGTTTCGTCACAGCAGAACCTACGTCATTCATTAGCTTCATGTGTGTATATGAAAGGGGGGGGGGGGAGGGAGTAACATGGTTAGTACCAGATATAAAGCAAACGGCATATTGGGTAAAAAAGGTAATGAGTATAAATGTATAATATGTAATCTAAGATCCATAAACTAGACATTGCTATTATGTAGCCGATTTGCTAAATGTTACTGACAAGAACAACGGGAAGGGGGGGGGGGGGGGGGAAGGGCGGGACTTTGTATGAGGTGTGCGAGAATAGTTGGCAGATAAACAGTAGAGTCATAAGTGCAAAAAAGCAATTTACTGATCCATATTATCATAGTATATAACAGAACTGTGAATGCATGGTACAAACATTGCAATAGAGAACATAATATTTGACAAATCATGCATAGGATGTGCATTGGAGAGAAATGTATAATAATGGTTATTGCCATGTATAGAATCCAAGTATTACAATTTTGGATGTTTGAAGGATGCACATTAGTAAGCTCGACGCGTATCCTGGATCTATTCCACTTCATCAGGAGCGGGTGCATCTCAAATCCCACTTAACAGTGGAGTCATTAGGGTGAGGTAAAAATGTTGTGGACAATTGTCCAGGTGGGCATGAAGTCTTGGTCGGAAACTGTGGTGGCCTCATCTGCGGCCAGTAGGGGAATTCTAGTGGACACTCAAAAGGGATGTATGAATGGCCCCAATTCATGGGTGGTGAGGATGTCACATGGAACGATCCCAGGGGATTACTATATAAAATAAAATAAATGTGTGATGGGTAATATGTTACTTTGTAAGTGTTGGTATACTCTAGTGACACATATATGGGGAGATCGTACCCATCCCAGAGGGAAAGTAATCATGAAGAAATGCACCTGTGATCCTGTAGGAAAATGCTTCATTTAAAGTTCCAACTTTTTAATCCAATTTTGTTTTTTGTTTTGTTTTTTGTCTTTGATACTCGACAGGGATGGAGTTGTGTGGCTTTGAGATTGGCTTATATGCAGGATTATCAACCTGCATTTGACCATTGTACAGCAACAATGTTGTTTTATCATGCTATGGATGTTCTTTGGCTGGAAGCTTTATCTTTATATTTTTTTATATCTCATTCTGAACAGTTTCCCATTTGGGTTGTTGTCTGGTTCGGGAGCTGCGAGGCACTCCGGGGGGCCTCCCTCCTCCCCCATCGCCCCTGTCTGGACGACGGGAGTCCGGGCGACACTCCCATTTTGTGCATCGGCATCACGCATTCCGCGCCGTGCGTGTGACATCATTAGTGACGCCATCACGCCGACACGTGAAGTCCATCTCGCGCTCAAACATTAGGGGGATATTGTGGTGCTATCATCCTAGACGAGCTATCTTGCCGGTGATGCAGCAGCCTTCTCCCTCCACCGAGCGTGGACGTGATGCTGGGGACCTCATCGTGATCAGCTATGGGTACACCCGTTTGAACACTCCCCACTCACTTCTACTTTTCTCCTTCACTTTGTCTCTTCAGTACTTGGTTTCAACTACCATTCACCATTGACCTTTTTTTTCCCCCATTTTTTCACTATCATGGTTTATTATCTTTCATCATCTTTCACCCTTCGGCACTCAGTTTTCTGGCAATCACAGGTGCATTTCTTCATGATTACTTTCCCTCTGGGATGGGTACTATCTCCCCATATATGTGTCACTAGAGTATTCCAACACTTCCAAAGTAACATATTACCCATCACACATTTATTTCATTTTATATAGTAATCCCCTGGGATCATTCCATGTGATATCCTCACCACCCATGAATTGGGGCCATTCATACATCCCTTTGGAGTGTCCACTTGGAGTGCCCCACTGGCCGCAGACGAGGCCACCACAGTTTCCGACCAAGACTTCATGCCCACCTGGACAATTGTCCACAACATTTTTACCTCACCCTAATGACTCCACTGTTAAGTGAGATTTGAGATGCACCCGCTCCTGATGAAGTGGAATAGATCCAGGATACGCGTCGAGCTTACTAATGTGCATCCTTCAAACATCCAAAATTGTAATACTTGGATTCTATACATGGCAATAACCATTATTATACATTTCTCTCCAATGCACATCCTATGCATGATTTGTCAAATATTATGTTCTCTATTGCAATGTTTGTACCATGCATTCACTGTTATGTTAAATACTATGATGATATGGATCAGTAAATTTTTTGTACTTATGACTCTACTGTTTATCTGCCAACTATTCTCACACACCTCATACAAAGTACCCCCCCCCCTTCCCGTTGTTCTTGTCGGTAACATTTAGCAATCGGCTACATAATACCAATGTCTAGTTAATGGATCTTAGATTACATATTATACATTATACTCATCTTTTTTACCCAATATGCCGTTTGCTTTATATCTGGTACTAACCATGTTACCCCCCCCCCCCCCCCTTTCATATATTCACATTATAAGGGATGGAGGCACATAGTTCCTGTAGGAAAATGCTTCATTTTAAGTCCCAACTTTTTAATCCAATTTTGTTTTTTGTCTTTGAGCTTCACGTGTGTGTCGGACATGGAGCGTGCCAAATAGTTGGCTGTGTGGAGATATTACACGCTTGCCACGCCAACTAGTTCGACGGCTGTTTGCAATGTCTGCAAATAAATGTTTCGAGGGGAGGTGGTATTAAGGCAAAGTTCAATACTGTTACTGTTTGATTACTATTGTATATTCAAGCAATAAACTGTTTTTTTTCTTGTGGCTACATTTTATTCTTTTTAATTTAGAGTTTGACTTTGATTACATAATTTTAGATTTTGAATGCACAATGCACACTGCTAGAGAGGCCCTCGGAACCTCACGCAGCTGTAGGGGCCCCTTAGAGGATCACGCAGCTGGAAGGCCCCCTCCTCAAAGCCTCACATTATCTAGTAGGGATGCACCGATCCGATATTAGGATCGGATATCGGCTTAGATACTGGCTCGATAGCTGGATCTGGGATCGGTAAAATTAACAGATCCACGGGCCGATCCGGTTTCGTCACAGCAGAACCTACGTCATTCATCAGCTTCATGTGTGTGGCTACATTTAATTCTTTTTAATTTTGAGTTTGACTTTGATTACATAATATTTTAGATTTTGAATGCACCATTGTTATAACAAAACAATAGTACCGGATCGGTATCGATAGATACACAAAGCCAGGCATCGGTATCGGGACAAGAAAAGTCGGATCGGTACACCCCCAATATCTAGATGGTCTTCTCAGAGCCTCACGTCAGGATGGGCCCCTTAGAACCTCACACAGCAAGATGGGCCCCTTAGATCCTTGGTGAGACCTGGACAATTACATAAGAATAATCTGGGGCTGGAATGTAGATAAAGAGATTTTGGTGGATAATCTGGGATTTGTACTGCGGTTCAGGATGGACGAAGCGCGGATCAGAACGTGGAGGAATGGGGATTATTGATTGGGCTTTACCCTTTTCACTGACTACGGGATGATATCTGCAGGAACATTCTCGCTGTGTGAGCCGGGAACCTGTGTAACCTTTTCACTGCTGGGTGCCTGGAGACAAGGTGGTGGCACCAGACTATATAACCCTTTCTCTGCCATATCTTAGGGACGGATCAGTGCCAGGGTAAGGCGATGTCTGCAGGGGGGACTTTCTTCAAAACAACAGACAATCTACAATGGAAGAGCTGCTGGATCCTCATTTACAACCCCAACCCCGAAAAAGTGGAGGCGCTATGTAAAATCTACATAAAAACAGAATGCAATCATATGCAAATCCCATAAATCTGGATTTTATTTACAATAGAAAACATTGCATCACATAAATGCTTAAACTGAGAAAAAAAATGGATCTAAGAAAAAAATTAGGTAATTTTGAAATTGATGGCAGCAACACTTCTCAAAAATGTTGGGACAGGGTAACAAAAAGCTGGAAAAGTAAGCGACACTAAAAAGAGCTGGAAGAAAATTTTTGCAACTACAGGTGGTCGGTCCCCGGGTTACAAACATCCGACTTCCAAACGGAGGGAAACAACAGGAAGTGAGAGGAAATCTCCCCCTAGGAAGGGAAATTCACTCCTGGAAGAGTTCTTATGGGAAAAAGGTGTCTCCACTGAAGCTTCATCACCAATCCTTGTTCCCACAACAACCCAAAATTTTCAAAATCCAATTGTCATAGGGACAGAAAGTGAGGTGAAATCTGAACAGGGGCACAGACAGCAAAACAAATGTAACAGGGTGTTAACCCTTCCCTGTGCTATCCAAAAAAACGTAAAAATTATTCTTTTGGCTGGAGCTACACCTAAAAAATGTACCTGTTCCGACTTACAAACAAATCAGACTTCAGAACAAACCTACAGTCCCTATCTTATTTGTAACCCGGGGACCGCCTGTAATAAGGTTTATTGGCAACAGGCCAGTACCATAATTGGGTATAAAAAGAGCATCTTAGAGAGTTAGTGTCTGAGAAGTAAAGATAGGCAGAGGTTCACCAATTTGTGTCTATAAGTTGTCCAACAATTTCAGAAGAATGTTCCTCAACATAAAATTGCAAAGACTTTTGTAGCACCCTCCTAGACATGTACTAGGTATAGAGATATGCCGGTTTTCGGTAATTCGATATATTGCGGTATTGCATACCCACGGTATTGTTATTGTGGCATTTTTAAAATACCGTGTTTCTCTGCTCCTCAAGTCTGACTTTAGAATTGATACATTTCAGTGAGCTGGATGACTCATAAGGGCTCTTTCACACGGTCCGCCTCCGTAGGCGGATCCGTGTTGCTCAGCGGGGATCGCGGAGCCGGAGGATGACAGCTCCGTCTCTGCTCGCAGAGCGGAGAGGGAGGTGTCTAAGCCCCCGCTGCCCTCTATGGGGGATCGGATGAGAGAAGACCGCCTGTCCGCTCTCACCCGATCCGATCCGATTACTGAACGGATGGAAAAATAGGGTTTCCATCCGTCCAGATTTCACGCACAGGATCAGATACGGATGGCAGTGGGTGTCAGCGGAGGTGTCTCCGCTGACACCCGCTGCCCCATAGAGCTGCATGGAGGATCCGATCAGATCCGCCTAAAAAACTGACAGGCGGATCTGATCGGACCGCCCGTGTGAAAGAGCCCTAACTCACTCAGCAGTTCACTCACTCAATAGAAACAGCTCTGGTAATATGATCCTAGAGTGAGAGACTTAGCTCCTCCCTGTAACCAATCAGACGGCTCCCAGCACAACACACCCACATGCTTCTTCCAGGGCTCAGACAGACAAACACTGCTAATACAAGCAAGTTTCTGCAGATAGATCTAGATAGATAGAGATATACACACACACGCCTACATACATACATACATACATACATACATACATGAGCATATTATATACACATACATACATACATACACACACACACACGCATAGCAGCCCACATTACATTATTATATAGCCATCAAGCAGTGTCTGGCCTACCTGGTGGTGACTGGTCCTGGCACTCTGATCCGATGGCCTGGTCTTTAAAGGGGCAAATCCTTGCGGTCCAGAAGTGGTTAAACCTGCAGGAGGACCGGTGTTTTTATCTATAAATGACTTTACTATTGCTTTAGGCCTGGTTCACATGTATGCGGGTTGGCGGTTCACATGTTACGGGATGGGGGCCCACATGTATGCGGGTTGGCGGTTCACATGTATGCGGGTTGGCAGTTCACATGTATGCGGGTTGGCAGTTCACATGTATGCGGGTTGGCAGTTCACATGTATGCGGGTTGGCAGTTCACATGTATGCGGGTTGGCAGTTCACATGTATGCGGGATGGCAGTTCACATGTTACG
Organism: Pelophylax lessonae; assembly: GCF_965119305.1. Lineage (NCBI taxonomy): Eukaryota > Metazoa > Chordata > Amphibia > Anura > Ranidae > Pelophylax > Pelophylax lessonae. The sequence goes on from NC_138772.1 coordinate 13,157,212, forward strand.
GGTTGGGGCCCACATGTATGCGGGTTGGGGGCCCACATGTATGCCGGTTGGGGCCCACATGTATGCGGATTGGCGGTTCACATGTTACGGGTTGGCAGTTCACATGTTACGGGTTGGGGGCCCACATGTATGCGGGTTGGGGGCCCACATGTATGCGGATTGGCGGTTCACATGTATGCAGGTTGGCAGTTCACATGTATGCGGGTTGGCAGTTCACATGTATGCGGGTTGGCAGTTCACATGTATGCGGGTTGGCAGTTCACATGTATGCGGGTTGGCAGTTCACATGTTACGGGTTGGGGGCCCACATGTATGCGGGTTGGGGGCCCACATTTGCACAGGCATAGCAGCCCATTGATTTGAATGGGCTTCAGCTGCTATGGCTGCGTTTTCAGCTGAAAAAAGGTGCATGCAGAATTTAAAAAAATGCAGTGGCCATGAAATCCATCCTTCTTTTGCACCATGCGACTTACCTGCAGTTCCTGCACACGCAAACTTTTTTTAAATGCTGGGCCCACGTATATAAAAAACGCAGAAAGCTTGCCAGAGCAGGAACTGCAGGTTAGTCGCATGGTGCAAAAACAGGATGGATTTCAAGGCCACTGAATGTTAAAAAAATGCTGCATGCACCTTTTTTCTGCGGAAAATGAGGGCATAGCAGCCCGTTCAAATCAATGGGCTGCTATGCCTGTGCAAATGTGGGCCGCCAACCTGCATACATGTGAACTGCCAACCCGCATACATGTGAACCGCCAACCCGCATACATGTGAACCACCAACCCGCATACATGTGAACCGCCAACCCGCATACATGTGAACCACCAACCCGCATACATGTGAACCACCAACCCGCATACATGTGAACCGCCAACCCGCATACATGTGAACCGCCAACCCGCATACATGTGAACCAGGCCTAAAGCAATAGTAAAGTAATTTATAAATAACAACACCGGTCCTCCTTCAGGTTTAACCACTTCTTGACCACAAGGATTTGCCCCCTTAATGACCAGGCCATCGGTTCGGAGCTGAGCGCCAGGACCAGTCATCACCAGGTAGGCCAGACACTGCTTGATGACCTATTTTAGGCCTGGTTCACAGAGTCTGTACTGACTGACTATATAATAATGTGCAAAAGTCAACCAAAGCCCCTAAATTCAGCAATGAAATTCAAGTGAGGTAGAAATTTAATGATTTAAATTTAATAATTGAATACCGTGATAATACCGTATACCGTGGCAAAACCTTAATCAATTAATCGCAGCATGGAAATCTTATACCGTCACAAGCCTAACTAGGTAAAAGCATTTGTTGCTTCATCTGCTTATCAGAGGAGCCTGATCTTTAGTTAGGCCTGCTCTCTGTGCTCAGTGTGTATTCATCTGGTCTGAGGGAGTGTCCCCACTGCATCAAAGGGAGGCCCGTTGGACAGTGGAGGAAACCTGGCCAGTGATGCACAAGCTTTTGTAATCATCCCTGTGGGTTGGCACCTGGAGAGGTGCATGATGGGATTGGAAATAAAAGCGGAGAGCACATGTGACAGGGTGTCTTTGGCGGGAAGCAGAGTCCCAGGAGGAGCGTGACGGCTGTCTCTCCTCCTGTCAGCAAGGAAAGTGGTCACAGGCAGTCGGCCTGGGGAACCAAAGTGTGGAGCTGAGCTGTGAGGTCCAGGAGAAACTGACGGTGGAGCAGTGGCCGAGGTTCTTGTGAAAAACAGTGTCCATGAGTAAAAGGGAACTTGCCAGGGGTCTGCCCAGGATGGGGACCACTCCAGGGAGGTCAGTGGACAGAAGTTAGCACACACAGTGGGTCAGAAAGGGGGTGCCAAGTTAGACCCTGAAGAGAAGCTAAAGTACAGTTCATCAGTTAAATCTTCACCTTAGTGGCAAAGTGAAGCAGCAGCCTTGCCGCATCCTCTGCAGTTAGAGGTCCTCAATCTGTGCATCCCTTCTCCCATCCCACTATAAAATAAAAACACAAAAAACCAAATCCCCTGGACTGTTCATTGACTGAGCCAAGTGTAAAGTGAGGAATATTTTACAGACTGTTGCTATGGGTAACCCAGGGGAATCCACTTTAAGCAGCTCCTACGGGGGCAGTGCTACACTTTAAATCTATCATAATATCATGAAAAGATTCAGAGAAGCTGGAGAAATCTCAGTACAAGGGACAAGGCCAAAACGCAATAATGAATGGTGGTGATCTTTGGGTCCTCAGATGGCTCTGCATTAAAAACAGACATGACTCCATGATGGACATCAGTGTATGGGCTCAGGAATACTTCCACAAAACACTGTCTATGACCACAGTTCACCATGCCTTTCAAAAATACAAAGAAAAGCTCCATCATGCACAGAAGAAACCATATCAGAACATGATCCCGAAACACTGCCGTCTTCTCTGGGCAAAAGCTCATTATAAATGGTCTGTTACAAAGTGGAAAACTGCTCTGTGGTCAGACCACTCGAAATTTGACATTCTTTTTGGCAACCATGGGTGCCACGTCCTCTGGATTAAAGAGGAGAGGGCCCTTCTGGATTTTTATCAGCGTTCAGATCAAAACCCGGGATCTCTGATGGTATGGGGAAGGTGGGCATTAGTGTGTATGGAATGGGCAGCTTGTACATCTGGAAAGGCACCATCAATGCTGAAATATATATTCAGTGTTTACAGCAGCATATGATCCCATCCAGATGATGTCTTTTTTCAGGGAAGGCCTTGTATATTTCAGCAGGACAATGCTAAACCGCATACTGCATCTATGACAACAGTATGGATTCTTAGTAGAAGAGTCCGGGAGCTTAACTGGCCTGCTTGCAGTCCAGACCTTTCACCAACTGCAAATACAAATATGACAAAGGCAGCCCAGGACTGTTGAGCAGTTAGAATCCTATATCCAGCAAGAATGGGACAACAACATTCCTCTGCCAAAACTCCAGCAACTGGTCTCCTCAATTCCCAGACATTTACAGAGGGTTTGGTAAAAGTAGAGGGGATGCTACACCGTGCTAAACAAGGCCCTGTCCCAACTTTTTTGAGATGTGTTGCTGCCATCAATTTCAAAATTATCTTATTTTTTTTCTTAATGGTCCATTTTCTCAGTTTAACCACTTCAGTACCGGACACTTTCACCCCCTTCCAGGCCAGGCGAATTTTCAGCTTTCAGAGCTCTCACACTTTGAGTGACAACTACTCAGTCATGCAACACTGCACCCAAAATAACTTTTTTTCATACAAATAGAGCTTTCTTTTGCAGATATTTATCCACCACTGGGTATTTTTATTTTTTGCTAAACAAAAAAATACCGAAAATAAAAAAAAAAAAATGGATTTTTGTAAGATCTTACCGTAAAATCCTTTTCTCTTAGCACATTGACAGACGTAGTCCTCGGTGATACACCACCTTCGGGTTATGTTGCCTCCACAGGAGCAGGACTAGACAGGAAATTAAAAAGCTCTGGCCACACCCTAGGGGCAGTCCCAGAGGGTATATCCTCTCTCTCTCTGCCTCAGCAAATCAGTTATGTGAAAAAGCAGTCTTTAGAGATTTAACCCAACCCAACTCAAAAAACAGAGGGGCGGGGACTACGTCTGTCAATGAGTTAAGAGAAAAGGATTTTACGGTAAGATCTTACAAAAATCCATTTTTCTCTAGCGTTCATTGACAGACGTAGTCCTCGGTGATACACCACCTTCGGGACGTCCCAGAGCAGTATCACAACTGAGGGGTGGGAAAATGAAATCAAATCCCAATCTAGAAGGCCCAACCGGTGCCAACTAGAAGTTTACAATGCTCATCCTTAATGATGAGACTCAACAAAAAAGAGAAAAAATTTTTTTTTTTTTTTTTTCAAACAGAAAAAAACCCTCGAGGTAGACCATCGGTCTCCTCAAATTGCGGCCTGCAAAACCTTGCGGCCAAATGAGGCATCCGCCGATGCCGTCACATCAATTTTATAGAATTTTGTAAAGGTATGTACCGACGACCAGGTGGCCGCCTTACATACCTGGACCACTGACGCCTGATGGCGAAAGGCCCAGGAAGTACTGAGCGCTCGAGTGGAGTGCGCCCTAACAGGGAACGGAGGACTCTGACCCTTAATAGAATAAGCCTGTACCACCGTTTGTCTAATCCATTTGGCAATGGTCGCGGCAGATGCAGGCAAACCCTTTCTGGGGCCATCCGTGATCACAAAAAGTGAATCCGTCTTACGGAATGATTCCGTAGCTTTCAGGTATACCCTGATTGCCCGAACCACATCTAAGGAATGCAACGCATGTTCCCGATGATGCTTGGGCTGAGGACACAAGGAAGGTAGTACAATATCTTCATTCAGATGAAAATCTGAAACCACCTTAGGAAGAAAAGATGGCTTAGGATGAAGTACTACCTTATCCCTATGAATCACTAGGTATGGGGACTGGCATGATAATGCAGCCAGTTCTGACACCCTGCGAGCAGAAGTGATAGCCACCAAGAAGGCCACCTTCTGGGATAAAGTAAACAAGGGAATCTCCCTGATGTTTTCAAAGGAAGGTTTCTGTAGAACCGACAAAACCAAATTAAGATCCCAGGGCGGTAAGGGCGCGCGGACTGGTGGAGCCAGGTGCCGCACCCCCTGGATGAAATTCCGCACCAAGGACTTGGTAGCTAAAGGTTTCTGAAAGAAGATTGCTAATGCTGAAACTTGACCCTTGATGGTGCTCAAGGCTAGCTTCTGCTCAACCCCTTGTTGCAAAAAGGCCAATATTCAAGTCACCGAATAGGTACGTGGAGGAAATCCTAAAGATTCGCACCACGCAATATAAGTCTTCCATGTGTGATAATAGACCTTGCTGGAAGTCGCTTTCCTTGCTTTAATAAGGGTAGGAATGACTGAAGTAGACAAACCTCTGTCCTTCAGTACTTGGGTCTCAATGGCCAGGCCATTAAACCCAGCGACTGTAAAGCATGATGGTAAATTGGTCCTTGAGACCACAGACACTCCCTGAGACGAAGTTCCCACGGAACGTCTGCGACTAGCATGTCCAAGTCGGCCAGGCCGGCTTGAGGAGGCCAGCCTAGAATTTCTAGAACCACTGGCGCTGATAGAATCTGAACCAGGCGTCCCTAGAGGTATCTGGCCCCGACCATCCGAGAAAGTCTGGTCGTTTTCTGTTCCCACACATTTATCAGATACCTGATTGTTATCAGGAAGGGTGATCTTTTCTGGTTGAACCTCAGGGACCGAAGTCACCCGACTAGAGGCTACTTGGCCTATCTGGTCAACCAGATCCGATTCCTGTGAGGTATAGGGACTAATCTTAGGAAAAGGTAAAGGAAAAGATCTATTCAGGGAACGGTAACTACCGCTTCCTGTAGTACTTAAATGTTGGAAGGGAAGAATCGCACCGGTAGTAGTGGTTGATGCTCGATCTAATGTCCTGAATACCGGTGAAAACGTCCCCCCACCCTGAAACCGGGTGGGGGCGCACCTTCAGGCTGTGTACTCCTTTGCTTCGGGTTTGGCTGGGTTGGTCCTCTGCTTGTCCGACCAGCCCTTCTTGAACCCTCCTGGAGGAGTCTTGCCTTTCCCGCTAGTACCAGCCGGGCGCCCTTTATGGGCGGTAAAGAAAGGTCCTCGCTTATTGCGAGGTCCCTTAGCTTTTGCAGCCTGTGGCAAAAAAGTGCTCTTGCCCCCAGTGGCATCCTTAATGATTTCATCTAGGTTGGCCCCAAATAGACGATTCCCCTGAAAAGGGAGATTTGTCAAGGTCTTCTTGGAACCTAGGTCAGCTGACCAGCATTTTAACCACAGCACACGTCTGAGGATCACCGCTGACATAGATGCATGCCCTAATAAGGGAGTAGTGTCCAAGGCTGCGTCACAGATAAACTGTAGCCCTTGTATAATCTGTTCCATCAAATCAGATGTCTCCTGGGGAATATCTTTTCCCCTAAGGTCTTGGCGTACCATTTTCGCCCATTCCGTAAGTGTCTGGGAAACTAGACCAATAACAATTACTGGTCTAAATGCTGACCCTATCAGAGAGAAGATGGTGCGGGACTCTGCTTCCATCTTTCGATCCACCGGATCCTTAAAGGACGAAGTGTCCTCCACTGGGATAACCGTGGCTTTATTCAGCCTGGAAATAGGTGGATCCACCACTGGTGGTACCGTCCATTTCTTAATGATGGATTCCTCAAACGGATAGCGTCTAGCAATACGCTTGGAAATAGTAAAGGTACGTTTGGAATGCTCCCATTCTCCTTTAATCTGATTACCGAAACATTTGGGTACAGGAAAAACCTTCACCGTTTTGATGGGCTTATTAGTACCAAAAGGAATCTCTGTTTCAGTTGCCTCTGCCGGTAAAGCCTCAAGTTTTAAGGTTTCCTGCACTGCCACAACTAGTGCGTCCACCAATGCTTCTTCCTGAATTATAGCAGGAGAAGAAGCGTCCTCCTCACTGTCTGAGGGGGCTTTACCTGGGATAACAGCCCTTGCAGAGGAACCTGAAACTGCAGTGACCATCTCTGAATCTGAGTCAGAGGTGTCAGATAGTATAGGGGTAGGCGGGGGTCGCTTCCTTGACCCCCGTCCCTGACAGGCCGCCTCCACCCGAGCCACCATAGACTCCAAAATTGCTGTAAATGACTCTACACTCTGTGCACCGGCGGGTCCCGTGGCCCCCTCGAGGGAAACAGGTGGGGGAATATGTGTGGCAGGGTCCATGATAATTCCAGTCACTTCCTGGATAATATAATTCAAAAATAAAAAACTTTTTTTTTTTTTTCAGACCCCCAGCGCCACAAAAAGCCCCTTAGTGTTACCTGCTAGGGATCCCTATCGATCGAGAGAGAGAGAGAGATAGACCCCCAGGCTCACCACTTGATGCTCAGAGTTTAACTGCAACAGGTTACAGCGCTGTCTTGACAAACAGGAAGTCTTTTGGCTGGCTGCCCAGGAAGAAAGGAGGCGGCTCCGCCCCTCTGCACGCCTTCCGGCGCCTCCCCAAGCTCCACGAGGTGTTTGGATCACCTCAAACATGGCCGCCCCCATGCTGGAGACACGAGGCTACGCCAAAATGGCGGCTCGTGCGATCCAGCAAAAGAAATGGCGGCGGCCTGTACTGAATAGCGGTGTGCTGCAGGGCACACAACACTCTCTCTGCATGGGGATTTGGCGTGGTTGGCAGTACCGGCCCTGGCGGACCGCATGGCCATTCGGGAGGCCTGCTAATAGCTGGAGATCTGATTAGGAAGGCAGTCTACATGTCCGTGGCTTCTGACTGGTAGGTAGCTTATTCTTATCACCGTAAGATTCCCAGAATGCCACAGATTACATCTTTTTAACATGTATACAATTAGATTGTTAGCTCCCAAACCAAGCCTCCTGGCTTTTTTGCACATAAAATCACACTCAAAATAGGAGGATCTGTGTCATGTTATAGGATAGAGAGGGACTCTATCTTACCATACAGAGAGGGGCCCGCGTTCACCACAAGACCCGTCAGGGGAAAAGGGGGAACATACTACTCACCATACCGGAACCAGGCGGGCACCAACTCCTGACAGTACCCCTCTCCACCGGGGCGGGAGGGCTGTCGACCGATACGGACGCCGTGACTCATGGTCTTTGGCGTTTCAGCGAGACGTTTAACTCGCGGGGTCAGTCCTTTAATGGGACTTTGTCGCGGCCGACCCAGCGCGGAGCTATGGCCTGCACGCGCTCGTAGGCTGAACTGGGGTGACCACCGGATCTCAACATCCAGCCCGTCGCCCAGTTCAGCTTTCTTGCTTGAAGATCTCACAGGAACACTGGAGAAAAAAAGCTGTCTAAAAAATCCTTTAAGAAAAAATTCTTGCCAGGACCTAAGATCCCAGCAAGGTCTAGGTCCTTACTCCTAACTAGACAGAAAATAACTGATTTGCTGAGGCAGAGAGAGAGAGGATATACCCTCTGGGACTGCCCCTAGGGTGTGGCCAGAGCTTTTTAATTTCCTGTCTAGTCCTGCTCCTGTGGAGGCAACATAACCCGAAGGTGGTGTATCACCGAGGACTACGTCTGTCAATGAGCGCTAGAGAAAAAAGTTTTTAGTTTAGTGTGCGCCAACGAGGCTGCACTGATGGGCACCGATGAGGCTGCTCTGATGGGCACCGCTGATGGACACTGCTGAGGCTGCGCTGAAGGGCACCGGTGAGGCTGCGCTGAAGGGCACCAATGGACACTAATAAGGCTTCATGATATTCAGGGCACGGATTATCAGTGTAAACAATGTACTCACTGTGCCCCCACAAATCGGCTCTCCTTTCCTCACTCGCTGTCTGTGTGAGGAAAGGAAAGCCGATAACCGCCAAGTCTGTTTACATTGTGTTAGCTGTGACTGGCCCTTTACCTCAATCTGTGATCCGCTGTGTCCAATGCACATCATGGTCACATAGCGCACCCGATGCATGCCCCAGGACGTCCTCCCAGAACTGGCGAGCCACGCTGTAGCTGTATATCGACTATAGCGTGGTAGGGAAGTGGTTAAACATTTGATATGTTTTTTATTTTCTACTGTGAAAAAACATGGGTTTATGAGGTTTGCAAACGATTGCATTCTGTTTAGATTTTACACAGTGTCAACTTTTTTGGAATTGAGAATGTATTTTACAGTATGAAAAATATAAAGAAGGAGTTGAACACACAAATGTGGAGCGAGAAAACCTAAAACTGAACAGTAACAGAGCTGGGAATTACGGCAGGAAGATCTCACTGTTGGAGCATCCATGACAAAGAAAGCCAAGGGCTGACTCAGCTCACTAGGTTCCAACTGTAACTAAAATTTTGGATGGAAAGTAAAGTAAAGGGAGGTGTTTGCACATAGTCATTGTTTATTTCAGAGTTCCGGTGCAGCTCTGTATGCTATAGCTGCCTCCAATGCAGAAGTCCAAAAATTGAGCCAAAACCTTCCTCCCTCTGTAATGCTGGATTAGGACTTCTTCAAAAGAATGCCAGCATTTGCATATAGAGCTCAATTAATTTCATAACCAAAATATACACAAAAGCCACCTCAAACCCTCTTAGGAGCAGGGTTCATATTACATGTCTGGTGGCCTATAAGGAGCATGTCTTCATAGCACAGGTCTGGTGACCTAAGGAGCAGGGTTCATAATACAGGTCTGGTGGCCTCTAACAAGCAGGGTTTCATATCACAGGTGTGGTGACCTAAGGAGCAGGGTTCATAATACCGGTCTGGTGGCCTTTAGGTAGCAGAGTTTTATATTACAAGTCTGGTGGCCTCTAAGGAGCAGGGATTGTAATACAGGTCTGGTGGCCTCTAATATGTAGGGTTTCATATCACAGGTCTGGTAGCCTCTAAGGAGTAGGGTTCATATAACAGGTCTAGTGGCTTCTAAGTAGTAGTTTCATATTACAGGTCTGGTGGCCTATTAGGAGTAGGGTTCATATCATTAGGTCTGGTAGCCTCTAAGGAGCAGGGTTCATATCACAGGTGTGGTGGCCTCTAAAGAGCAGGGTTCATATCACAGGTGTGGTGGCCTCCATGGAGCATGGTTTCATATCACAGGTGTGGTGGCCTCCAAGGAGTAGGGTTCATATAACAGGTCTACTGGCTTCTAAGTAGCAGTTTCAGATTACAAGTCTGGTGGCCTCTTAGGAGTAGGGTTCATATCATAAGGTCTAGAGGCCTCTAAAGAGCAGGGTTCATATTACAGGTCTGGAGGCCTCTAAAGAGCAGGGTTCATATTACAGGTCTGGAGGCCTCTAAGGAGCAGGGTTCATATCACAGGTCTGGAGGCCTCTAAGGAGCAGGGTTCATATCACAGGTCTGGAGGCCTCTAAAGAGTAGGGTTCATATCACAGGTCTGGAGGCCTCTAAGGAGCAGGGTTCATATTACAGGTCTGGAGGCCTCTAAGGAGCAGGGTTCATATCACAGGTCTGGAGGCCTCTAAGGAGCAGGGTTCATATCACAGGTGTGGTGGCTTCCATGGAGCATGGTTTCATATCACATGCCTAGTAGCCTACAAGGAGCAGGGTTTATATCACAGATCTGCTGGCTTCTAAGGGTTTCATATCACAGAGACTTTGAGGAAACTACCTAGGTCTGGTGGCCTCCAAAGAGAAGAAGAAATGGATCTACTCACTGGTGAAGTCACAGAGGGCGTTGGCCGCGTGGTAGTGGGAAAGTGCTTTGAAATGTTCGGCTTTAACACGCACCATGGTGGTCCATGAGAAAGGCACGTAGTCCTTAACGGGCGGGTGCATCATGGTCCTGTATACCAGCGTGTAAACGTCTTCAACCTGCAGATGAAGATACAGGATTCCCATCTGACATACATGATCTCACTCACTAGGAAACTTTGTCATTCTTAATGATACGAGGCAATCTTTACTACTTCAACAAGGCTGCCTAGTAGAGAAAGGAAACACCTTACACACTGCCCACCACTATTCTCTGATACTCGGTAACCCCCACTGAAACAATTCTTTTTTGGCTACACAGCAGGATACAGCAGTAACATGCTAACGCATTTCGGCCGGAGCCTTACTCATAGCATGACACTGCCTGCCATTACCTTTATTGGCAGAAAAAGCCTCTTTTGTGTGCCTCTTGACTTTAATTACTGAAATCTGGAGAAAGCCCTGCAATGGGTGCTAAGCCCTGACGACCTTTATGTAAATGAAGTGGACTTCTGGGACCTTAGGCCTCATTCTGGTTCCAAGGCTGTGGATGTGAATGTTTCACTACCAGCGAAATCACCATCCTAGAAGTAGCATGAGGTCAACTCTCCCAAACGCCACATCATTTGCATACTATAGCTAGTGTAGCACCACCCCCGCAGGAGCTGCTGATTATATTATTGGGTCTACACCCTGCCTAACAACCCAATCAAATTGGCTCGATCCCTCCTCAAGCACAACTGACCCAGAATAGGACTGGACTATCAAATAGATACACAGGTTGGAATACAATACTTCACTATGCAACAATACCTTGTTACCTTCTTGAATAGTAGTCCTTCTGGGTGACACAATGGAACAACGCACAAGATTGTAATTAACCAAACTTAGTTTACTATATATCAAATTGAATAGGGGAGATACAATACAATACAATACAAGTCCATAAAAGGTTATTTAAAACAGCTTTAAAAAGGTAAAAGAATACCCCCACACTCCTCCTGCATTAAGGCTAGACACAGTACCAGGTAGGTGGGCCTATCTGAGTCCCTCCCCCAGAGTTCTCTTCTTTCTTGTTGATCTTCGCTAGCAAGGTTATTGAATAGAGCTCATTTGTAATCCAGATTAGGAATAAAGATCAAGAGAGAGAAAACAACGAGCTGTTAGTTGTCACCGCAGGGTGCCTGCGTAACTGAGCAATAACTTCTGCGAGAGAGATAAGCCTCTGGCGACTCCTTTACAGACCTTATTGTTTGTCTATGAGTCTCCTGAGAGAGTATGGTGATAAACCCCGGGGTTTTATCACCTCCTGCTGCGCTACTGCTATCTGTAGATAAAACTGTCTCTTCAGCAGATAAAGTCAGTTATTGGGCATGTGCCCTCTCACCAACAGAAGTTTCTCCTTCGCGCGCTTCCACTGCGGTCTCAGTCCTTTGGCTATATGCCAGCCGCGCGGGGTCCTTCTGGCGGATGACTTCCGGTCTCGGCAAACAGCAGTATGACCTCCAGGAATGTGCCTCGTGCTTGAGATGGGACGGTTCCACGTCGTCCCTCCAGGCTAAAAGGCTCTGGCCCAATATCCAGTGTCAGTCCTTCACTCTCGCTCGCTGGTTCCTCAGAGCCCAGCGCAGAAAGGCCCCCCCTTCGCGCGCTTCTCTCTTCCTTTAAATAACCTCCCCCATAGTGCCGTGCGGTGCAGCCGTGCACCCTGGATCTTGCAAAGCAACCTGGGAGATGTAGTTTCTTCATCTTGTGAAAAGGAAGTCACAGCCTGGGAAATTCCATGCAGCTACCACTAGAGGGAGCCTAGTTCCTGGATCTTGCAAAGCAGCCTGGGAGATGTAGTTTCTTCATCTTGTGAAAAGGAAGTCACAGCCCAGGAAATTCCATGCAGCTACCACTAGAGGGAGCCTAGTTCCTTCCCACATATCAAACAGTGTCTTTAGGCATGTTTAACCCCGCTACACACTCCCCCCACTTGAGAAACTTTGGTCCCCAAAGAGGTCAACAGTATGTACCCTAGTGCATAGGTTGGCATTATACAACAAAAACATTAACATTTTGCTGAAATAAGTCAATCTGAATACATCCAATTTTGTATTCTAATAGCAGTGCAACAGTAAAACGATAAAGTGCAATTAATAAGCAAATAAGTGATTTCTACAGTGTTAATATAGTGCTGATTTCTAGTGCTTTTATATAGTGCTCCTTTAAAAAGCACATGTGCCTTTGCAATTTCTTAAACACTTACATCTTAAAGTTTGTGTTGAAAAAAAAACATCAAAAGGTGAGAAAGAGAAAAAAACATATAGTGAGGTCAGAGCAACAAAATGTGCGCAAACATTAACTCACAAAGTAAACCAAATTGTGAACATCAAAAACTGTGCTTATTATAATGGCCAAACCCAATATCCTTATGTACAAACTTAAATGCAAACGTTTTCTACTTCAATACTTTGTTCTCATGATCTCTCACAGACCCCCCAAAACTTGGGTGGCTTGTACAGTTGTGCCTGGGGGTGAGCTAGGGTTGTCCCCCACCAAATCTACAGTGGAGGAACTAGGCTGGTCAGGAGACCTTTTGGAGATAAAAACAGCTTCTTCCGAACATTCACCCAATTGATCATAGGTCAGTCTCTTAGGTGGGTGAATGACTCTCCTTTCCCTCTGTTCCCGTGGAGGCATGCTCTCAGAGGTACTAGGATCAGGCACTTCTGAGGATTCTTCCATGTCCCCCTCCTCATGTTCCAACACAGAGGCACCTGATGGTTCAAGAGAGGTCAGTTCTTCTTCAGAGAAGGGTGCAACCTCCTCCTCAGGATCTTCATCCTCAGCTGCTTCTTCTGGAAGCATATGAAAGGGTATGAATTCAGGGGCTTCTGCCCGAAGGGCTCCTCTATCAGCCAAGTCAGACGAAGACAGGGAGGCAGGTGTGGGTTCTGGCAACTGAGATGACCACAACCAGTCGGGTACCTCCTCTTCATCTTCCAAATCTTCAGATGGAGAACTTCCCTCTCCCTCATCTGGGAGCATCGTCTGAGATCTGGTAACTGGTCTGGACCGGCGAGAAGTCGAAGGGGCCGCTGACAAGTCTTCCACAGGGGGCATACGAACCGCTTCAGAGAGAGGCAGCAAATGGTTCCGATGCCAAGCCTTCAATGGACCCACACTTCCCTCAGGCCGAATTTGGTACACAGGAAGGTTTGGCAGTTGCTTACAGATAACATAAGGTTGGGACTTCCAGCGGTCTGCCAACTTGTGTTTTCCCGGGACACCCAAGTTTCTCAACAAAACCCTGTCCCCTGGTTGCAGGTCATGGATCCGAACCTTTAGGTCGAAATTTTTTTTATTCCGCAGTCCACGTTGATCAGATGTGGCCTGAGCCTTGTCATAGGCCGCTTTCAGACTCTTCCGCAGTCGGTCCACATATCCTCTATGCGATGCTGAAGAGGTATGATCAGGCGAAATGCCAAAGGCCAAATCCACTGGCAACCGAGCCTCCCTTCCAAACATCAGCCGATAAGGGGAATATCCAGTAGCATCACTGACAGTGCTGTTGTAGGCATGCACAATGGCAGCTACGTGCCTGCCCCAATGCGGTTTCTTCTCTGAGCTCAAAGTCCCCAACATATCCAAAAGAGTCCTGTTAAATCGTTCAGGCTGGGCATCCCCCTGTGGATGGTAGGGAGTGGTTCTAGTCTTTTGAATGCCTAACATATCTAACAGTCTCTTGATCAGTCTGCTTTCAAAGTCCCTTCCCTGATCAGAATGGAGGCGCTGTGGTAACCCATAATGTACAAAGAACTTCTCTACAAGAACTTTGGCTACCGTTGAGGCCTTCTGATCCCTTGTTGGGAATGCTTGAGCATATCTGGTAAAATGGTCTGTTACCACAAGGACATTCCCCTGGCCACTCAGATCAGGCTCTAAGCAAAGGAAATCAATGCACACCAGCTCCATGGGTCCCTGACTTTGTAGATGGCCCATTGGGGCTGCTTGACGTGGCAGAGTCTTCCTCTGTATACACCGGACACAAGAATGACAGTATCCTTCAACTTCGGCCCTCATACAAGGCCAGTAGAACCTGTCCCTGACAAGCTGAAAGGTTCTTTCGGGCCCCAGATGGCCATGATTATCATGAAGAGCGGCCAGAACTCCCTCTCTGTATTTAGCTGGTAAGAACAGTTGCCACTTCTCCTCCAGATCTTCAGATGGACCTCTCCGGTAGGCCACTCCTTCTCTGATCTGTAACCGGGTCCACTCTCTATGCAACAGACGGGCCCCCTGAGGGGAGTCAGTTAGAAGCAACTCAGGGCTCTGGATCTCCAGGGCTTCCAAGAGAAGTTTTCCCAAAGGGTCTTCCAACTGCTCCTTCCGCAAGTCCCTTTTGGACAGCCGGGGCAAACCCTCCCCTTCAACTTGGGTCACCTGGCAGTAGCATTTGGGTACTCCGATAGCCGAAACCCCAATCTCTTCTGCTCTTGACCCTCCTCGGGATCGAAATTCAGTTCCCTGATATAGGGCACGCACCCCTTCTGGAGCCAAATGAGTCCATTCTTCCGCAGGTTCCTGTGGAACATGCAACCTTCTGGATAGGGCATCTGCATCCCTATTTCCGGTTCCTGGCCGATACTTCAGGCTAAAATTGAAGCTAGAGAGGGCAGCCAACCATCGATGTCCTGTTGCATCCAGCTTGGCCGTAGTCAACAGATAGGTGAGGGGATTATTATCTGTCTTGACAATGAATTCAGCTCCGTACAGGTAGTCTTTCAATTTGTCAACCACTGCCCACTTCAAGGCCAAGAATTCAAGTTTGTGAGTAGGATAATTCCTTTCAGCAGGCAGTAGGCTTCTGCTCACATAGGCAACAGGTCGCAGATGACCCTCATGCTCCTGATAAAGTACCCCCCCCAGCCCATCTCGGCTGGCATCAACATGCAGTTCATATGGTTTTGTGGGGTCCGCATAGGCCAACACAGGGGCAGTGGTTAGGGTTTCCTTCAGCTGGACAAAGGCCCCTTCGCATTCCGGGGTCCACTGATCCTGGATGGATTCCTTAGCCTTCCGGGGGCCTATGGTGGACTTCGCCGGCTTTACCAACTCAGGGACATCATCTTCTTCATTCTTCAGGAGCTCATTTAGGGGTCGGGCAATCTGGGCGAACCCCTCCACAAACCTCCTGTAATAGGAGCAAAAGCCCAAGAATGACCGGAGTTCGGTCACATTTGTGGGTCTCGGCCAGGAAGCAACAGCATCCAGCTTGTCCGGGTCAGTGGCCACCCCTTCTTCAGACACGATATGGCCCAGGTAATGGACCGAGGACTGATAGAATTGGCACTTCTCAGGAGAAAGTTTCAGACCTTCTTCATGTAGCCTCTTCAAGACCTTTTCCAACCTCTCCTCATGTTCCTCTAAAGTTCTGCCAAACACGATAACATCATCCAAGTATACCAGTACCTCTATCAAATTCATATCTCCAACGGTCCTCTCCATCAGCCTTTGGAAGGTAGCAGGGGCCCCGGACAACCCCTGAGGCATGCGATTGAACTCAAAGAACCCCACAGGGGTGATGAAGGCTGTTTTCTCCCGATCTTCGGGGTGCATGGGGATCTGATAATACCCACTCTTTAAGTCCATCACACTGAACCACTTCGCCCCTGACAGACTCTGTAGGGCATCTTCGATTCGAGGAGTGGTATACTGGTCTGGGATGGTTCTTCTGTTCAGCGTTCGGTAGTCGATACAAAGCCTCAAAGATCCATTTTTCTTCCGGACTACCACTATCGGGGAAGCATACGGGCTCCTGGATTCTCGGATAATCCCGATCTTTTTGAGCTCTGCCAGCTGTTGACGTAGATCTTCTAAGTCACCTAAGGGGACTCGCCGGACTCTCTCCCTGAAAGGCTTGTCCTCACTCAGGCGGATCTTATGAGTGGCGCTCCTGGCACATCCCACGTCAAACTCGTCCTTAGAGAATATTTCCCTCCATCGAACAAGTTGTGCCTTGGCCCTCTTCACCCATTCCGGCGGGAGGGCAGCGTTTCCAGAGCAAAGCTCCTCTATAACCGCTTCACCCTGTTCCTTTTCTTTGAAATCAATGGGGGCAACTGGGGTAGCCGGGTTGACTTGGCCCAGGAGCACTCTGGCCGGTACCTTCACTGGTGTAATAGAGGTGTTTCTGACACTCACTAAAACCCTTCCACGGTTTTCCTGTAACACCTTCAAAGGGATCACCTCAGGGATCACTTCTATCCCTCTCTGTCTCTCCTTTTGACCTGATTCAAAGATAATGAAGGGACCCGGCTGTTGCCATGTGAGTTTAACAGAAGCCTTAAAACAGGCCACCTCTCCTGGCTGTAAGACCTTTTCTGCTCTATCCAGCTTCCAGAGTCGTCCAACTCCTTCTGCGGGGGTCTCTTGCTCCAACACTAATCGTTGGTAGGCCTGCCGTAGCATGGGATGGATCCTTGGCGCCTGAGCATCTTGTCCCTGGACCAGTTGTATCAGAAGGCGCCTTACCAGGTCAGTGTTTGTTCCTACGATGAGAGAGCTTTTGTTGGCCCCTGGTGGACGAGGACAGACCACCGCTAAGGTGTCGAAGGTTTCCGCTTCACCAGCCACTGATGGATCAAAGGTCAACTTGATTGGCAGATACCCGTCATAGGGAAAACTTTGGGTCCCAATACCCCATATCTCCAGATCTTCCAACTTCTGCAAAGGTAGATGGGTAAGATATTTATCATAGAAGTCTCTATACAAAAGAGTCACCTGGGCCCCTGTGTCAAGGAGGGCTCCTGTGTAAATTCCTTCCACCTGAACCGAGACCACTGGGGAGGGCCCGACCAAGTTAGTTGGGAATTCTCTTGATGTAGCCTTGTTATCTGATTCAGTTCTCTGTACCCTGGCCCTCTTCTCCTTTTTCTTCCTTGATCTAGGCCCCCGCCGAATCCGGTGTGCATTGACTTTCCTTCCCTCAGTAACCCGGAGTCTAGAACTGGGGGTGTTATATTTGGGTCTGACCCCCTGACTCAGTTTCCCTGATCCTGCACCACTTCTGGAGTCCCTTAAGACTGGCGGACACCCGGTTGACTCCTTCACCGGTGTCCTCTGAAGTTTCCCGCTGGCTCGCGAGGTTTCGCGGCAGCATTTCCTGAGCTGGGACATACCCTTCTAACATGCCCAACTCCCCCGCAGTTGAAACAAGTTAACAATCTTGCAGGCCGTGGCTCTGGATCTGTGCTGAGACTAACAGGTTCATCTGGCCTCTCCGATATACTCCCCTTGGGTAGAGTGGATACCTGACCAGTCAGGATGGACACCATTTCTATCAACTGAGACACTTGGGTCTTTAGGAGTTCAACTTGAGAGTCACCCTCTCCCACACTTATCACTCCAACCCGGGCAGTTGAGTCAAACTGCCGACTTTTCTTCTTGTTGTCCAACATGACCTCTTCCTCTCTGACCATTCGAATCAGATCGGGGTATTCTAGAATGCCGCCATCTCGACGAGTTCGTAACAGTATGGCAATGGGATCTAAAGGTTGAGCCCCTTTCAGAACCTGTCGTGCACGAGTCTCATCTATTTTCCGGGGGTCTATTCCTTTCTTTAACAGAATCTGGTGGATAATCCTATCCAGACGTTTAATGAATTCGGACAACTTCTCCCCCTCTTCTTGATAACAGTGGTCCAACTGGTAGAGAAGTTCAGCCGCGTTCTCCGTCCGACCAAACACATCTTGCAGAATGTCCAAATAATCCTGTGCAGTGCAGTTCTTCTTGCTAAGCTTTAGATTACGTACAGCCTCTAATGCAGGTCCCCTTAAACTCTCTGTGATCCTCTGCTTCTTGTGCTGTTCTGGTACCTCCCATTCCTCCAAAGCCTGAGTGGCGGTATCTAGCCACTCTTCGAACCCATCTTCTGCTGAAGGCACAGGCTGTTTCCCAGAGAATGTCCGGAGCTTCCTATATCCAGTCATCAGATAGCTCGAGGAGTCCCTGCTACATTTTGCCACAATCTCCCCAAGAACAGCACACAGTTCTGAGCTAAAAGTCGACAAAGGTGATGACTCAGGATGCCCTTCTTGGACACCTTTTTCTTGGCTGGATACCCCAGGGGTGGTGGATGAGGGACCCGCAGTAGGAACTCCTGGATGTATCAGGAAAAGTTCTGTTTGGTCAATAGTTTTTACACTGTTTCCATTGAAATAATCAGGGACCCCTTTCCTCCACTCACACAGTGCATACGTGTGTGGGGCAGTGGTGTCAGTTTTTATGTCAATCACCCAGAATTTCCTGTCTGTGGATAGTGCCCTTAAAACAGGGAGGAGCTTTTCTTCAGTCCAGGCTTCTCCCTTGATTTCAACCACCAGGCCATTTTCCACTATGACATTCTCTTCCTTGCACCACTCAGCAGCAGCGACAGGATCCATTTCTGCGTGGGAGGGGATTCTGGGGCTGAGAGGGTTGTGTTGCAGGACTGTAGAAATCCCGGACGAGCCCCCACGTGTAGCACCACCCCCGCAGGAGCTGCTGATTATATTATTGGGTCTACACCCTGCCTAACAACCCAATCAAATTGGCTCGATCCCTCCTCAAGCACAACTGACCCAGAATAGGACTGGACTATCAAATAGATACACAGGTTGGAATACAATACTTCACTATGCAACAATACCTTGTTACCTTCTTGAATAGTAGTCCTTCTGGGTGACACAATGGAACAACGCACAAGATTGTAATTAACCAAACTTAGTTTACTATATATCAAATTGAATAGGGGAGATACAATACAATACAAGTCCATAAAAGGTTATTTAAAACAGCTTTAAAAAGGTAAAAGAATACCCCCACACTCCTCCTGCATTAAGGCTAGACACAGTACCAGGTAGGTGGGCCTATCTGAGTCCCTCCCCCAGAGTTCTCTTCTTTCTTGTTGATCTTCGCTAGCAAGGTTATTGAATAGAGCTCATTTGTAATCCAGATTAGGAATAAAGATCAAGAGAGAGAAAACAACGAGCTGTTAGTTGTCACCGCAGGGTGCCTGCGTAACTGAGCAATAACTTCTGCGAGAGAGATAAGCCTCTGGCGACTCCTTTACAGACCTTATTGTTTGTCTATGAGTCTCCTGAGAGAGTATGGTGATAAACCCCGGGGTTTTATCACCTCCTGCTGCGCTACTGCTATCTGTAGATAAAACTGTCTCTTCAGCAGATAAAGTCAGTTATTGGGCATGTGCCCTCTCACCAACAGAAGTTTCTCCTTCGCGCGCTTCCACTGCGGTCTCAGTCCTTTGGCTATATGCCAGCCGCGCGGGGTCCTTCTGGCGGATGACTTCCGGTCTCGGCAAACAGCAGTATGACCTCCAGGAATGTGCCTCGTGCTTGAGATGGGACGGTTCCACGTCGTCCCTCCAGGCTAAAAGGCTCTGGCCCAATATCCAGTGTCAGTCCTTCACTCTCGCTCGCTGGTTCCTCAGAGCCCAGCGCAGAAAGGCCCCCCCTTCGCGCGCTTCTCTCTTCCTTTAAATAACCTCCCCCATAGTGCCGTGCGGTGCAGCCGTGCACCCTGGATCTTGCAAAGCAACCTGGGAGATGTAGTTTCTTCATCTTGTGAAAAGGAAGTCACAGCCTGGGAAATTCCATGCAGCTACCACTAGAGGGAGCCTAGTTCCTGGATCTTGCAAAGCAGCCTGGGAGATGTAGTTTCTTCATCTTGTGAAAAGGAAGTCACAGCCCAGGAAATTCCATGCAGCTACCACTAGAGGGAGCCTAGTTCCTTCCCACATATCAAACAGTGTCTTTAGGCATGTTTAACCCCGCTACACAAGGATCTAGCTCCCTCTTAGATGGTCTACCGCTACACAGGCTATATTTCCCTCAACCATAAATGCCAATACTAGACTCATCCACCTTACCAACCGCTCACTGTCTGGCACCCCCTTCTAGCAATCCTTCCACTGGCTTTCACTCACCCAACAAATAAAAATTCAAAATACTAATCATCATTATCATACAAAGCCATCCACAACTTTGCCCCCCAGCTATCACCAACCTCGTCTTAACATACCAACCAAACTGTTCTTTCCCCTCCTCCCAATACCTTCTGCTCTCTTGTCCCCTAGTCACTTCTTCCCATGCTTTCCTTCAGAACTTCTCCAGAGCCTCTCCCATTCTTTGGAACTCCTTACCTCAACATGTATGACTAATTATATTATAGGTGGCTGAGAATACTGACCGATTACACTCACTATTCTCTGTTACTTCTAAGAAACACAAAGGTCCTTCAAGACTGATCTCCGTAACATTATAGAGAAGCACAGGAGAAATAACTAGATGAAGGGAGAAGGGCAACTTACCCTGGCCGCTTCCTGTGCCATCTGGACCTGCGAGAGGAAAGAGTTTGTATTACTCTCCAGGCTGGACTTCTCGAAGATGCATTCCTGGACCTGGGCCACCATTAGCCGCACCAGCATGTTCAAAGATGCTGCACTCATATCCAGGCTTGGGGCGTTCGAGAAGTTTTCTTTCAAGTAACTGAAGCATCCTGCAATGAGGGGACAAAATAGGGTTAAAAAAAAAAATAAATAAACCACCCAGGGGGAAATGTATTTTTTTTTTTTTTTTTTTTAATTAATTAATTTTATTTTACGAAAGAGTTTTTCCCTTTTACAGAGTCAAATAGACAGATTGGTAAATTTGGGCTCAAGGTGCTTTTTTGGTAAAGGCGCTGCACCTAAAGTAAAAGCAAATAAGCCGCTGTGTTTGGGGGTGGGGGTTGCATGGTTCCCCTTAAGGACCTTGTCTACTTCTACCTTGAGTGCAGCGCCTTTGCGTAAAATGAGAACATTTTGATGGGGGACCCTTGGGAGGGACTCAAAACGCAAAATCTCGTCTCTTCTTGCAAAAGAAAAAAAAAAAAGATAAAATGTTATTTTTTGTGTGGCACATGATATACTCCACCGCCTTGCCTTATCTTCTACATACTGCCTAATCTGTCTCATGTGAATAAAATAGTTGTACTTTGGACTCTTTTTGGATTCTATTGGTGTGGCTCCATGTCTTCCCAATATCCCTTAAGCAGGCCAGAGACGGTACAAATTTTTCACGAGTTGCAAAAGAAATTTGCATGATTCTCGCATCAACACACACAGTGCTGACAGGGGAATCTTTCCTGCTGAGCAATTGTCTGTTGCCTGCAGGGGAAGCCGTCCCGGCTGGGAGAAGACAGTTATTATTGCTAGTGGCTATAGGAACCGCTAGCAACAATTGCAGCTGAATCCGGCAGGCTGGTTGTACCCAAGTTGATCGATTGACCTGCTGAACCGGCCAAGATTTGAACCGTCTATGGCCTGCCTTATGCCCTGTACACACTATCAGATTATCTGAAGACTTTTGTCTGCAGACTTACCAAAACCATATAATATGAGGTCAAACCTAAACACTTTCAATTTGTATGCAATCCGGCAGGCCCTTGCACTACATAGAAAAGGTAAATCTGAAGACAAAAAAGTCTTCAGATAATCTGATAGTGTGTACAGGGCATTAGTCTAACACCCCAGGCTCCTCCCAAAGGCCCCTTAGTGAGCAGAAGCTGCCAAACCAGAGTCACTGCACTTCTCTCAAGACCTTCTAAAATGTACCACAGTTTACAAAATGGAATCCAGCAGCTTCAACCATACGAATGGTCTTTTTTTGTCAGACATCTGCAACTCTGTGGTCCTCCAATTCTGCAGATGGGGAAAGGAAGTTCCCAGAGCTCACCTGTTATTTATATATCAGAGTACCTGTTTGCACATATCAGATTTGCATGTTGGGAAGAGACATACTAGGGAGGGACAGCAGAATGAGGCCTCAGACATCAGATAAGATGCAGATTAAATACTCACCAGCAGCTTTCTGAAAAGCATCAATAGCCGTGTCCACTCCGTCTACTGACAGGCGATCCTGTCTGGCTGCAATCTGGGTGTAGAGTGCTCCCATGTTGAACAGTACGCTTCCCTTCTCAAATGCCAGGGCCCGCTGGCAGGAAGGAACACCAGTGAGAGAGTCGTACCTGTGCGGATATATCGCCATTATTAGGCAGGGAGCATGTGAGGCAGCAGGAGGGAGCTGTTAAGGCAAAGAATCGGGAAAGCACCGGGGGGGGGGGGGGGGAGTAGTAGGGAGGCAATGAGGTGGAGCAGAGGGGAAAGGAAGAAAGCACCAGGCGAGGAGTAGGAAGGTAAAAATGCTGGAACACAGGAGTAAGAATCATAGGAGTAGTAGAGATGTGATCAGGCAGAGTACAGGGAAAGCACCGGGGGGAGTAGTAGAGAGGTGATGAGGCAGAGCACAGGGGAAAGCACATGGGAAGTTGTAGGGAGGTGATGAGGCAGAGCACAGGGAAAAGCAGCGGGGGGAGTAGTAGGGAGGTGATGAGGCAGAGTACAGGGAAAAGCAGCGGGGGGAGTAGTAGAGAGGTGATGAGGCAGAGCACAGGGAAAAGCAGCGGGGAGAGTAGTAGGGAGGTGATGAGGCAGAGCACAGGGAAAAGCAGCGGGGGGAGTAGTAGAGAGGTGATGAGGCAGAGTACAGGGAAAAGCAGCGGGGGGAGTAGTAGAGAGGTGATGAGGCAGAGTACAGGGAAAAGCAGCGGAGGAGTAGTAGGGAGGTGATGAGGCAGAGTACAGGGAAAAGCAGCGGGGGAGTAGTAGAGAGGTGATGAGGCAGAGCACAGAAGAAAGCACCGGGGGAGTAGTAGGGAGGTGATGAGGCAGAGCACAGGGGAAAGCACCGGGGGAGTAGTAGAGAGGTGATGAGGCAGAGTAAAGGGAAAAGCACAGGAGGAGTAGTAGAGGGGTGATTAGGCAGAGCACAGGGGAAAACACATGGGAAGCTGTAGGGAGGTGATGAGGCAGAGTACAGGGAAAAGCACCGGGGTGAGTAGTAGGGAGGTGATGAGGCAGAGTACAGGGGGAGTAGTAGGGATATGATGAGGCAGAATACAGGGGGAAGCACTGGGGGAGTAGTAGGGAAGTGATGAGGCAGAGTACAGGGGGAAGCACCGGGGAGTAGTAGGGAGGTGATGAGGAAGAGCACAGGGGGAAGCACTGGGGGAGTAGTAGAGAGGTGATGAGGCAGAGTACAGGGGGAGTAGTAGGGAGGTGATGAGGCAGAATACATGGGGAAGCACCGGGGAGTAGTAGGGAGGTGATGAGGAAGAGCACAGGGGGAAGCACAGGGGGAGTAGTAGAGAGGTGATGAGGCAGAGAACAGGGGGAAGCACTGGGGGAGTAGTAGGGAGGTGATGAGGCAGAGTACAGGGGGAAGCACAAGGGGAGTAGTAGAGGGGTGATGAGGCAGAGTACAGGGGGGGGAGCACATGGGGAGTAGTAGAGAGGTGATGAGGCAGAGCACAGGGGAAAGCACATGGGAAGTAGAGAGGTGATGAGGCAGAGCACAGGGGAAAGCACATGGGAAGTAGAGAGGTGATGAGGCAGAGTACAGGGGAAAGCACCGGGGGAGTAGTAGGGAGGTGATGAGGCAGAGCACAGAGGAAAGCACATGGGAAGTAGTAGAGAGGTGATGAGGCAGAGTACAGGGGAAAGCACCGGGGGAGTAGTAGGGAGGTGATGAGGCAGAGCACAGGGAAAAGCACCGGGGGGAGTAGTAGGGAGGTGATGAGGCAGAGTACAGGGGAAGTAGTAGGGAGATGATGAGGCAGAATACAGGGGGAAGCACTGGGGGAGTAGTAGGGAAGTGATGAGGCAGAGTACAGGGGGAAGCACCGGGGAGTAGTAGGGAGGTGATGAGGAAGAGCACAGGGGGAAGCACTGGGGGAGTAGTAGAGAGGTGATGAGGCAGAGTACAGGGGGAGTAGTAGGGAGGTGATGAGGCAGAATACAGGGGGAAGCACCGGGGAGTAGTAGGGAGATGATGAGGAAGAGCACAGAGGGAAGCACTGGGGGAGTAGTAGAGAGGTGATGAGGCAGAGAACAGGGGGAAGCACTGGGGGAGTAGTAGGGAGGTGATGAGGCAGAGTACAGGGGGAAGCACAGGGGAAGTAGTAGAGGGGTGATGAGGCAGAGTACAGGGGGGGAGCACATGGGGAGTAGTAGAGAGGTGATGAGGCAGAGCACAGGGGAAAGCACATGGGAAGTAGTAGGGTGGTGATGAGGCAGAGCACAGGGAAAAGCACCGGGGTGAGTAGTAGGGAGGTGATGAGGCAGAGTACAGGGGGAGTAGTAGGGAGATGATGAGGCAGAATACAGGGGGAAGCACTGGGGGAGTAGTAGGGAAGTGATGAGGCAGAGTACAGGGGAAAGCACCGGGGTGAGTAGTAGGGAGGTGATGAGGCAGAGCACAGAGGAAAGCACATGGGAAGTAGTAGAGAGGTGATGAGGCAGAGTACAGGGGAAAGCACCGGGGGAGTAGTAGGGAGGTTATGAGGCAGAGCACAGGGAAAAGCACCGGGGTGAGTAGTAGGGAGGTGATGAGGCAGAGTACAGGGGGAGTAGTAGGGAGATGATGAGGCAGAATACAGGGGGAAGCACTGAGGGAGTAGTAGGGAGGTGATGAGGCAGAGTACAGGGAAAAACCCCGGGGGAGTAGTAGGGAGGTGATGAGGCAGAGCACAGGGAAAAGCACCGGGGGAGTAGTAGAGAGGTGATAATGTAGCACACACAGGAAAGCGGATGCCAAAGACAAAAACCCAAAGTCCATAAACACTTATAAAGTCTTTAGGAACATGGTGAGTTATTGGGCACCACCAATAAAAGACCTTTATATAAATCACTACATGGATCACGTTGGGAAAATGACCTCAGATAGAATGACACAGATGATGTACAAGTACTAACCAATGAAAGAAGACACCCAGCGTCCGGTTCGGGGGCAGAAAGCGGTTGTCCAGGAAGTACAGCTGGTTATAATACTCCATTAGGAGTTCAATGCCGGCCTCGCTGCGACTAGGGGTCCTCATGGCCTGAACAGGGAAGAGACCACCCACAATTGATGAGGGAGCACAGTGATGTTTAACATTTCAGTGTTTGCATTGCATTGTGTCTCAATTTGAGAAAGCCAGTCTACAAGCATGCATTTAGTGCTGCCTCTTTATAGTGCTATTCATAGTGCTCTGGAAATCCTTTGTCACATTTATATTATATATATTGAAACATAAAAAAAAAAAAGTTTAATCTTTAAAATTAAATCTGAACTCCAGGCAAACAGCTAAATGCATAGATAAAATACATATATGGGTGATTTTTTACCTGCAAAATAACTTGTATTTCTGTCTATCCAGTCCTGAGGTTTACAGCAAAGCGCTAGCTGGCTGAGAAGAAGACCTGATATCCTCTGCTACCTGGCTGTGTCTGACTTAAAGCATTGGGCAACTATGTGGCAAATGAGGTTTAATGTTGATAAATGTAAAGTTCTGCACTTGGGGGCTAAGAATATGCATGCATCATACATACTAGGGGGAGTAGAACTGGGGGAATCCATAGCGGAGAAGGATCTGGGGGAATCCATAGCGGAGAAGGACCTGGAGGAATCCATAGCGGAGAAGGATCTGGGGGAATCCATAGCAGAGAAGGATCTGGGGGAATCCATAGCAGAGAAGGATCTGGGGGAATCCATAGCGGAGAAGGATCTGGGGGAATCCATAGCGGAGAAGGATCTGGGGGAATCCATAGCGGAGAAGGATCTGGGGGAATCCATAGCGGAGAAGGATCTGGGGGAATCCATAGTGAAGAAGGATCTGGAGGAATCCATAGCGGAGAAGGATCTGGGGGAATCCATAGCGGAGAAGGATCTGGGTGTTCTGGTAGATCCTAAGCTTAAAGCGGTGTTCCAGCCTCCCCCTCCAAAAATTAAAAGTCAGCAGCTACATACACTGTACACATACTATACACATACTATACACATACTGTAGCTGCTGACTTTTAATATTAGGACACTTACCTGTCCTGGAGTCCAGCGATGTCGGCACTGCAGTCGATGTTTTCGTCGGGTGCTCCCGCCACCATTGCCGGTCAGGGAACCCGGCAGTGAAGCCTTGCAGTTTCACGGGCGGGTCCCTACTGCTCATGCGCGAAGCGCGCTGTGCATTTGGATTGGCTTTGCGGCGGAGGGTAGGAGGAGGGGTCCTCACTTCGCTGCGGCACCATTCCCGGAAGTGGGGAAGGGTACCTGTCAAAAACAGGTACCCGTTCCCCCCTGAAATGTGCCAAATGAGGCACCGGAGGGGGGGAAGCAAATGAGTGAAGTTCCACATTTGGGTGGAACTTCGCTTTAATAATAGCATGCAATGCAAAGCTGTGGTTTCCAAAGCTAGCAAAGTCCTTTCTTGTATAAGGAGAGGCATGGACTCCAGAGAGAGAGAGACGTCATCTGTACAAATCATTAGTAAGACCTCATCTGGAATATGCAGTTCAGTTTTGGGCACCAGTTCTTAAAAAAGATATCGGGGAACTGGAGAAAGTGCAGAGAAGGGCAACCAAACTGATTAGAGGCATGGAGGAGCTCAGCTATGAGGAGAGATTAGAGGAACTGAATTTATTCTCGCTTGAGAAGAGAAAATTAAGGGGGAGATATGATCACCATGTATAAATACATAAGGGGTCCATATAGTGAACTTGGTGTTGAGTTGTTTACTTTAAGGTCAGCACAGAGGACAAGGGGGCACTCTTTACGTATAGAGGAAAAGAGATTTTGTCTCCAAATACGAAAAGGTTTCTTCACAGTAAGAGCTGTGAAAATGTGGAATAGACTCCCTCCAGAGGTGGTTCTGGCCAGCTCACTAGATTGCTTTAAAAAAGGCCTGGATTCTTTCCTGGGTGTACATAATATGGGTACTAATATTTATAGGTAAAGTTGATCCAGGGAATATCCGATTGCCTCTCGGGGGATCAGGAAGGATTTTGTTCCCCTGCTGAGAAAATTGGATCATGTTTTGCTGGGGTTTTTCGCCTTCCTCTGGATCAACTGCGGGTATAGGATTGTGTATATGGGATTGTATGGTCGGGTTTTCTTTACTGTTGTTTTTTATTGATTGAGCCAGATGGACTTGAACTATGTAAAGCATTTTTTTTTTTTTTAGGGTAACAAATACAGATTCTGTTCCCTTAACATACCTGGCGGTATTCCCGAGTGTGGCTTGGGGTTAATTTTCAGTACCAAAAGCGGTAAACCCGAGCTACACTCGGGATTACCCCAGAATCGCACTCGCCTTCCCCTGTGATCCCCCGCTATTCCCCCCCCCCCCCCTCCTCCCGCTGTGTGCTGAGCAGATGCCGAAACTTGCCTTCCGGTTCCCTCCCTGCGAGCGTTGCAACGCAGGGGGATTGAACCGGTGGCAAATACAAAAATGTAAATACTGTACACCAAATGAGATGATAGAAAGCTGTGATCCTAACGGATTACACTGTATCATCCCATCTCACCACAGTATTTCACCTGGTGACTTTTCCAGTGCCCTGCCTGTGCTTTTCCAGTTCTTTGTGCCTGGAAAATTGAGAACGACCATGGCGTCCAAAAAGCGAACTGGAAAACGACAGCGAAACTGAGTTACTTGAAGAACTGAGCGACAGCGACGATTCTGATGTCTCTTTCTGGCTCAGTTGTGGAATTTGGGAAGTTTATCAAATGATTCTTTAGAATTTCCAACGGAGCGATGTGCCAGAAAGAGACATCAGAATCGTCGCTGTCCTCACTTTCCGTACCTGATGATGAATTTTCCCACCAATCGCTATCGCTCAGTTCTTCAAGTAACTCCGTTTTGCTGTCGCTGTTTTCCAGTTCGTCTAAAAGCACTTTTGCGCAAAAAGAACGCTTTTTGGACGCCATGGTCGTTCTCCATTTTCCAGGCACAAAGAACTGGAAAAGCACAGGCAGGGCACTGGAAAAGTCACCAGGTGAAATCCTGTGGTGAAATGGGATAATACATTGCAATCCGTTAGGTCATTTGGTATATTTACATTTTTGAATTTGCCGCCAGTTCCACCCCCCCTGCGTCGCAACGCTCGCAGGGAGGGGAACCAGAAGACAGGTGCCAGCATTGGCCAAGCACACAGCGGGAGGATGGCGGAGGATCGCAGGGGAAGGCGAGTTTTAAAATATAAAAGAACAGATTTCCATGCAAAACAATGTACCGCTTTTAGCACAGAAATTCGGATATAATCAGACCGCCAGGGAGGTTAAAGTATGTTATACAGCACAGTGCTTGTGCTGTGTCATTTGGCCCCTTGTAGCACCTAAAAAACCTGGCTGATCCTGCCAGGTTCTACCCTCCCCCCTGTAAACTGACCACGATATATCATGGCTGCTGAGCCCTGACACTGTGGTCAGTTTACATGCCTCCGCCATCCGCAGCTCTCCTGTCTCTTCTCTGTCCTCTCTCCCCCCTCCCTGCCTGTCTGCTTATGTCAGTGCCCGCCCCCTCCTCTCCTGCTGCTCTTATATTTAATATAAAATCACGCCATCCCCTCTGTAATATACCAATATGTGTCCCTGTGTCTATGTCTAGAAAAAATATGCTGATCGGTACCTAAATCAGAGCGGCTCAGGGTGATCATGTGACTGCTCGGCGATCCCGCGAGGGTGCGCAAAGCGGCCTATCCTGCTGGATATCATATGACGCCCGATCAGGAGAGTGCAACCACTTTGCAGCCATCATTTTGCTATATGACAGGCGGGAAGTGGTTAAACTGTGCCATTTTAGTATTGCTTCATGCCTTGTCCAGGGAGGACAGAATGGTCTCTCTCTGGTAATATGTGTTCTGCAGATCGATGTAGAGGGCACTGACCTGTCTCAGCTCCATGAATTCACGGATCTCCTTCTCATAGAGGGAGCCATCTTCCCCATAATGCTCTGCAATGAACTCCTAGAAGAGAAAACACATGAGCCCAGCGGCCTCACATCATCACCAATGCTGGGAGTTCCTGTCTCTAAAATACCATAAATCAATCACAGATCAATAATAAATCATTGTACAGCCACTAAATCCCCACAACAGCTCATGTAATACTCAGACAACTAAGCATGCAGCCAGCAAAATTAATATTACATATCCCCATGCCTTCCTAGCAAATCATTCTCAAATAAATTGTGTGCTTCAGGCATTTACAGTGCGTCCGGAAAGTATTCACAGCGCTTCACTTTTTCCACAATAGGCACCTGAAGGACTCTCAGACCATGAGAAACAAAATTCTCTGCTCTGATGAATCAAAGATTGAACTCTTTTTTCTGAATGGCAAGCGTCATGTCTGGAGGAAACCAGGCACCACTCATCACCTGGCCAATACCATCCCTACAGTGAAGCATGGTGGTGGCAGCATCATGCTGTGGGGATGGGAACTGGGAGACTAGTCAGGATTGAGGGAAAGATGAATGAAGCAATGTACAGAGACATCTTTGATGAAAACCTGCTCCAGAGCTCTCTGGACCTTAGACTGGGGGCGAAAGTTCATCTTCCAACAGGACAACAACCCTAAGTACACAGCCAAGATAACAAAGGAGTGGCTACGGGACAACTCTGTGAATATCCTTGAGTGGCCCAGCCAGAGCCCAGACTTGAACCCGATTGAACATCTCTGGAGAGATCTGAAAATGGCTGAGCACTGACGCTCCCCGTCCAACCTGATGGAGCTTGAGAGGTCCTGCAAAGAAGAATGGGAGAAACTGCCCAGAAATAGGAGTGCCAAGCTTGTATCATCATACTCAGAAAGACTGGAGGCTGTAATTGGTGCCAAATTGTTCACCAAAGTATTGAGCAAAGGGTGTAAAACATATGTACATGGGATTTTTCTTGTTTTTTTATTTTTAATAAAATTTGCAAAGATTTCAAACTTCTTTCACGTTGTCATTATGGGGGATTGTTTGTAGAATGTTGAGGAAAAGAATTGGATTTTTGACTTACCGTATACCGTATAACCATTGGGTTATACCGCCTCTTACAGGAGTAGGACACTAGGCAGAAAAAAAGTCTGGCTACAACTATGGGCAGTCCCAGGGGGTATAATCCCTCTCTCTACTATAGGTACTCTAGAATTACAACTCCACAGAGGGGTGGGTGCTGTGTCTGTCAATGAACATCAGAGAAATGGATTTTACGGTAAGTCAAAACTCCCATTTTCTCTTTTGTTCATTGGCGGACATAGCTCCTGATATTAACCATTGGGACGTCCCAAAGCAGTGCTAAACATGAGGTGTGGGAACAGCGTAAAATAAATTCCCAAGGCTAACTATAGCCAACCAGGTAAACAGGAGCTAAACCAAAACTAAAACAAAAACAATACACCATGCGGCGATCAGGAAGCTAAAAGATCCAGGAGTCAGCACCAAGGGACAAGGAGGGGGCTCCCAATGCCAAAATAGCCACCCACAGGGCTCCACTGTCATGGCCGTCGTGATTTTCAATTGCACCCCCCCTCCCCATCGCCAACAAAGCGCCCAGCCCCCACCCCAGGAGGTGGACCAGACCACCCACACAGCCCCAGCAAAAGTGGAGGGGGGTAGGATGGGGCACAGGTGAAGGTGGGTGCCTGAAAGGAAGGAAGGGAACCCGGGAGGCCGACTGTCCTAAGGAGGGGCCCAAGTGCACCCCAAAACCCTCCAGGGGGAGAGGGGGGACAGCTACTCACCATACCAGGAACCAGGCAGGCACTGCTCCAGACAGAACCCCTCGCCATCTAAATAGGGGGCTTTCGGCCAGGAGGAATGCTGTGACTTGGGCCGAGACCCGGTCCTATATGGCCTCGCAAGGCGTTAACGCACAAGCCAGCCCCTGTCCGGTGGGGCTATGCCACGGTTGACCTAGCACGGAGCTGAGGTCTGCGCGCGCTCGCTGGCCAGACTGGGGTGACCACTGGATCTAGATTATATAGCCCGTCGCCCAGTCCGGCAGTCGACTGTAGATCTCGCAGGAAAAAATCCAGGAGAAAAAAAATTCTATCTAAAAGAAAAAATTTGCCAGGACCAGAGATCCTAGCAAGGAACTAGGTCCTTACTCCTGACTAGGCAGAAAAAAAACTGAGTACCTATAGCAGAAACAGGGAATATACCCCCTGGGACTGCCCATAGGCGTAGCCAGACTTTTGTTCTGCCTAGTGTCCTACTCCTGTAGGGGGCAGTATAACCCAATAGTTAAGAAGATCAGGAGCTGTGTCCGTCAATGAACGAAAGAGAAAGTCGATTTTTACATGTAGGAGCGAAGTGTCAGAATAGGCCTGGGAAGGAAGTGGTTAAGAGATTTTCTTAACCCCCTCCTTAATGTATGACCGGCCTTATACCCCCCTGTTGCATTTGCTGGGCAGTACCACCCAAGAAAATGGGGCCAAGCTGTACCCGCACTGCAACCATACAGCCATGTGGGCTTTTAGGGGTTAAATCAGGCAGTGTGGAGTCAAAATAATACCTCCTAGACACCTGTGAAATGCCCTATAAAAAGTACTCCACCACCGATCACCCTTCAGAGGTCAACCCTAATGTAAACAAGCCCAGAATCTACATTTTATCAGACGTTTGAAAATATCAGACCGGACGTATCCGTGCTGCACCTACACCGAGCTCACCTTCAACTGATCCGTCAGGTCCAGATCTTTTGTCTCTTTCAAGCCCAGCGGGATCATGGGAACGCTGATCACTTCACTGCAAACCACAAAACCACAAATCAGAAAACATGTTCAAAAGAAAGGGAGGTCAGACTGCAGAACACAACCAACCAATCGGCTGGCCGGACAGCTTGATCCAATCACATAACCAGGCCGGGATTATAGAATGAGGAATGAAGACTACAAGCAGTCTAACTGTTTCACATGCAGCCACAAGGTGGTCCTCAAGAAGAACGGCAAGAAATAGGCGAGGGTGACAAATCTGCCGGTGCAACAGACATTTTGTTTAATTTCATCCATATATAATAACAGGGATCAAATGTTTAACCCCTTCAATACCGGGCACTTTTACCCTCTTCCTGCCCAGGCTTTTCAGCTTTCAGCGCTGTCACACTTTGAATGACAATTACGTGGTCATGCAACACTGTACCCAATTTTATACAATTTTTTTCACACAAATCACACAAATAGAGCTTTCCTTTGGTGGTATTTATTCACCACTGGGGTTTTTATATTTTGCTAAATTAACAAAAAAAAAAAAAATTTAAAGAAAAAAACAAAAACACGCACTTTTTTCTTGTTTTCGGTTATAAAATTTTGCAAATAAATAATCTTTCTTCATAAATTTAGGCCAAAATATATTCTTCTACATTTGGTGAAAATACCCAAATCAGTGTATGATTTAGTCTGTAGGAAAGTTATAGTCCACAAACTATGGGATATATCTGAAATTTGATCAATCCTGATGTACTGACGGCCGATCTCATTTCATGAAGCCCAAAAATGTCAGGACAATACAAATCCCCCCCAAATGACCCCTTTTTGGAAAGTAGACATTCTGAGGTATTTAGTAAAAGGCATGGCTAAGTTGTAATTTGTCACAATTTGTTGGAAAATGAAGAAATCTAAAAAAAAATAAAATAAATAATAATTCGCAATTATTTTACATACGATCACCAGTGCAGTACAGGGCCATCATAATGGGTGTGGCGGTGATCAGGGACACTGACTGGTGACTGGGGGGGGACCGATGTCGTTATTTTCAGGGCCAATACCGATTTTTCGGCTACCTTTCAGGCCAATAGCAGGTGCCGATATCCTGTACATTTAAAGTTGGCTGGCTCCCTGCTGTGGGTGGGTGGCTGCTGGCTGGCGTGTTCTCTGTGGTCCATTTCCGCCAATCCAAAGAGTTTAAGGGAAATAAGTGGAATGTTATGCAGTGGCCAAGTCAATCACCTGACCTGATTCCGATTGAGCATGCATTTCACTTGCTGAAGACAAAACTGAAGGGAAAATGCCCCAAGAACAAGCAGGAACTGAAGACAGTTGCAGTAGAGGCCTGGCAGAGCATCACCAGGGATGAAACCCAGCGTCTGGTGATGTCTATGCGTTCCAGACTTCAGGCTGTAATTGACTTCAAAGGATTTGCAACCAAGTATTAAAAAGTGAAAGTTTGATTTAGGATTGTTAATCTGTCCCATTACTTTTGGTCCCTTAAAAAGTGGGAGGCACATATACAAAGTGTTGTAATTCCTACACCGTTCCCCTGATTTGGATGTAAATTCCCTCAAATTAAAGCTGAAAGTCTGCAATTAAAGCACATCTTGTTTGTTTCATTTCAAATCCATTGTGGTTGTGTTTAGAGCCAAAAAGATTAGAATTGTCGATGTCCCAATATTTATGGACCTGACTGTGTATATAATTTTTTTTTTTTTCTAAACAAACTCCTACTCTGGAGAGGTATTCAGAATTTTTTTTTTTTTTTCACACTTGGATTGCTTGGAACAGGAAATTTTACAGTTAAAACCGTTTTTCTGAATGAAAACTATTCAATCCGTGTTTACTATTGTGATTGGCTGTGACTTGCCAGAGCTAATCACATGATGCAGATGGGCTGTGATTGGCCCTGTCTGTACCATGTGATCACTGTGACCAACAGGGCTCATCACCATAGTACACAATGATGGGCTAAAGGAGGGTTTGTGGGACTTTCTATGCATCCGCCCCTGAGGAGTGGTTGTTACCACGAAACGAGTCAGGCATTTTTGGATGCACTCTGATCCTATTGCCGGCTCAATGGACTTCATCCATCTTGATTTTACTATACTATCCTGCTTTTTAGGTGATCTTATGACATGAAGGATATACTTCCATTACCACATAATGCTATGTTGTTGTGTTTGTTTTTTTACACATATGATTGGTCACATGTTATCTGTATGTTCACAGATCTATATAGGTAGCAATGCGATTATGCCATTTATTCAATAAAATTATTATATACATTATTTGCCTCATTTTTTAGCCTTGCTTTACATGCCTCATTCAAGGCCCCAGTTCTCTCCTTTTTGTACACAATGATTGGCATGAAAGGAAGACATTCATTGTTTAGAATGGTCATGTCATCTGCTGTGATTGGCCACAGCGATCACATGGTACCAGCAGCAGGCCAGTACAGTGATCAGTCACTGGCTGGGTCTGGTGGAGGTAGCCAGTGACAGATCGCGCTGCTGTGTGGTCCCGCGGCTGCACGTGGGGCGCAATCCGGGAGGACATCATGTGAGGTCTGTCTGGTCATTCTACTATACGCCGGGCGGTAACTAGTTAAATATCACTGAAAGAAAGCTCTATTTGAGTGAAAAAAAAATGATAAAAACGTATTTTGGGTACATTGTTGCATGACCGCACAATTGTCATTCAAAGTGTGACAGCGCTACAAGCTGAAAATTGGCCTGGGCAGGAAGGGGTGTCGGTATTGAAGTGGCTATAAAACAAGCTCACCAATCACAGATGGCCTTTGCTAGGGATCAGACATGGGAGTGCTTTGTTACCCTGATGGATAAGCTTGGCACCGACATCATTCTTCCTGCACACCCTTCCCCCCCCCCCCCCCCGACATCATCCTTCCTCTCTACACCCCCCCATCATCCTTCCTCCCTACACACCCCCCCCCATTCAGAAAATTGCCACCAGTCCATATATGTAGTAGACCTGTAGGATGGAGGCCTACAGCTGGGAAGAAAAACAGTGAGCTCACCTTTCATTCTGATAAACGTCCACAGAGCTGTTTAACTCCTCCAGTTCCTCCTTTAAAAGCTGTAGGTTGGAGTTGACGTAGCTGAGCTCCAGGGCCACCGTCTCCTTCACTTTGTGGTTTGTGGTCGCCCTGTAAGAATACAAAACCAACAGTGATATCCACACCATGGACTACACAATACCAACAGTGATAGCCACACCATGGACTACACAATACCAACAGTGATAGCCACACCATGGACTACACAACACCAACAGTGATAGCCACACCATGGACTACACAATACCAACAGTGATAGCCACACCATGGACTACACAATACCAACAGTGATAGCCACACCATGGACTACACAATACCAACAGTGATAGCCACACCATGGACTACACAACACCAACAGTGATAGCCACACCATGGACTACACAACACCAACAGTGATAGCCACACCATGGACTACACAATACCAACAGTGATAGCCACACCATGGACTACACAACACCAACAGTGATATCCACACCATGGACTACACAATACCAACAGTGATATCCACACCATGGACTACACAATACCAACAGTGATATCCACACCATGGACTACACAATACCAACAGTGATAGCCACACCATGGACTACACAACACCAACAGTGATAGACACACCATGGACTACACAATACCAACAGTGATATCCACACCATGGACTACACAATACCAACAGTGATAGCCACACCATGGACTACACAATACCAACAGTGATAGCCACACCATGGACTACACAACACCAACAGTGATGTCCAGACCATGGACTACACAACACCAACAGTGATGTCCAGACCATGGACTACACAACACCAACAGTGATATCCACACCATGGACTACACATTACCAACAGTGATATCCACACCATGGACTACACAATACCAACAGTGATATCAACACCATGGACTACACACTACCAACGGTGATATCCACACCATGGACTACACACTACCAACAGTGATATCCACACCATGGACTACACACTGCCAACAGTGATATCCACACCATGGACTACACATTACCAACAGTGATATCCACACCATGGACTACACATTACCAACAGTGATATCCACACCATGGACTACACAATACCAACAGTGATATCAACACCATGGACTACACACTACCAACGGTGATATCCACACCATGGACTACAGAATACCAACTGATATCCACACCATGGACTAAGGCTGCATTCACACCTGAGTGGAGCGTCTTTCCGTGCGTTTTATGCCCAACTTGCGCGCTTTTAAGCTTTGGCGTTTTTTTATTAGCCAATAGAGAAAACTTATCTGTTGCATCATTTGCGGTTTGGCATTTCAGCTTTTCCATTAACTTTTATTTCTTTTTTATTATTATTCATTTATTTTTATTTTTTTTCCATTAGGATTATTAGTTGGAGTTAGGGTTATAAACTATTTTTTTTTTTTTTTTTTTTGTTAGGGTGTTATTACTGCTACTAAATTATTAAATAAGTGTAAAATAAAATACACAAATAAATAATAATATTCATAAATAATAATAAATACATTCAATAAATGAATACTAAGTAATATAAATAAATAACCCCTAACCTAAACCTCTAACCCTTAAAAAACATAAAATTATATATATATATATATATATATATATATATATATATATATAGAAAGATAGATAGAGGAGAGAGAGAGATTTATTAATAATAATAAATAAAAAGCCAAATACCCTAACACAAAATAATTACTACTATTATTATTATAATTATAATAATAGCAATCTTTTTTTTTGGGGGGGGGGGGGGTTGGGTGTTTTTGTATTATTTTATTATTCTTAATAATAGTAGTAATAATAATAATAATACATTTAAACATTTTAAGTTAAGGTTAGGTTAGTATTCGGGTTAGAGTCATATTTTTTTACTACTACTAATAAATGAATAAATAAATGTAAAATACACATACTAAGTAATAATAAATAAATTAACCCCTAAACTTAAAACTCTAAATCTTAAAAAAAAAAATAATAATAATAATAAATAGCTAAACACCCTTAAACAAAATAAATAAATATGATAGTAATAGCAATTTATTTATTTTTTAGGGGTTGGGCATTTATGTATAACCAATAATAAATACATTCAATAAATGAGTACTAAGTAATAATAAATAATTAACCCCTAACCTAAACCTTAAAAAAATAGAAATTATAATAAATAGCTAAATACCCTAACACAAAATAAATAAAGTAGTTATTATTCTAGTAATTTCTTTATTTTTGGGGGTTGGATGTTTATTTTTTTTTTAACAATAATAATAATTTATTTATATTTTAAAGTTAGGGGTTAATTATTTATGTATTATTACATATTATTAATTTTATTTTTTTTATGATTATTTTTGTTATCTCTGCATTTATTTTACATTTATTGATTCATATATTATTACCATTTTATTTATTTTTTATTTTTTTTTTAATTTGAGCAGAAATTCGCTCGAATGATGCGTTTCCATTTATTTATATTGGAATAAAAACACGTCAAATCGCTTTAATCTGCCTGAGAACTGTTTTGTGCTTCAGGTGGTTGGAGTGGATTTGTGAATCTTCTCCATAGAGAATTATTGATTTTTTTTCTGCTCCAGCGTTTGAGCTTTGAGCTTCAGGATACAAAACGTTGAGGTGTCCCATTACCCGTCACTGGGAAAAAACAAACCAAACTGGCACAGAGGAGACGCCGCGCCACACCGCAACAAACCATTCATCGTGTATACAACTAAAAACAGCAATTTAAATTTATGTTTAGGAAGTAATGAAGATTACGTCTGAAGATTTTGTATTTTTTTTTGCACATTTAATATCCATTTACAGGTCTTGCAAACTACACTTAGCTGCTAAGCTGAAAAAAGTCCATTATTTACTGAGCTCAATCTCTCCAGCTAAAGTGCATACATACAGTGCCTTGCGAAAGTATTCGGCCCCCTTGAACTTTTCGACCTTTTGCCACATTTCAGGCTTCAAACATAAAGATATAAAACTAATTTTTGGTGAAGAATCAACAACAAGTGGGACACAATCATGAAGTGGAATGAAATTTATTGGATATTTCAAACTTTGTTAACAAATAAAAAACTGAAAAATTGGGCGTACAAAATTATTCAGCCCCTTTACTTTCAGCGCAGCAAACTCTCTCCAGAAGTTCAGTGAGGATCTCTGAATGATCCAATGTTGACCTAAATGACTAATGATGATAAATAGAATCCACCTGTGTGTAATCAAGTCTCTGTATAAATGCACCTGCACTGTGATAGTCTCAGAGGTCCGTTTAAAGCGCAGAGTGCATCATGAAGAACAAGGAACACACCAGGCAGGTCCGAGATACTGTTGTGGAGAAGTTTAAAGCCGGATTTGGATACAAAAAGATTTCCCAAGCTTTAAACATCCCAAGGAGCACTGTGCAAGCGATAATATTGAAATGGGAGTATCAGACCACTGCAAATCTACGAAGACCTGGCCGTCCCTCTAAACTTTCAGCTCATACAAGGAGAAGACTGATCAGAGATGCAGCCAAGAGGTCCATGATCACTCTGGATGAACTGCAGAGATCTACAGCTGAGGTGGGAGACTCTGTCCATAGGACAACAATCAGTCGTATACTGCACAAATCTGGCCTTTATGGAAGAGTGGCAAGTAGAAAGCCATTTCTTTAAGATATCCATAAAAAGTGTTGTTTAAAGTTTGCCACAAGCCACCTGGGAGACACCAAACATGTGGAAGAAGGGGCTCTGCTCAGATGAAACCAAAATCAAACTTTTTGGCAACAATGCAAAACGTTATGTTTGGCGTAAAAGCAACACAGCTCATCACCCTGAACACACCATCCCCACTGTCAAACATGGTGGTGGCAGCATCATGGTTTGGGCCTGCTTTTCTTCAGCAGGGACAGGGAAGATAGTTAAAATTGATGGGAAGATGGATGGAGCCAAATACAGGACCATTCTGGAAGAAAACCTGATGGAGTCTGCAAAAGACCTGAGACTGGGACGGAGATTTGTCTTCCAACAAGACAATGATCCAAAACATAAAGCAAAATCTACAATGGAATGGTTCACAAATAAACATATCCAGGTGTTAGAATGGCCAAGTCAAAGTCCAGACCTGAATCCAATCGAGAATCTGTGGAAAGAACTGAAAACTGCTGTTCACAAACACTCTCCATCCAACCTCACTGGGCTCAAGATGTTTTGCAAGGAGGAATGGGCAAACATTTCAGTCTCTCGATGTGCAAAACTGATAGAGACATACCCCAAGCGACTTACAGCTGTAATCGCAGCAAAAGGTGGCGCTACAAAGTATTAACTTAACCGGTTGCCGACCGCCGCAAGTACATATACTGCGGCGGTCAGCCCCGGCCAGGCAAAGTGACGTATGGGTACGTCACTAGCCTGTCACTAGCTTGTGAGCCAATAGCGTGCGAGCGCGCGCCCGCAGAGGTGCGCGCCTGCCCCGTCTCGTTCCCTAACAAGTCAGTGCGTGTGAACCCGATGTCCGCCGGTCACTCGCAAATCGTTCGCCGTGAAGGGAGAAAGGCAGGCGGCTAATGTAAACAAAGCCGCCTGTCATTCTCCCCTGTGTAAAAATGGAGATCACACGGTTCTACTATGTAGGACCGTTGATCTCTGTTCTTACACCAGTAGCCATGTCCAATTACAGTTAGAAGCACACCCCTAGGGACACACTTAACCCCTCCTTCCCCAATAAAGTTAACCCTTCCCTGCCAGTGTCATTTTTACAGTAACAGTGCATATTTATAGCACTGATTACTGCAGTAATGTCACTGGTAACCCCAAAAGTGTCAAAAATGTCAGTCAGGGGTCCGATCTGTCCGCCGCAATGTCGCAGTCCCGCAAAAAACAAATCACAGATCGCCGCCATTACTCGTTAAAAAAATAGTTATTTTTGCAAAATTGTCGCTCTTTTTTTGATTATAGCGCATGATCAAAAAATCGCACAGGTGATCAAATACCACCAAAAGAAAGCTCTGTTTGTGGCGCGCAATTATCAGTTAAAGTCACGCAGTGCTGAATCGCAAAAAAACCCCTTGTCAGGAAGGGGGTAAAATCTATCGGGGCTTAAGTGGTTAAGGGGGCCGAATAATTTTGTACACCCAATTTTTCAGTTTTTTATTTGTTAAAAAAGTTTGAAATATGCAATAAATTTCGTTCCACTTCATGATTGTGTCCCACTTGTTGTTGATTCTTCACAAAATAATTACAATTTTTATCTTTATGTTTGAAGCCTGAAATGTGGCAAAAGGTCGTAAAGTTCAAGGGGGCCGAATACTTTCGCAAGGCACTGTATATTATTATAATTTTAAAAATAAGCTAGATATATATATATATATATATATATATATATATATATATATATATATATATATATATATAATGTTGGGGGCTTCTAAGTAATTTTCTTGAAAAAAATACTGATTTTAACTTGTAAACAACAAGTGTCAGAGATAGGCCTGGTCCTTAACTGCGGGTTCCCGCATCACATTCAAATCTCAGGCAGTTCACACTGCCATATGAAAAATCGCTGGGGGTGTCAATACAAAGTTAACGACACCCCCAGATCAGTTTGCATATCGCAGTGTGAACTATCAGTTCGGACATGAATCAGAGCACATAGGTGTGAACACCCATGTGTTCCAACTCTGGTGCGGACTCAAAAAAGGGTCCTGTATGAGTTTTGTCCGAATGCGATGTGAATTCAGCCATACAATCTGTATGTCTGAATTCGCATCGCACAGAAATTGCATGCGATTTTCAGAGCAGTGCGCTCCGAATCACATGTGATCTCTGACATCGCACATATGTGAGCCGGTTCTGTGTTCTAGTTAAAAGAAAAAAAAAAAAAAAGTTGGTTTGATACAGTAAATAGTGCAAAGTTCTTTTTGAAGGTTCCAAAACCAGGAGGAGTGTGAAGTCGCAGTACTCAGGGTGTGGAGGGAGGATGATGAAGGTGGTGACGATCTGGGCGGTTTATAGCCGTGATCCATCAAGTGAAAGAGTGCGTTTATCACGGCGAAGACTCTTGCTGTATTGATTAGTGGGGGGGGGGGGGGTACATTGTTGTCTTTTGTAGGACGGTGCCATTGATGGAGGACAAAGCATCTCCTGCGTACGGCAATCTGCCACACAAAGGGCCCTGGAGATGAAAAGCTTCAGACGGCTTCTGGGCAGAGATGAGTCACGACTCCGGCCTTTGTCTGCGCCTTATCTGTGTGTATAACACAAGGTGACCGTCATCACCACCGGCCCCGACGCTGCGCTCCCTCGTCCTGAATGTTTTATGGGTCGATATGAAATAACAGCCACTGTGTGAGGCCGCGGCAAACAAAACCGAGGACTCTCAGGTGGATGGAGAGATCCGTAACCGAAACCCCCCCCCTCCAGAAGAGGGAACGCGAGGCGATGACATGCCCTAACTCTCCACAACCGCCGGGATTATCTCGGGTAACAACGAGGGTAGTGCTATTTATAGAAACGGTGCAGAACAATGAGGGATCATTGATTGACGGTGCAGAACAATGAGGGATCATTGATTGACGGTGCAGAACAATGAGGGATCATTGATTGACGGTGCAGAACAATGAGGGATCATTGATTGACGGTGCAGAACAATGAGGGATCATTGATTGGTGGAGATCAGGGGTCAGCGCACACTTTCACAGGTCTTATTAGGATCATAAAACCCCGAGAGAAGTCACCAATGTCTACATAAGTAAGAGGTGAGTTGAACGGACCTGAGAAGCAGAGATGTATAGTAACTAAGTAGAACTACTTCACTACTCTAGTTAAGTACGGAAAGGCGGTATCTGTACTTTCCTAGAGTAGAATTTTTTTCTCCTACTTCCACTTTTACTTCACTACATTTTTTCAATGATTTCAATACTTCTACTCCGATATTTTTTTTTTGTGCTGCATAGTTACTCGTTACAATTATAAAAATTACCACTGCCAGAACAGTAGATGGCAGGTTTCATGAAGCTCAAAACATGTTTATTATCAGCGCATACGAAAATAAATGCTACTGTATGTATAAATAAAAGCTGCATTTGAAATAATAAAAAACAATATGATGTTCAAACTTTTGACTTCTTTCTTTAATAACTACATAACACAGTACTTGTACTTTTACTTTCAGTACTTGAGTAGCAATTTTGTTTTCAAAACTACTGGTACTTTTACTTTCAGTACTTAACGTATTGCAAGTAGTTTTTTTAAAAATGTTGCTACTCAAGTACAAAAAATGTTGAATACTTTAGTACTTCTACTCAAGTCACTTTTTGATCGAGCACTTGTACTTTTACTCAAGTATGGGTTTCGAGTACTTTATACAACTCTGCTGAGAAGAGTTCCTCAAACATTACTGAACTTCACACGCCGAATCCAAACTCCATTAACCACTTGAACTCGAACTTGAATTTTTTGTGCGTTCCTTTAACCCAGGGATTCCCAAACTACGGCCCTCCAGCTGTTGCAGAACTACACATCCCATGAGGCATTGTAAAACTCTGACATTCACAGACAAATTCCCAATAAGTGTATATTGATTGGTTTGCACAAAAGTTATCGTGTCTACAAACCAGGGGAAAGATTTATTTATTACAAGTAATGGTGGCGTTCAGCGACTTATGGCACTTTTCCACTGCAAGTACCGGCTCAGCTCTACTCAGCCCTGCTTGGCCCAGTTTGCTTTTCCACTGCTGGTACCGCATGGTATGGTGTTGGAACGGTTTGGTACGGTACGGTATGGTTTGCTTTTCCACTAAAGTAGTACTAAAGTTAAGTGGGTGGGATAACAACGGGGTGGGTGGGATTCTCTGACCAATCAGTGGCTAGTAGTGACTGCATGCAAAGGATTGTGGGATATGGTACCAGGTATGGTACCTCTTGGAACCACAATCGAGGTGGTACTGTTTTTGAGAGCCGTACCGTTCCATGCAGTGGAAAAGCGCCGCCGTACCGAACCGTTCCTACACCGTACCATGTGGTACCACCAAATGCAAAAGCGAGCCGAACCGTTCGGTTCCATGCAGTGGAATAGCGCCATTACAGTGGATCTGGAAAGTATTCACAACACCACTTTTTCCACATTTTGTAATGTTAGTCTTATTCGACAATCGATTAAATTCATTATTTTCCTCTAAATTCTACAAACAATCCCCCATAATGACAACATGAAAGTAGTG
Source organism: Pelophylax lessonae (assembly GCF_965119305.1). Lineage (NCBI taxonomy): Eukaryota > Metazoa > Chordata > Amphibia > Anura > Ranidae > Pelophylax > Pelophylax lessonae. The sequence continues at coordinate 13,200,270 of NC_138772.1, forward strand.
CAAATTTATTAAAAAAATAAATACATTAAAAAAAAAAAAAAAAAAAACTTACAAAAATTCCATGTACAGTGCCTTGAAAAAGTATTTATACCCCTTGAAATGTTCCACGTTTTGTCATGTTACAAACAAAAACGTAAATGTATTTTATTTGTGAAGTAGAAGGAAAATTATGTCCCTCACATGACTTCTAGCAAACTGCAAACTGGACTTCTTATGGATTTCTTCCACCAATGGCTTTCTTCTTCTCACTCTTCCATAAAGGGCAGATTTGTGGAGCGCGCGACTAATAGTTGTCCTGTGGACAGAGTCTCCCACCTGAGCTGTGGATCTCTGCAGCTCCTCCAGAGTTCCCATGGGCCTCTTGGCTGCTTCTCTGATGAATGCTCTCTTTGCCCAGCCCGTCAGTTTAGGTGGACGGCCATGTCTTGTGCCATACTCTTTCCATTCTCCAATAATGGATTGAACAGCGCTCCGTGAAATGTTCAAAGCTTGGGAGATTTTTTATAACCTAACCCTGCTTTATACTTCTCCACAACTTTATCCCTGACCTGTCTGGTGTGTTCTTTGGCTTTCATGATGCTAAGGTTCTCTAACAAACCTCTGAGGGCTTCACAGAACAGCAGTATTTAGGCAAGGTATGGCCAAACACATGACATGTGGGACTGGAAACCGCCTTGGGGAACATTTAGCAAAGGAAAAAATTGTTTTTTTGTTTTTCTTTTATTCGATTTGGTGGGGAGCAGCAATTTTAATATTTAAAGTGGTTGTAAAGTCAGAAGATTTTTTTGAAGTGGAGTTTGAGCGTGTATTAAAGAGGTTGTAAACCCAAATTTTATTTATTTTTTATTTAAACCTGAAAGAGAAACCCATAATGAGCTAGTATGCATTGCATACTAGCTCATTATGAAATACTTACCATAGAACGAGCCCCCGCCGTGCCGCCCGCTTACCTGTATGACGGGCGACATGTTCAGTCGCCCGTCTTCCGGGATTGCGGCATCCGGCCATCTGATTGGCCGGAGCCGCGGTGACGTCACTCCCCGCGCACGCGCGGGAGTTGACAGTCACGGCACGGGGCTCTGAAGGAACGGCACCAGCGGCCGTTCCTTCAGTGCACATACACCAGTGACGTCACTGGCTGCATGTAAGGTAAATATCTCCTAAACGCTGCATGTTTAGGAGATATTTACAGTACCTATAGGTAAGCCTTATTATAGGCATACCTAGAGGTACAAGGGGCAGAGGAGGGTTTACTTCCTCTTTAAAATAAAAGTAAGCCAGCAGCTACAAATACTGTAGCTGACTTTTTCTATAAGGACACTTTCCTGTCCTGGTATCCCACAATGTCGGCACCCCTAGCAGATTCAGCCATTGGCTCCGGGTGCAGGCCTGGCATCCTTACCAAAGGAAACAGGAAGTAAAGCCTTGCGGCTTCAAAGCCTGTTTCCTACTGTGCATGTGCGAGTCGCACTGCGCATTCTGAATGGTCCCGCTGTCTTCTGGGACTTGTACGCGTCTCCCAGAAGGCAGCGGGGGAAAAGGAGGAGGGGTCGTCAATGACGTAGATCGCCGAGGTGACCTTACACGGAAATGGGGGCAGGTACCTGTTTTTGACAGGTATCCGCTCCCCCCCAAAAGGTGCCAAACAGGATGAGGGGGGGGGGGGGGAGCAGAAAAGCGGAGCTTCCATTTTTGGTTAGAACTCTACTTTAATGCATTCTACACATGAAGATAAAAAAAACCTTCAGTGTGCATCAGCCCCCCTAATACTTACCTGAGCCCCTTCATCCTTCTTCCATCCAGCGATGTTGAACAGAGTCTTGGCTGTCCAGGGCTCTCCTACCCCATTGGCTGAGATAGTAGTGGGGCGCCATTAGCTCCCGCTGCTGTCAAAGTCAGTGAGCCAATGAGAGAGAGGGGTGGGTCAGAGCGGCGGCACAGTGTCTGAATTGACACACAGAGCAGCGGCTAGGCTCGGGTGCCCCCATAGCAAGCTCCTTAGGGGCACTCGGAAGGAGGGAGGGGCCAGGAGTGCTGGCGGGGGACCTGAGAAGAGGAGGAAGATTGGGGCTGCTCTGTGCAAAACCATTACACAGAGCAGGCAAGTATAACAGGTTTGTGATTTAACCCCTTGCCGACCCTCCTGGGCAAAGTGACGTACCGATACGCCCACAAGCCTCTAGGGGGCAAGCGCGCCGCTGGATGTGCGCTCCCACCTCTGCTCATTCCCTGACATCCCCGCGCGAGTGACCAGCGGCTCCGATGTCCGCCGGTCACTCTCGATCTCCCACTGGAGAGGGAGAAAGGCAGGTGGCTGATGTAAACAAAGCCGCCTGTCATTCTCCCTAGTCTAACTGCAGAGATCATACGATCCCGCTATGTAGGATCGTAGGTCTCTGTGGTTACATCAAAAGTCACACCCCCCCCACAGTTCCCCCTAGGGATACATTTAACCCACTGATCACCAATAAAGTTAACCCCTTCCCTGCCAGTGACATTTTTACAGTAACAGTGCATATGTATAGCACTGATTACTGTAGTAATGTCACTGGTACCCCCAAAAATGTCAGTCAGGGGCCCGATCTGTCCGCCGCAATGTCGCAGTCTCGCACAAAAAAAAAAAAAAAAGGCAGATCACCGCCATTACTAGTTAAAAAAAACAAACAATAAAAATGACATAAATCTTTCCCTTTGTTAGTAAACGCAATAACTTTTGCGCAAACCAATCAAAATACACTTATTGCGATTTTTTTTTACCAAAAGTATGTAGCAGAAACCAAATTGGCCTAAAATGATAAAAAAACAGAATTTTTGTAAAATCTTACCTGTAAAATTCCTTTCTCTGAGTCCTCCAACAGTCGCCGCCTCTTCATATTCGTCACATATGGGGTATTACACTTTGCTCCGAAGGAGTAGCTAGGCAACAGAATATGTTAACAATAAAGCTTTTAACATATCCCACCCTCAAGGGGTGGTCCCCTCAGTCAATACCCTCCTACTTCCTGCAACCATATCTCAGTTTTAGTGGAATAGCAGTAGAGTATACAACCAAACCCCAAAAGAGGGGGTGGGGGCGGCGACTGTCGGAGGACTCAGAGAAAGGAATTTTACAGGTAAGATTTTACAAAAATTCCGTTTTCTCTTACGTCCTCCGACAGTCGCCGCCTCTTCATATTCGTCACATATGGGGACGTCCCAAAGCAGTGCAAACATGAGGGGTGGGAAACGCATCCGCGCCGAAAAGGCAACGCAGTCTCCACAGCAGAGAAAGGAACCTTACCAAAGGAAGGAAACCAGCTGGGCAACAGTAAAAAACAAGTGCTCAACAGGAGCAACAACCCAGGAAAAGACAAAAAACCAGGGGATACAAAAAACTATCCCAACAGCCAGGAGTCCCCAACAAGGGACCCTATGGAACAGCCGCACTAAGAACCTTGCGGCCAAAGGAAGCATCCGCCGATGCCTGAACATCTACTTTGTAGAATTTTGTGAAAGTGTGCACGGTCGACCAGGTCGCCGCCTTACACACCTGGGCTACAGAAGCCCCATGACGACAGGCCCAAGACGTACTCAAAGATCTAGTAGAGTGCGCCTTCACAGGGACAGGAGGAGCCTTACCCTGCAAAGCATAGGCCTGTTCAATGGTCTGCCTGATCCATTTGGCGATGGTAGAGGCCGAAGCCGCCATGCCCTTCCGAGGACCCTCTGGAAGAACAAACAAGGAGTCCGTCTTACGAAAAGACTCAGTCGATTTAAGGTAAACCCTTATCGCCCGAACAACATCCAGAGAATGCAATCTCACCTCCTTTGGATGTTTAGGCTTCGCGCACAGCGAAGGCAAGACAATATCCTCATTAAGATGGAAATCCGAAACTCGTTTCGGAAGAAAAGAAGGATTAGGTCGCAAGACCACCTTATCCAAATGAATAACCAGGTACGGAGACTTGCAGGACAAAGCCGCCAGCTCCGACACTCTGCGAGCCGAAGTGATCGCCACCAAAAAGGAGACCTTTTTGGACAACATAGACAACGAGATCTCCCTGATCAGTTCAAAAGGAGCACGTTGTAACACAGAAAGAACGAGATTCAAGTCCCAAGGGGGCAAAGGATCCCTCCTAGGAGGAACCAGATGCCGCACACCCTGAATAAAAGTGCCAACCAAGGAGTTGGAAGCCACGGGACGTTGAAACAGAACGGCCAGCGCAGACACCTGACCCTTTATCGTAGCCAGCGCCAAACGCTGATCAACACCCGTCTGAAGAAAAGACAGCACACGGGAAACCGAGTACGTGCGGGGTGAAAACCCCCTGGACTCACACCAGGCAAAATAGGCCTTCCAAGTACGGTAATAAACCTTCCCCGAGGAAGACTTCCTCGCGTTGATCAAAGTATGAACGACCTCTGGAGAGAGACCCTTCTCCTTCAGGACCTCTGTCTCAACAGCCAGGCCATCAAAGCCAGCGACTGTAAAGCAGGATGGTAAATCGGTCCCTGAGACAGTAGATCGTCTCGAAGAGGTAGACGCCAAGGGGCGTCGACCGCCAGATTCACGAGGTCTGCGTACCAGGACCGGCGAGGCCAGTCCGGTGCCACAAGAATCACCGTGCTGCGTTCCGAGAGTAACCTGCGAAGGAACCTGGACAGCAACTGAATCGGTGGGAACGCGTACATCAGCCTGTACTGATGCCACGGGGCCACTAACGCGTCCGACGCGTCTGCCCGAGGGTCGCGCATCCTTGCCACGAACCTTCTCACCTTGTTGTTGAGACGAGACGCGAACAGGTCCACATCTGGAAGACCCCACTTCGCGCACAACATCCGGAAGACAGCCGGGTGAAGAGACCATTCCCCCTGATCCAGGGTCTGGCGACTCAGATAGTCCGCCTGCCAGTTCTCCACCCCCGGAATGTGAACTGCCGTTATCGCCGGGACATGAGTCTCGGCCCAAGACAGAATGTCGGCCACTTCTCGAGCCGCCCGGGCACTCCTGGTGCCCCCTTGGTGGTTGATGTAGGCCACCGCCGTGGCATTGTCCGTCTGCACCCGAACCGGGCAGCCCTGCAGCCGGTCCGTCCAGCGATGAAGACAGAGATTTATCGCACGTAATTCCAGAATGTTGATCGGAAGGGAAGACTCTCCCTCCGACCAAGTCCCCTGGGCAGACAGAACGCCCAGAACACCACCCCAGCCCGACAGGCTGGCATCCGTGGTGATCACCGTCCACGAGATAGGACGAAACGACTTGCCCCCGGACACCATCGGGGACTGGAGCCACCACAGAAGGTCTCTTCTGGTGCGATGACTCAACGAGATCTGAAGATCCAGAGATTGAGGTCGCCCGTCCCACTTGGACAGGATCTCCGCTTGGAGACCCCGCGTGTGAAACTGGGCGAAGGGAATCGCCTCGAAGGCCGAGACCATCAATCCCAGACATCTCATGCACGTCCTTAAAGACGAGTGCGGAACGTCCCTGAGGGACCTGACTTCCTCCTGAAGAGTTCTGAGTTTGTCTTCCGGCAGGAAGACCTTCGCTTGTACCGAGTCCAGAATCATTCCCAGGTAGGGAAGACGAACCGACGGACTCAGTGTCGACTTTGGAAAATTTATCGTCCAACCAAACTCCTGTAGAGTTTGCATCGTGACAGACAGGTCCTCCTCCAGACCCTGGCTGGTCGCAGACCGAACCAGGATGTCGTCTAGATACCCCAGGACAGAAATGCCCTGGGCCCTCAACAATGCCAGAACCGGTGCAAGCACCTTGGTGAAGACCCGCGGAGCCGAGGCGAGACCAAAAGGCAACGCCACGAACTGGTAGTGATCCTCCGCAATGGCGAATCGAAGGTACCTCTGGTGACCTTCGAAAATGGGGATGTGAAGGTACGCATCCTTCAAATCGATGGAGGCCATGAATTCCCCCGGAACCAGGGCAGCCACCACCGACCGCAGGGATTCCATGCGGAACTTGCGAACCCGCACAGAGCGGTTCAGAGCCTTCAAGTCCAGAATTGGACGAACCTTGCCCTCCTTCCTGGGCACGGTGAACAGATTGGAATAAAACCCCCGAAATCTGTCCCGATGAGGCACCGGAACCACCACTCCCTGAGCCCTCAGGTCCCGCACCGCCAGGTGCAGGTCCCGCAAACGCTCTGGAGACAGTTGAAGATTTGAGGGAAAAAATCTGCTCTTGTAACCAGATCGAACGATTTCCTGAACCCATCTGTCCCGCACACGGGCCAACCAGGGCTGAAGAAAACCGAGCAAGCGTCCCCCCACCCCAAAACTGGGTGAGGGCGCCCCTTCAGGCCGCACTGTTATGGGCTGCAGATCCGGATTGGCCGGACTTCTGTTTACCAGACCAGGGCTTCTTCTGAGAGCCTTGACCTTTGAACGGCTTGCCCTTGTAGTGCGGCCAAAAGGCACGAAAGGACCCCTGAGGGGGCCGAAAATTAGCATGCTTCTTCCCAGAAGCCCCCTTAGCTTTGGGGAAATGGGGCAAGAGAGTGCTCTTACCCCCGGTGATCCCCTTAATCAACACATCCAAGGACTCCCCAAAAAGGCGAGACCCATCATAAGGTAGATTGGCTAAGGTCTTACGTGAAGACTGGTCCACCGACCAACATTTTAACCAAATCAGGCGGCGAGACAACACCGCCACACTGTGCACACGTGCAGCCAACGGAACCAGGTCCAGGTCCGCATCACACAGATACATGACACCCTGGTGGATTTGATCCACCATATCCATGGTCGCCGGTGAGGCCGAATCGGCCACTAGGACGCGCCTAAGCATCTGCGTCCAACTTGCGATCGCCTGGGCCGCCATGAGAGAAGCAAACAGAGCCTTAAGCATAGAACCCGTAACAGAATAAGTATGACGGGTAAGAGACTCCAGTCTCCTATCCGTGGCGTCACGGAACACAGGGGAATCCTCTGCAGGAATCGCAGTGGCTTTGTTTAAAACCGCAATTGCGTGATCCACTGGGAGTGGCACACACCACCTTTCATCAGTGGAAGGTGAAAAAGGATAACGCAGCTTGAATCTACTTGGTACAGCAAAAGGTTTGCGTAGATTGCGCCATTGTTCCTTAACAGCGCGCTGAAAATCATCATTGCAGGGAAAAACCTGCGGCGTCCTGCGTTTTCTCTGCGTCCCATAAGCCGCCAAGGCGGCGGGGGGACACACTTCGTCCTGCAAACGCAGCGTTTGCTTTATGGAAGCAATCAACTCATCCATGATTGCAAGCTCTTCAGGCGAGCCAGGGGGAGAATTATCAACCCCCTCAACTTCAGCCTCCACCTCAGACCCTATCAGAGCAAGAGAGGAGCGGGACCCCGATAAGGAGGCCCCCGCCATAACAGCCCTATCACCTTCACCCTCAGAATCAGAGGAAAGAGCAACTCTGGGCCTTTTAGTAGATTGAGCAGCCACCAGCATCTGCACCTGAGCAGCAAGGCCAGCCACAATAGTGGCCAAATCCCCCCCTGGGGGGGGAGACAGCGGTCCCCTGGCTTTCCACCAAGGCTGTAGGAAATTTTCCCTCCTGAGAATCCATTGCCCCTGTAATGCCAGACAACAAAGGGTTAACTGCCCCTTTTAAGCAAGCGCGGCAAGCGCAGCCCACCGCACCACACTCAAGCACAATAAGACCCCCACAGGGAATATGCAAACTGAACACAGGCAATGGATAGCAAGAACAGAAGGGTAAAACCTGAGGAGACCCTCGCCGCTGCTGCTGCCTCGATCGGTGTTCCTGGAAAGAGGAAGTGATGCTGCCAGGGCGCTCTATGTAAGCCTATGGAGGCTACAAGAAAATGGCCGCCATGCATGTAAAACATGCGGCCGGAGCGGGTGTAGGCAAAATGGCGCCGTTTGGCGCCGAAACCGCCGATCCACAGTGCAGTAAAAAAACACACATTACATTCCAGTATCAGAATACATGTCAGATCGCCGCAGCGATCGCTGTATAGTGCCCAAACATGCCAAAAAACATGCCCCACAGCACACAGCTTCACACACTGATCAGCCTGACACAGACAGTGTCACACATCTCCCCCCCCCCCCCCCCTTGCAGCCCACAGCATGCAGCCGAGAGATAGGGAGACAAGCAGTGTGATTAAAGGCAGGTTACACAGTCCCAGACTGACACCCCCCCAGACAGACAGGTCCCCACATAGATACACTTACCTCACATGGCGTGGGGGACCCGCACAGGCGAACAAGCCGCTGCACATGAGGCAGGGAGAGTCGCATTCAAGACGCACAAAATGGGTGTTAAGAAACCGCACAGCGTCCAGTGAGGTAGCCACCTCACCAATCATCCCTGCACCGAACAGGGATGGGTCGTTCACTGTGCCAGGAGCGTTACCTGGCTGAACGCTCGATGGCAGACTGGGAAGCCACTGACCCACGACCTGCGATCAGGGGGATCAGCCCGAGACCCAGCCCGCATGATCCTCTTCATCCGAAGAACTAACTAACGCTGACAAAATAACAGCTAAGTAAAGGTAGAGAGAAAACTCAAACAAAATTTTAAAAAGAAGAAAAGAGTCTGGGGCACAAAGCCCCAGCACAGAAAAAGCCAGCCACTCCTGACAAGCTAGACATTAAAACTGAGATATGGTTGCAGGAAGTAGGAGGGTATTGACTGAGGGGACCACCCCTTGAGGGTGGGATATGTTAAAAGCTTTATTGTTAACATATTCTGTTGCCTAGCTACTCCTTCGGAGCAAAGTCTAATACCCCATATGTGACGAATATGAAGAGGCGGCGACTGTCGGAGGACGTAAGAGAAATTTTGATTTTTACTTTTTTTGGGGGGGAATTTCATATAAAAAAAAATGTGAAAAATGTTGTTATTTTTTCAAAATTGTCTCTCTTTTTTTGTTTATAGCGCAAAAAATAAAAATCGCAGAGGTGATCAAATACCACCAAAAGAAAGCTCTGTTTGTGGCGAAAAAAAGGTCAATTTAATTTGGGTACAGCGGCGCACGACCGCGCAATTGTCAGTTAAAGTAACGCAGTGCCGAATCGCAAAATAGGCCCTGGTCTTTGAGCAGCCAAATCCTCCAGGGCTTAAGTGGTTAGGAAAAAAAAAAAAAAAAACACGAGACTTTAGTATCACTTTAGAAGGCAACATTAAAAATGCTGAAGTTTAAACATGCCTTTTATACTGTCTGTGACGTTTAGGAAGTATACAACCTAATATAGCAAAACACCTAAAAAGAAATAAGAGCCAATGTTCAACTGCCACCAAATGACTGCTTTGGATACTTTACTTCTGTTTATATACTTCCCCCAAAAACTCCCACACTATTATTTATTTATTTATTACCGGTACAGGGCCGTCCCTGCCTCCAAGGAGCTTACAATCTAAGGTCCCTAACTCCCATTCATACATACTAGGGCCAATTTAGAAAGGAGCTGATTAACCTACCAGCAGGTCTTTGGCGTGTGGGAGGAAACCGGAGTACCCAGAGGTACTGTGCTACTCTATGTACAGGAGAGAAGTGTGGAGGATATGACAGTGGGCAGTATGTAGCAGTAGAGGAATGTGGAGGGTATGACAGTGGGCAGTATATACAGGAGAGGAGTGTGGAGGGTATGACAGTGGGCAGTATGTACAGGAGAGGAGTGTGGAGGGTATGACAGTGGGCAGTATGTACAGGAGAGGAGTGTGGAGGGTATGATAGTGGGCAGTATGTACAGGAGAGGAGTGTGGAGGGTATGACAGTGGGCAGTATGTACAGGAGAGGAGTGTGGAGGGTATGACAGTGGGCAGTATGTACAGGAGAGGAGTGTGGAGGGTATGACAGTGGGCAGTATGTACAGGAGAGGAATGTGGAGGGTATGACAGTGGGCAGTATGTACAGGAGAGGAGTGTGGAGGGTATGACAGTGGGCAGTATGTACAGGAGAGGAGTGTGGAGGGTATGATAGTGGGCAGTATGTACAGGAGAGGAGTGTGAAGGGTATGACAATGGGCGGTATGTACAGGAGAGGAGTGTGGAGGGTATGACAGTGGGCAGTATGTACAGGAGAGGAATGTGGAGGGTATGACAGTGGGCAGTACATACAGGAGAGGAGTGTGGAGGGTATGACAGTGGGCAGTATGTACAGGGGAGGAGTGTGGAGGGTATGACAGTGGGCAGTATGTACAGGAGAGGAGTGTGGAGGGTATGACAGTGAGTAGTATGTACAGGAGAGAAGAGTGGAGGGTATGACAGTGGGCAGTATGTACAGGAGAGTAGTGTGGAGGGTATGACAGTGGGCAGTATGTACAGGAGAGGAGTGTGGAGGGTATGACAGTGGGCAGTATGTACAGGAGAGGGGTGTGGAGGGTATGACAGTGGGCAGTATGTACAGGAGAGGAGTGTGAAGGGTGAGACAGCAGAGGCAATACTGGACCAAAATGTGTGTGGACATCTGACCATCACACTTCTAAACTATGGCAATTAGAATGGAGTCAGCCCCTATTTGCAGCTATAAAAGCATATATTCTTCTGGAAAGGTGTTCTACAAGATGTTAGAAAATGTTTGTAAGAATTTGCACCTATATCTGAGGTCAGGTCCTGATGTTGGATGAGAAGACCTGGCTCACAATCCAATTCATCCCAAAGATGATCAGTAGGGTTGAGGCCAGAGCTTTGTGAAGGATACTTGAGTTCCTCCACACCAAGCTGGCCACACCATGTCTTTATGGAGCTGGCTTTGTACACAGGGGACAGTAATGCTCGCACAAAAAGTCTTCGGCAAACGGTTACCACAAGGTTGGAAGAGCACGATTGTCATTTAAAATATCTTTGTTTGCTGTAGCATTAACAGAACCCCACACTGGAGGAACCTGAACTCAGTTTGAAGGCGGGGGGGGGGGGGGGGGGGTGGGAGTCCACATACTGTTGGCCATAAAGGATACAGAGCAATAATACCTCCATGATGTCCCATCTGATATGTAATCTTCACCATGCGTGTCAGAGGGTCATTTTACAGCACAAAAATACCAATAATCCGCCGGCACGAGGCAGAAAATGCAGTGCCAGCGACACACGAAAGGCGAGATAATTAATATAAACAGTGAGGAGGATCCTCCCACCTCGCCTCATTACACGTGTCACCGCTTCATGTCCCAGAAGTCAGAGAAGGGCAGACCTGACACCGCTATCTGCAGTGGAAATTAAGAACAAAAAAAAACAGGAGACACAGTGGATCCTATAAAAAAGTGAGTGAGGGTCCAACCGTTCTGGCTGCCCATAACATCATGATTATCCTTTCCCTTCTGGGACAACCAGCAAGCACTTGACAGTCCTCAGCCTGCAGCATGTAGCTTTTTTTGTGTCTTTACTGCTCATCTGCCTCACAACCACCCAAAATGGTATTTCAGTTTTTAGAGGGGCAATGTACTGGAGATCCTAGATCCAAACCTCTGCTGCACTCAACATTGGGGACTTCCCTCTCTGAGATGTGAGAACGGAGGTGTTAGAACCTTCAGGGCCCTGGTGCAGCAAACCATGAAGGGCCCCCTGACCCTGGCCAGGACCCTTTCCCCTGAGCCCAGTAGCCGAATGCAAGAGCCCGGTTGCAAGTCCACCCTTTGGTAGTCTTTGGTTTGGTAGTCAAAATACCTTTGGTAGCCCGGTTGAAAGTCCAACCTTTGGTAGTCTTTGGTTTGGTAGTCAAAGTACCTTTGGTAGCCCAGTTGCAAGTCCAACCTTTGGTAGTCTTTGGTTTGGTAGTCAAAGTACCTTTGGTAGCCCAGTTGCAAGTCCAACCTTTGGTAGTCTTTGGTTTGGTAGTCAAAGTACCTTCGGTAGCCCGGCTGAAAGTCCAACCTTTGGTAGTCTTTGGTTTGGTAGTCAAAGTACCTTCGGTAGCCCGGCTGAAAGTCCAACCTTTGGTAGTCTTTGGTTTGGTAGTCAAAGTACCTTCGGTAGCCCGGCTGAAAGTCCAACCTTTGGTAGTCTTTGGTTTGGTAGTCAAAGTACCTTTGGTAGCCCAGTTGCAAGTCCAACCTTTGAACTTGGTAGTTTCGCCACTGGGGTCAGTTGTTTTTTTTTTTTTTGTCATTTTATTTTTTTATTTGTATTTCACAATATTGCATAATATTTAAAAAAAAATGTTTAGGGGGGCTTTGGTGAAATATCAGGGGTCTAAAAACAGACCCCTGAGGTTTCACCATTGAGACAGAGAAAGGAGACTGAAGACACAGCCCTCAATCTCCATCTCTGTAGCCTCCGCAGCACAGAATGAATGGACAGGAACAGATCTGTAGAAAACATGAAATCGCTGGATTAACCACTTAAAGTGTCGACATTTGGTGCTTTTGGATAGGATGGATCACATTATCCTCCTAACACCCTTTTACTCTATTCATTTGCTATTGACTTTTGGATATTCTTATCTCAAGAAGGGAATATTGCTGGCAAAATGGCCAGTTTCTAATTCCAAGGCCCATGCACTATCTCAAGTGGATCCTTAGTAGCCCATGCCCTCTCACAAATAGCAAAGCCCCGTGATAAATACTTGTGCTAGTTGTTTTGATGGAGGAGACACCACAGTAAAATTATAAGGTAGCATCAAAGCCCTCTGCATACAGGCAATACTGAGGTTGATGGCACAATGACAGTCATTTCTGGATATTCCCAGAGCCCGGTCGGGCAGTTACCCCCCTGTTGCTTATTGGGAATATAGTAATTGTACTTCCTTCACTAGAAACTTCACTTCTCCTCTTTACTTCTATGTGTGTTGTACCCTCTTATGCTTTGTATCTTGAAATTTGATTAATAAAAATGACTGGAAAAGAAAAGCTTCTAGGTCAAAGTACCTGCTTTTTATAACCTAAAGGACATGGACATGGAATTTACATATTTTAATATGGCACTGCATGTTCTATGTCTGTCAGGACCAGGACTTGAACCTGGGACCTCCAGTGTGTCTGCCAATGACTACTTGCTGAGCCACCTGGAATGCTGGACAACTCTTTGGACAAATCCTTGAATGATCCTGCTGTGAATCTTTACTGCCTTGAACCTTGAACCCTTTGCGCCTCCCATGAACTTTCTGTTATAAGCCATGTCTTTGCACTTCCTAGTTGCCAGAATATTGTGCCTTCAACAGCCGATATCTCACATGTCTCTCCTGCTGCCGTCCGTATCTTTGCTATCATCCGTTATCTACACTTGGCTTGTTCCTCGACTACACTTTTGCCTAATCCCGACCTGCAACTACTTGTTACCGACCTTTGGCTATTCCTAGACTACGCTTCTGCTTGATCCTGACCTGCTATATCTGCTACTGGACCCTGGCTTGCTCACCTCCTGGTGGGGCGATCCTGAGGACCGCGACCTGGTACTAACACACAGCAAAATCCATCTCCACCATCAGGAGCGCTGGTGAACACCGGTTAGTACTTAGATTCCGCACCTCAGGTGAGCCTGCGTCATCTGCCAGTGTGACCTGCCTGTGTTCCTATCCAGCTGGTTCCCGTGTAAGCTGCTATAGCTATTGGTCTTCGAGCCTGACTCCAGATCGTGACAATTTCGTAAAAAGAAACTTAACTTCCATGAACTAGTTAATGTTTTATATCCAAAAGTAACCCTACCCTCAACTACACCCTTCACCCTTACTTCCATTATTCAACCTCACCCTTATCTCCATCTCTCAGCAAAACCCTTACCCTCAGCTTTACTGTTATCCATCAACCTCACCCCTAAACCCATCCCTCGACCAAACTCTTACCCTTAGTCTAAACCCTAGCCATCAACCTCATTAATAATCCTTTACATCAAACTTTAACCTCACTTTGTACCAGCAGCCTAACCAGTAATCCCATTTCTTAAACAAACCCTGAATATTTATCTTCACAATGAACCAGTATTGTTACCAATAGTCCTATCCCTCACACAAAACCCTAATTCTCCACCTTACCTCATCCTCAACCACGCCCCTTATCCTGAACCTCACACTGAATCAGCAACCAATAATCATATAACTCGACCACATCCCTTATCAGCCTCCCCTTTAACCCTATCCCTCAACTATACTTTTTACTCTCAACCGCACAACAAACCAGTAACCTCACCAATATTACTATTCCTCAACCAAAACTTTAATTCTCCACCTCATCCCTTATCTACATCACCTATAACTTCATCCCTCAACCACATACTCGAAACCTCATACTCAACCAGCAACCTCACCAATAACCACATCCCTCAACTACACCCCTTGCTATCAGCCTCACCTATAACACCATCCCTCAACTACACCTCTTACTCTTAGCCTCACCATTATTACTATCCCTCACCCAAAATCCTAACTCTCCAACACACCCCTTTCCATCCACCTCACCTATAACACCATCCTTAAGCCATTCTCCTGAACCCAAACTGAACCAACAACCTCACCAACAACATTATCCCTGGACCACACCCCTTACTATCGGGCCTCTCCTATAACCCTATCCCTCAACTGCACCACTTAAGCCAGCCATACATGGATCGAAATTTGGCCAGTTCAGCAGGGACCTGCTTAATTTCAATCCATGTATGGGCAGGCTGATTGTACCCAAGTCCATCCATCAATGGAATTGGGTACAGCCAGCATGTCAGATTTTTTCATATGCGATTACTGCCAGCGGTAAAGCCACTAGCAGTAACCATTGAATTCTGCTGGCTGGAAAGTCTCCCTACACCCCGCCGCCAGCAGAACACAATAGCGCTGTGGGAGGCATTCCCCCATCAACACTGTGTGTTGATGGGAGAATCAAGTAATTTTCTTTCCTTCCACTTGTAGTGGAAGAAAAGAAAATGTATCCAAGGCTTGCCTTACTCTCAACCTCAACAATGAGCCAGTAACCGCACCAATAATACTATCCTTCAATCAAAACCCTAATTCTCCACCTCGCCCTTTACCATCAACTTCACCCGTAACCCTATCCCTCCACTACACCTCCTATTCTCAACCTCGCCAACAACACTATCCTTCAACAACACCCCTAACACCATCCCCCAACCAAACCCTTTACCCTCTACCCAAGGTTAAACCATTAAGACCATCCAAAACTCTATCCCCGATTCAGACCCCTTACCTTCAATCCCATGTCTGACCATTAACCATACTGCTATCAAACACCATGCCCTAACGTAAATCCTAGCCCTCAGCTTCATCTGCAACCCTATTCCTTTAACCTCATCCCTAATTCCATCCCTTAACAAAAGTGCTAACCAACAACATAATCCATAAACCTTATTCCTCAACCACATCACTTATACCATTCCTAAACCCTAAACTTTGTCCCCAAATCTCAATATTATCCTTATCTCTAATCCTTAACAATTGTATAGCTATAAACCTAGTACCAGTATTTCCTTCATGGAGAACACGTTAAGTAGAATTCCAGACAAAAACTATCTACACTTAAAAATGCTCCCTCCCCCTCCTAATACCGGTTCTGGCTAACCAGTGCAAAAAAGAGCTGAATGCGTACCTATTTTCAGGCCGCTCCAGTCCAGTAATGTGAACCGGTTCCTCCTGTGTCTGCCAGCGCAGCTGCAGGGGAGAGGGGGGAGCGTTGATGATGACAGATGGGCTGTTGAGGCCTATTGGTGACATCACTGCTCCTAGGCATTACCAGCCATCCTCTGAGTGTTCTCTCCTGCAGTCTGACGCAGAAAGACAGATCTGTATACTTACCTTTTTTTAGGCCCCTCAAGTCTGGTCACATGATCTCCCCTGTGTCAGCCAGTGTCGGCTGCAGGAGAGAGGAGAAACCGCTCAGGACAGGTAATAATGCATGGGAGCGGTGACGTCACACATAGGCTTCCAACTGCCCTTCCGTTGTCGATGTTCCTGCCTCCCCTTTGCAGCCGCGCTGGCTGACACAGGTAGAACCAAACTAGAGCGGAGTGGCCTGAAAATAGGCAAGTATACAGATCTCTCTTACATGTGTAAGTACAGCTGATAATGCCTGGAAGCGGTGACGTCACCCGTGGGCTTCAACAGCCCATCTATTGTCAGCGCTCCCCCTTCTCCCCTGCAGCTGAGCTGACAGAAACAGGTGGAACTGATCACATGATCGGACTGGAGTGGCCTGAAAATAGGCAAGTATACAGATCTTTCTTACACTGGTGAGTACAGCTGGTAATGCCTGGAAGCGGTGACATCACCCGTGGGCTTCAACAGCCCATCCCTTTTCAGTGCTCCCTCCTCTCCCCTGCAGCCGCACTGGCTGACACAGGAGATAACCTGACCAGACTAGGGAGGCCTAACAATTGTTAAGTATAAAGATCTTTCTTACACAGGTTAGTCAGAATAGGTATTAGGAGGGGGAGGAAGCATTTTTAAGAGTAGTTATGTTTTGCCTGAAAATTCAACTTTTAAATGCCAAAAAAAAAATAATAATATATAAATTATATATATATATATTATATATCTATATCTATATATCTATACAGTAAAACCTTGGTTTGAGAGTAACTTGGTTTAAGAGCGCTTTGCAAGACAAGCAAAATTTTCAAAGAAATTTTGACTTGATATACAAGCGATGTCTTGATATACAAGTAGCCTCAAGTCACAGCTGAGTATAAAAGAGAAGAGAGGCGCCTCTAAGTGTAGCAATATGGTTAAATTTAATGAAGGTTCATCATTTAGCAATTCACATGGTTGATGATTGGAACAGGCACATCTAAGGATGCAGGCATACAGGCTAAAGCTGTCCACATAGACCATCCTCCGCACCGCCATCTACGTCATCCCTTCCATGCTGCCCCTCGCTTTCACATCGCTTTACTGCAGGGTGGTCTTCCCGGTCAGGATTACAGACTGGCAGCCGGCGGTGCAGAAGATGGTCTATGTGGACAGCTTTAGCCCGGATGCCTGCATACTTAGATGTGCCTGTTTTATTCATCAACCATGTGAGTTGCTAAATGTTTTACCTTCATTAAATGGAACCATATTGCTATACTTAGAGGCGCCTCTCTTCTCTTTGATACTCTGTAGCTCCTGCTGGATTTTGCTTCTAATCCCCTTGTGGAAGCGGCTATTTGTGGATGGACATTTTATGGTTATATAACCTATCGCAAGGCTATAATCTTTTTATTTGGACTATAAACTGAAGGTCTTATGAATAAATGGTTGTGGAACGAATCATCTGAGTTTCCATTATTTCTTATGGGGAAATTTGCTTTGATATAAGAGTGCTTTGGATTACAAGCATGCTTCCGGAACTAATTATGCTCGCAATCCAAGGTTTTACTGTATCTATATATATATATATATATATATATATATCTCTCTCTATCTATCTATCTATCTATCTATCTATCTATCTATCTATCTATCTATCTCAATACATAGAGGACCAGATGTTAGTGGAAAACTAAAATACACCAAGAAACATATACGTAGAGCAAATGCACCAAACTTGAAAACCGATTCAGGGTGGAGAACACAAGTCTGGAGGTGAAAGCAGAAGGCCCCTTTAAAAGAAATGACAGACCTCCACCTTCCCTCCACACATTGTGCAGAAAACAGGTTTCCCATTCAGGGGATAATCGCTCAGAAGGATTTCCATCATTCCAGCGGACAGCTCTGATTGGATCTCTGTAAGAAAGCATCGCCATCTGTCAGGACAGGAAAGTATTAATCTGTCTGCCACTGACCGGAACAGGTTCTCGGCTCCGGCTCTCATCCTCATCTCCTTGTTGATCTGCTGGTTGATACGAGCTCGCCGATGCTGCAGCTTACTGCGCTGGGTCTGGGCGAACGGGTCACAACCCTGCAACACACAGAGAATCAGGGGGGTCACAAAGTGTCCAAAACCTGCTAATATACAAACAAAAAAAAAAAAATTACACTGCATTCTATTACTACAATTAAAAGGAGAATTCCAGGTATTGGGATTTTATGCATAGTTACAGTAAGGAAAAAAGTATTTGATCTCCTGCTGATTTTGTAGGTTTGCCCACTGAAAAAAAATGAATTTTAATGATAGGTTCATTTAACAGTGAGACAGAAGAACAACAAAAATATCCAGAAAAGTTATAAATTAATTTGCATTTTGAAGAGTGAAATAAGTATTTGATCCCCTATCAATCAGCAAGATTTCTGGCTCCCAGATGTCTTCTATAGAGGTAACAAGCTAAGATTAGGAGCACTCTCCTAAAGAGAGTACTCCTAATCTCAGCTTGTTATCTGTATAAAAGACAACTGTCCACAGAAGTAATCAGATTCCAATCTCTCTACCATGGCCAAGATCAAAGAGCTGTCCAAGGATGTCAGTGACAAGGATTGCAGACCTACACAAGGCTGGAACGGGCTACAAGACCTTTGGATGAATCCAGCCTCTCTAACCCTTGGAGACAACACTCCTTGCTGGGAGAGATGTGTTAATGCACTACAAGGGACTCCTCCTATATCTACTTGATAGTGGACACTGATAGAGTACAGGTGTGTGTGTGGGGGGGGGGGGTGCTCAAACTCATTAGTCTGGTCAGACCGAATACATAATAAAACAAGCAAAAAGTTGGGGGAGCAAACCCTGAACATGTATTTCTAAAGCTGGTGCAGCTATGAACCAAGCGACATGCATATTAAAAAAGAATAGCACACATCCCCATTTTTATTTATGGATTGTCTTCATATTTAATAGTCATTTCTTTTGCAAGTGTGCGCTATTCTTTTTTAATATGCATGTCGCTTGGTTCATAGCTGCACCAGCTTTAGAAATACATGTTCAGGGTTTGCTCCCCCAACTTTTTGCTTGTTTATTACAGGAGATAACATGAGATCACAACCCTGCAACACACAGAGAATCAGGGGGTCACAATGTGTCCAAAACCTGCTAATATACAAACAAAAAAAAAGCAAGAAAAATTACACTGCATTCTATTACTACAATTAAAAGGAGAATTCCAGGTATTGGGATTTTCTGCATAGTTACAGTAAGGAAAAAAGTATTTGAACTCCTGCTGATTCCAATCTCTCTACCATGGCCAAGATCAAAGAGCTGTCCAAGGATGTCAGTGACAAGGATTGTAGACCTACACAAGGCTGGAATGGGCTACAAGACCTTTGCCAAGCAGCTTGGTGAGAGGGTAACAACAGCTGGTGCGATTATTCACAAATGGAAGTAACACAAAATAACTGTCAGTCTCCCTCTGTCTGGGGCTCCATACAAGATCTCACCTCGTAGGGTTTCAATTATCATGGGTACAGTGAGGAATCAGCCCAGAACTACACAGGAGAATCTGGTCAATGATCTCAAGGAAGTTGGGACCATAGTCACCAAGAAAACAATTGGTAACACACAATGCTGTAAAGGACTGAAATCCTGCAGCGCCCACAGGGTCCCCCTGGTCGAGAAAGCACATGTAGAGGCCTGTCTGAAGTTTGCTGATGAACATTTGAATGAATAAGAAGACAACTGGGTGAAAGTGTTGTGGGCAGATGAGACTAAAATAAAGCTCTTTGGCATCAACGCAACTCGCTGTGTTTGGAGGAGGAGGAATGCTGCCTACCGTCACCGTCAAACATGGAGGTGGAAACATTATGCTTTGGGGGCGCTCATCTGTGAAGGGGACAGGACAACTTTACCACATCAAAGGGACGATGGACGGGCCACGTACCATCAAATCTTGGGTGTGAACCTCCTTTCCTCAGCCAGGGCATTGAAAATGGGTCATTGATGGGTATTCCAGCATGACATTGACCCAAAACACCTGGCCAGGGCAACAAAGGAGTGGCTTGAGAAGAGGCATATTAGGGTCCTGGAGTGGCTTAGCCAGTCTCCAGACCTTAATCCCATAGAAATATACGTGGAGAGAGCTGAAGGATCGAGTTACCAAACATCAGCGCCAAAACCTTAATGACTTTGCGAGGATCTGCAAAGAGGAGAGGGACAAAATCCCTCCCGAGATGTGTGAAAACCTGGCGGCCAACTACAAGAAACAGCTGACCTCTGATTGCCAACAAGGGATTCTCCTCTAAGTACTAAGTCATGTTTTGCAAAGGGGTCAAATACTTATTTCACTCATTAAAATCCAAATCCATTTATAACTTTTTTGAAATGCATTTTTCTGGATACATTTGTTATTCTGTCTTTCACTGTTAAAATAAACCGACCATTAAAATTATAGACTGATCATTTATGTGTCAGTGGGCAAACGTACAAAATCAGCAGGGTATCAAACGGAAAATGTTGTACTTACCTGACGGTAATTTTCCTTTCCTGATACATAAGCATGACAGCATACACGTATGGGTACAGGCTCCGCCCCTCCCCCAATCAGGACTGGTTATACTATATAAATGAGTCGGTATTCTCGTAACTAGATTCAAATGCAAAGCCCCCAAGGGAGGGACCTGTATGCTGTCATGCTCATGCATCAGGAAAGGAAAATTACCGTCAGGTAAGTATAACATTTTCTGGTTTTCCTGACACAAGCATGACAGCATACACGTATGGGATGTGTATGCCGTCATAAAAAAAAAAAAACGGGAGGGAATGTTGAAGTGTTTTATTCATTGTTAACTAGTTGTGACTCTACATATTATTTCGGGGATTCAACCTTGCATTCTGCCAAGGATACCGCTAGGATTCTCGTCGAGTGAGCTCTCACACTGGTTGGAGGTTCTAAACTTCTTCCCTCATAAGCCCTTTTGATGGTCTTGACCAGCCACAAAGTCAGTGTTCTGGTAGATGCTGCTAGCCATTTTCTCGTCCCACCTGGGATGACGAACATGTTTTCTGTTCTTCTGAAAGAGGCTGTTCTCTGTATGTATAATTGCAGGATAGACCCAACATCTAACTCATGCATCTGATTAGATGTATCTCTCTGCATTGTTGGGAGAATGATGTCTTGTTTCCGATTAAATGGTTTACCTTAGGCAGATATTGTGGCAGAGTTCTTAATATCACTCTATCTGGTAAGTGGCAACAAAAAGGTGGTTTATATTCCAAGGCCTGAACATGTAGTTGTGGCAACGGGAGGCTCCAGAGAAGCGAGCACATCATTTCCTCCACTCCCCCCGGCTTTCGGGTCGTCTCTTCGGCTGACTCTCAGCGGACTTCTGGCTCCCTCTGGTGACGTCATCAGCGTGCGCCTCCCGGGGCTTACGGCGGGCACTGCGGGAGCGCAACGCATCGGCTCCGGTTCAGGGACGCGGCCGCACACTGGACCGTGTGAGCCGCCACCACTGAGGACCATTGTTTTCCAACTTGAGAGCATTACCTCCCTTCCATCGTTCACAGAGGTACCAGGTTCCCATGACACACATCAGGGATTCCTGTAGTACAGCCAGGAGACACAGAGGCTTCAAGGATCGGTAGGATTACATGCTAATTGTTTTAACTAATTATGGACATACCCAATAAACTTTCATAAGATTGTACATTTGAGCTTCCATTGGGGTTATTTACCACTATGATGCACACTAGAGCGCCATTCTATTTTTTATTCCTATCCATCTATACACCATCCTGTGTCTAGGATCGGGCAAGCAGTGGTGCATCAGATTTATTTTCCCATTATAATTGTGCACTCTTCATACAAGGACATCATAGGATTTTCATGTCTTGGATCAGCGCCAGAACTCTTTTTTGTGTTACCTAGATGCCCATTGCAATGTGCTCCCTCCCCAGCCTATCGCTGATGCATCCGATGTGATCACTACTAGTGTCGGTTGATTAAGTTGGTGGCAATTTGACAAATTGGTTGGCTTCTGCCACCAATTGAGGGAACGCTTCATCACTGACGACAGTCTGATCCGTTGACGCGTGGAGCGGCTCTTCCATGGTCTCAGGAATTCCACCTGAAAAATTCTCATCCGCCAGTGGGCCCACTTTATCATGGGTTTCATAGCCGCAGGTGACCCTAACAGCCTGAGACATTGGGAGGCCGTGAGGTATGAGAGTGTCGATATCTTTAGTAGTTGAGCGACAAGCGCCGTTGCTTTCTCTGAAGGGAATTCTATGGTTTTCTTGCAGGTATCCAGGATTTCCCCCAGAAACCGCTTTCTATGCGTGGGCACTGGTAGACTTTTGCCAGTTTATTATCCATCCTAGGCTCAGTAGGGTTTGGACCAGAATCTCCCGAGGTTCTGTCAGGATTTGTGGGTTGCGGGCTACTAGGAGGACATCATCCAAATAGAGGAACACTTGTAGGTCTCACCTGCGCAACATTGCTATCATCGGAAGTAGCATAGAATATCCTGGGAGACGTTGACAGGCGCGAATGTTCGGCAGACGAATTGAAAATGGCATTCCATTATCACAAAGCATAAATAGATTTGTGACATTGTTGATGAATTGGGACATGCAAGTAAGCAGCTTTCAAATCTAAGATAACATCCACTCCCCCTGTCTGATGGTTTGTATGAATGACTGCAGCGACTCCATTCGAAAGCTTTGCACTCGGATGTACTTGTTCAACTTCCGAAGGTCTAATACTGGTCTTAGATCAAACTTTTTTTCTTTATTAAAGCGGAGTTCCACCCATTTTTAATAGGTTGGAATACATAGATCTATGTAATCCCCTTTAAAACGGCTTTTACCAATGGAAACTTTTTTTTTTTTTTGCTAGTAAATACCTTAATTTCGGCTTTATTCCTCCTCTCCTCACTTCCGGGTCCGATCAGCGATGACGTCATTCGGCGATTTCGCAGTGTCTGCTGGGATGTATTCTATTCCAGAAATCTCGCAGTAGCTGTATCTGTACTGAGCCGTGCCTGCCCCGCCTCCGCCCCGCCTCCGCCCCCTCTCATTGAGTTGCATTGTATGAATGTATTAAGGCCGTTCTCTGCCCCGCCTCCTCTCATTGAGTTGTATTGCATACAATACAACTCAATGAGAGGAGGCAGGGCGGAGGCGGGGCAGAGAACAGCCTTAATACATTGCATACAATACAACTCAATGAGAGGAAGCGGGGCAGGCACGGCTCAGTACAGATACAGCTACTGCGAGATTTCTGGAATAGAATACATCCCAGCAGACACTGCGAATCGCCGAATGATGTCATTGCTGATCGGACCCGGAAGTGAGGAGAGGAGGAATAAAGTCGAAATTAAGGTATTTACTAGCAAAAAAAAAAAAAAGTTTCCATTGGTAAAAGCCATTTTAAAGGGGATTACATAGATCTAAAGTTCCAAAAATGGGTGGAACTCCACTTTAAGAGGAGAATAGAATCCTTGAGGTCTTTTTCGCATAGAGACTGGTTCTACGGCTTTTTTTGTAGCAGGTAAATGGGGGGCACCTGTGGGGGGGGGGCACAAACTCCCAGTGATGACCTTCCCGGATTACCTTTATCGCCCAAGGGTCCTTGACTTGCTCCTCCCAGACCAGCACAAATTGGCATAGTCGGGTATCAACTGGACCAGTCTGGAGGGAGGGACCTTCAAAAAGGGTTTATGCGCTGTGCTCGGTCTTGATTTGTTCAACCGAGCCACTGATTTCTGGGGTTTCTTCCACCCTGTTCTGGTATATCTTTGTTTGTTCTAAATAACCCCACAGCAAGCAGCTTGTTATGGGGGCACAGAGCTGAGTTGCCGCTCTGTGTGTCCATTTAGACACGGAGCTGCCAATTGCTCCCGCCCTCTCTCTCCTGATTGGCTCACTGACTTTGATTGACAGCCACATGAGCCAATGGCGCCCTGGCTGTATCTCAGCCAAGCAGGAGGAAGAGTCCCAGGATGGCCGAGGGACTCGTGGACATCGCTGGAGAGGGGGCTTTAGGTAAGTATTAGGGAGGCTGAGGGCGGCTGCTGTACACAGAATGCATTAAGATAAAAAACCTTCCTGACTTTACAACTTCTTTAACAAGTATCATCTGCAGTCAGCAAGATTCCCTGCTGACAACAGAATGTAGAGGAACTGCGACATTTCAGACCCCTAACTGACATTTTTGACACTTTTGGGGGGGTGGGGGGGACCAGTGACATTACTACAGTAATCAGTGCTAAAAATATGCACTGTTACTGTACTAATGACACTGACAGGGAATGGGGTTAATACTGGGGGCGATCAAATTAGATGTGTCCCTAGGGGGTGCTTTCTAACTGGGTGGGGGATGGGCATGGTGAATGAACACAGAGACCTGTGTTCCTAAATAAGAGGATCCCTGTGCTCATTACTGACAGAACAGCGGTCTGCTATGTTTACAACGGCAGACCGCCGTTCTATCTCCATGGAGAGCGTGCCCCCCACTTGCGGTTCTGCGAAGCAACGTACAGTTAAGTCGTTTCGCGGGTCAGAGCCGACCTGCCGCAGTATATGTAGTCGGCAAGTGGGTATTTAAGCTTTTGCAATAAAACCTGGAAGCTGATTGGTTTCTCTGCAGAAATGTGACTCATTTTGCCCTCTCTAGCTTTAGTAAATAAACACCCCGTGTGTCCAAAGTCGCACGACAAATCACACTAGTGTGAACGGAGTCTCATTGAACAAGCGGAAGTTAGAAGCGGATCGGTTTCTTTGCAGAGCTGCACCAGATTTTGCACTTTCCAGTTTCAGTAAATCAACTTCACTACGAGCTGAATGGGGGAAAAAAAAAAAAAAAAAAAATCTGAAGTTTGCGCTAATCAGATCTCTGAATTCTAAATGTTAAAGAGGAAAGAGTGGAAAATGATATAACAATGTATATTTAACACAAAACAAAATGAAAAGGAAAAAAGGAAAAAAGGAAAAAAGGAAAAAAGGAAAAAAGGAAAAAAGGAAAAAAGAAGAAGAACAAGAAGAACAAGAAGAACAAGAAGAACAAGAAGAAGAAGAACAAGAAGAAGAAGAAGAAGAAAAAAAGAAAAAGAAAAAAGGAAAAAAAGAAGAAGAAGAAGAAGAAGAAGAAAAAAAGAAAAAGAAAAAAGGAAAAAAAGAAGAAGAAGAAGAAGAAGAAGAAGAAGAAGAAGAAGAAGAAGAAGAAGAAGAAAAAAAGAAAAAGAAAAAAGGAAAAAAAGAAGAAGAAAAAGAAAAAAGGAAAAAAAGAAGAAAAAGAAAAAAGGAAAAAAAGAAGAAGAAAAAGAAAAAAAGAAAAAAAGAAGAAGAAGAAGAAGAAGAAGAAGAAAAAGAAAAAAAGAAAAAAAGAAGAAGAAGAAGAAGAAGAAGAAAAAGAAAAAAGGAAAAAAAGAAGAAGAAAAAGAAAAAAGGAAAAAAAGAAGAAGAAAAAGAAAAAAGGAAAAAAAGAAGAAAAAGAAAAAAGGAAAAAAAGAAGAAAAAGAAAAAAAAAAAAAGGAAAGAAGAAAAAGAAAAAAAAAGAAAAAAAAAGAAAAAGAAAAAAAAGGAAAGAAGAAAAAGAAAAAAAAAGAAAAAAAAAAGAAAAAAAAGGAAAGAAGAAAAAGAAAAAAAAAGAAAAAAAAAAGAAAAAGAAAAAAAAGGAAAAAGAAAAAAAAGGAAAGAAAAAGAAAAAAAGAAAAAGAAGAAAAAGTTGCATTATTGACGATCGAGGCTCGGCATTCATCCCCGGCAGCTGGAAGCGGATTGGTTGCTACAGGTGACGCGCTGTCTTCCGATCTCTTTTATACATATTTATTAGGGTGAATAAAAGTTGATACATTGGAGGAATTCCTGACGTCATGTGCCTGGCATGTTGGCTGGTGACACGGCGGTAATCTCGGCACAAAGACCCTCCGGAGCGGAGAGAAGACTCCACTATGGTGTGTGGGGGGAGGGGGAGATGCGGGGATTGTGTGTGTGCGGGAAGGAGGGGGACACACATACACTGGGGTCACTGTGTATGCAAAACAAATTGTCACATCAAAGAAGGATGGGAACACCAGCGCCCCCCCCCCCCCAACAAGTTACAGTGGGGCCTCATATCAAAAGCTGGACGTAATGAGAGATGGAGGTCAGAGGTTATCCTATGCCAGAATCCCCCCCCCCCCCCC
The DNA here is from genome assembly GCF_965119305.1 of Pelophylax lessonae. Classification (NCBI taxonomy): domain Eukaryota; kingdom Metazoa; phylum Chordata; class Amphibia; order Anura; family Ranidae; genus Pelophylax; species Pelophylax lessonae. Next base: position 13,226,133 of record NC_138772.1, read on the forward strand.
CATACACAGGGGGAGAAGATTGTCAGAATTTAGATTGCATCCAAATGGAGAGTGAGCCCTTCGAATTAAAAGAAATAAAAAAACCAAAAAAACAGTTACTTTATTTTTCCAGGAACACGGCTTTATAAGTACACATTAGGAACCCGTCATCCCCATCCCTACTACCACTCCCAATTTTTACTCATCCGATTCTGCAGTCACATGACCCTGAGGCCAAGTCTGGGATTGTGTCGGTCACACTTCTGAAAGGTGATCTACATTCAGATTGTTTTTTAGATGTCTTTGACAGGTGATGAGGCGGCATGACACCTGTTCCCCACACCTGTTCCCCACCTGCTTTACCTTCTAAATCACGTGTGTCAAACACAAGACCTGAGGAGCCATTTTATGTGACCCTTGCACCCAGGGCTTTTTTGCAGCCGAAACATGGTTTCTGCTCCCGCTCCTGAACCCTGCACACCCAGACGCAGCGCCCCCCCCTCCTGAACCCTGCACACCCAGACAGTGCCCGCTCCTGAACCCTGCACGCCCAGACACAGCTCCCGCTCCTGAACCCTGCACGCCCAGACACAGCTCCCGCTCCTGAACCCTGCACGCCCAGACACAGCGCCCGCTCCTGAACCCTGCACGCCCAGACACAGCGCCTGCTCCTGAACCCTGCACGCCCAGACACAGCTCCCGCTCCTGAACCCTGCACGCCCAGACACAGCGCCCGTTCCTGAACCCTGCACGCCCAGACACAGCGTCCGCTCCTGAGCCCTGCACGCCCAGACGCAGATCCCGCACCTGAACCCTGCACGCCCAGACGCAGTGCCCGCTCCTGAACCCTGCACGCCCAGACGCAGTGCCCGCTCCTGAACCCTGCACGCCCAGATGCAGTGCCCGCTCCTGAACCCTGCACACCCAGATGCAGTGCTCCCCTCCTGAACCCTGCACACCCAGACGCAGCTCCCGCTCCTGAACCCTGTACACCCAGACACAGCGCCGCCCTCCTGAACCCTGCACACGCAGACACAGCGCCCGCTACTCAACCCTGCACTCCAAGATGCAGCGCCCCCTCCTGAACCCTGCACACCCAGACGCAGCTCCCGCTCCTGAACCCTGCACACCCAGACGCAGCTCCCGCTCCTGAACCCTGCACACCCAGACGCAGCGCCCCCCTCCTGAACCCATCACACCCAGACGCAGCGCCCCCCTCCTGAACCCTGCACACCCAGACGCAGCGCCCGCTCCTGAACCCTGCACACCCAGACTTAGCACCCGCTTCTGAACCCTGCACGCCCAGACACAGCGCCCGCTCCTGAACCCTGCACGCCCAGACGCAGCGACCGCTCCTGAACCCTGATAAGACAAAAGGGTGCAGAGATTTTGCCGCAACTTTACTATGTTTATGGTGAGTTTTTCACATGCCATGCGACTCAAAACCGCATCAAAAGCATAACAAGGGTGGGTTATTAATGCATTCTTGCTGCGTTTTTAATGCATTTCAATGGGGAGGTGCGTTTTTTTTTTAAATGACCAAAAATGCAGCAAGCAAGATTTTTAACACAATGGAAGTGCATCGGACCAGTGTGAAGAAATACATAGAATGTAAAGGGACGGACACAGCTCCTGATCTTCATAACCATTAGTTTAGTTTATACTGCCCCCTACAGGAGTAGGACACTAGGCAGAAAAAAAATTTGGGCTACGCTTATGGGCAGTCCCAGGGGGTATACTCCCACTTCCTCCTATAGTCACTCAGTTTTTTTACAAGCAGTGTCAGAAGAATTACAACTCCACAGAGGGGTGGGGTGCTGTGTCAATGAACATCAGAGAAATGGATTTTACGGTAAGTCAAAAATCCCATTTTCTCTTTCGTTCATTGACGGACACAGCTCCTGATCTTCATAACCATTGGGTTATACTGCCCCCTACAGGAGTAAGACACTAGGCAGAAAAATAATTTGGCTACACCTATGGACAGTCCCAGGGGGATATACTCCCTCTCTCTGCTATAGGTACTCTGCTATAGGTTAGGAGTAAGGACCTAGTTCCTTGCTGGGATCTCTGGTCCTGGCAAATTTTTTCTTTTTAGATAGAATTTTTTTCCTGGATTTTTCCTGTGAGATCTACAATCAACTGCCGGACTGGACGATGGTCTGGATAATCTAGATCCAGTGGTCACCCCAGTCTGGCCAGCGAGCGCGCACAGACCTCAGCTCCACGCTAGGTTGGCCACGAGATAACCCCACTGGACGGGGGCTGGCCTGCTAGTTAAACGCCCTGCGAGGTCGCATATGACCGGATCTCGGCCTGAGTCACAGCCTTCCCCCATTTCGATGGAGAGGGGTTCTGTCTGGAGCAGTGCCCACCCGGTTCCTGGTATAGTGAGTAGCTGTCCCCCCTCTCCCCCTGGAGGGTTTTTGGGGTGGACATGGGCCCCTCCTTGGGACAGCCAGACCCCCGGGTTTCCCTCCTTCCTGTCAAGCACCCCCCTTTCATCTTTACCCCATCTTACCCCCCCCCCTCCACTTATGCTGGGGCTGTTTGGGTGGTCTGGTCCACCTCCTGGGGTGGGGCGCTATACTTGCAATGGGGGCTGGGGGGGGCGTGCCGCCGGCAACTGGACAATTGGCTGTGCGAAGGGGTGGGGGGTTTGTACCTGGTGTATACTCCTGCCAGGTACCCCCGTCCAGCCTAAGTCTGTCCTTGAGGCCTAGGGATCCCTCCTGGGTCCCTGGAAGCCGTCAATGAATAAAAGAGCAATTTGTTTAATTTCATGATATTAATTAAAAAGTGGAACAGAATAAAATTATATGGACAATGCTCAAAAAAAAAAAAAAAATCAAAGGAACAATTTTTAATCAGGGTATAATAATATCAAGTCAAGTAAACTCCTGGGATATTGATCTGGTCAGTTAAGTAGCAGAGGCGGTTGTTAAACAGTTTCAGCTGCGTTGGTGTTAATGAATTTAACAGGGGCACTAGATGGGCAACAATGAGACAACCTCCAAAACAGGAATGGTTTTACAGGTGGAGTCCACTGACATTTTTTTCCCTACTCATCTTTTCTGACCATTTTTCACTAGTTTTGCATTTGGCTAGGGTCAGTGTCACTACTGGTAGTATGAGGTGATACCCGGACCATATAGAGGTTACACAGGCAGTCCAACTCCTCCAGGATGGCACATTAAAACGTGCCATTGCCAGGTTTGCTGTGTCTCCCAGCAGTCTCAAGAGCATGGAGGAGATTCCAGGAGACCGGCAGTTACTCTAGGAGAGATGGACAGGGCCATAGAAGGTCCTTCACCCATCAGCAGGACCGGTATCCGCTCCATTGTGCAAGGAGGAACAGGATGAGCAAACAATCAGAAACCGACTTCATAAGGGTGGCCTGACGTCCTCTAGTGGGCCCTGTGCTCATTGCCTGGCACCATGGGGCTTGACTGGCATTTGCCATTGAACACCAGAATTGGAAGGTCCACCACTGGCGCCCTGTGCTTTTCACAGATGAGAGCAGGTTCACCCTGAGACCATATGACAGATGTGAAAGGTCTGCAGAAGCCATGGAGAATGTTATGCTGCCTGTAACATCGTTCAGCATGACCGGTTTGGTGGTGGGTCAGTGATGGTCTGGGGAGCCATATCCATGGAGGGACACCCAGACCTCTACAGGCTAGACAATGGCACCCTGACGGCCATTCAGTATCAGGATGAAATCCTTGGACCCATTGCCAGTCCCTACGCTGGTGCAGGGTGTCATGGGTTCCTCCTGGTGCACAATACCATGTTTCATGTGGTGAGAGTATGCTGCCAGTTCCTGGAGGATGAAGAAAATGATCCTATTAAATGGCCCCCACGCTTGCCTTACCTAAATCCAATAGAACACCTCTGGGACATTATGATTCAGTCCATCCGACGCTGCCAGGTTGCACCTCAGTTTGTTCAGGAGCTCAGTGATGCCCTGCTCCAGATCTGGGAGGAAATACCCCAGGACACCATCCGTCCTCTCATTAGGAGCATCCCCCGACGTTGTCAGGCATGCATAGAAGCACGTGGGGGCCATACAAACTACTGAGGACCATTCTGAGTTGCTACAATGAAATTTCAGCAAAATGGACTCGCCTGCTGCATTATTTTTTCAGCCCTCTGTAGGGTGATAATTTTCATTTCCATCAAACGAGGTGGCATCCTTTCCTTCCTAACACATTACCCAGTCCATACCAGTATAGATCCCAATACATTACCCAGTCCATACCAGTATAGATACTAACACATTACCCAGTCCATACCAGTATAGATTCCAACACATTACCCAGTCCATACCAGTATAGATCCTAACACATTACACAGTCCATACCAGTATAGATCCTAACACATTACCCAGTCCATACCAGTATAGATACTAACATATTACCCAGTCCATACCAGTATAGATACTAACACATTACCCAGTCCATACCAGTATAGATTCCAACACATTACCCAGTCCATACCAGTATAGATCCTAACACATTACCCAGTCCATACCAGTATAGATCCCAACACAATACCCAGTCCATACCAGTATAGATCCTAACACATTACCTAGTCCATACCAGTATAGATCCTAACACATTACCCAGTCCATACCAGTATAGATCCCAACACAATACCCAGTCCATACCAGTATAGATCCCAACACAATACCCAGTCCATACCAGTATAGATACTAACACATTACCCAGTCCATACCAGTATAGACCCCAACACATTACCCAGTCCATACCAGTAGAGACCCCAACACATTACCCAGTCCATACCAGTATAGACCCCAAAACATTACCCAGTCCATACCAGTATAGATATCCAGCATATTTTTCCCCACTGAGATCTGATGTGTTTTAAAAGTGTTTCTTTGATTGTTTTGAGCCGTGTATTTTTTAAAAACTAGCATTTTTAGCCAAATGCATCCTCAATTTTCATTTCATGCACCTCCAATGTATATAGAATATATTTAAATTACAGCTTCAGTCCGGAGCTCAGCTTTAACAATCCACTGAATGAATACAGAGCTGGTGACTGAGACCAGAGCGGAGCTCTGAGCCGCCTCTTCTGCTCCATTATTCTGCTTAGCGTTGGATTTAGAGGGATCAGACTTAGCGGGTGATTGGCTCTGAGAGAGCGATTACGGGAAAGATGTTCATAAAAACAGAACAGTGAGGAAATAGATGATGATTTCCTGAGAGAAGACAAAGAGGAAACAGAACACAATACAGGAGTAGAACTCGACCACCGGTCCAAATCTAACCTGACCACCAGGAAAACATGACCTGGCCTCATCTGTCATCACCAAGAGCTTCACTACAATCCACCAATCACATTCCAGGGTTGTATAGGATGGGAATAATGCCTGCTTTCATCCGCCTGTGTCTGACCTCCTTCACAAGGGTTACGTGTTTTTTGCATATTCGCTGATTTGTATTGAAACAAAATGTCTATTCATCCACAAACTAATATTTCATTTTTTGGTGGATACAATCCTTTACAGTTTGTTCTATTAATTTCGGGGGCTAGTGGTGATCTCCCAGGCTGCTGTGCCCATTATCAGGAGTTCCCACCATCGCTGTGTGGAGTTTCCAGCTTCAAACACCTGCTGTGCCCATTATGAGGAGGTTCCACCATTGTTTATTGGAGAAATCATACAAACATCAACTTATACACAATAAAACCATAATAAATTAATTAGCCCCCGTTCACACTGGGGCGAAGCTACTTCGGACCGCGACCTCCGAGGTCGCGGCGCGAGCAGCGCGCCGCGACCTCGGAGCGGCTGCCACGGACTTCATAACATTGAAGTCTATGGCGGTCGCCTCCTGGTCGCCCCAAAGAAGCTCCGGACCCTTTTTCTGAGTCGGAGCGACTTGTGTCGCTCCTATCAGAACGGGTCCGCAGCTTCCCTATGGGAGGCGACCTGCGGCGACCTGTGAGGCGACCAGGTCGCCTCACAGGTCGCCCCAG
>NC_138772.1:13237114-13307114 GCF_965119305.1 Pelophylax lessonae
GTCAGAGAGCCCGTACGGTCCTTCAGGCCACTGACCATCTTAACTGCTACGCTCTGTTTACAGTTCTGGTTAGGGTCAGGCAAATGGTACTTCCCATAGTCCCTTTCCTGAACCAAAGAGGCGTGCCGGTCATATTGATGTCTCCTCAGGAGGAGCTTCACCTCAGAGATCGCCCCAGAATCTCCTCCATTCGAAACAAGGCGGTCAAGTTTCCTCCGCAAACGCTGGTAGGGGATATACTTATCTTGCTGTCTCTTTCTCCCTATGGCCTTGAAAAGCCTAACAGTCCGCTGTTTTATCAGCTCCCACCATTCTGACTTACTGTTGCAAGTCTAGGATAGTTACCTGTGCCTGAAAAAATTCCTCAAAAGGATGGTCTTACTTCCTCATCATCCAGGAGGGCCGAATTCAATCTCCAGATACCCCTCCCCCTAGGTGGCACGCTTGAGGCATTCAGAGTCACAGATAGAATACAGTGATCGGAAAACTCCACTGCCTGACACACAGGTGCCGAAAAAGTAGAGTCCCTCTTTAAAAAAAAACAAAAAAAAAAACACACCTATCTATCCTACTCTTATTACCTCGCTGAAAAGTGAACCCTGGGCTGTCTGGGCAGCGCTTAATGTGTGCATCTACCAGACCTGCTTCCCTAACCATTGCATTCAGGAAAAGTCTGTCAAGGCCCAGCTTATCTCTGAAACCTCTCCTGTCTTTAGACCTAGTAATGGTGTTGAAGTCACCTCCAAAGATAACCTGATGAGCCGTAAAATGAAAAGGCTTAATCTTTGTAAAAAGGCATTTCCTGTCCCATTTTGTCTGGGGATCATAGATGTTAATCAGGCGCAGGTCCTGCCCCCTTACAGAGACATCCAAAATCATGCATCTCCCAATCTCTACCTCAATTACCCGTCGGCTAGTTACCATACCGGGAAAAAGGACTGAAACCCTGCTGTAAGGCTCGGCCGCAAGAGACCAAAAGGAGGGACCACGCTTCCACTCCTTTGCCAGATGTAGATCAGCCAGATATACAAATAGGGCCATATGACGAGCACTCACTGATTTTAACCTGGCAACATTAATGGTTGCCACTTTTACCGGAGGCAGCCGTTTCAGCCTGACTACCCTCTCTCCCTGGAGAACCAGTGCGCTTCAGTGCACCCTGGGACTCATCATCCATAGAAGACGCTATACTCAACGAGTCCCGCCCGCCTCCCGGTGATGTCACTACTACTACGATCTGTCCATTAATGAACTGACACACCGGGCGGGAGGGCGGGCGGCGGCCGCTAATAGATATAACTATGCGAGTTTCACTTCACTTCCCTGTCAGCGGCACGATGTCAATGAATGAACTGACACACCGGGTGGGAGGGAGGGGGGAGCGGCCGCTAATAGCTGTAACTATGTAAGCCTTCACTTCCCTGTCAGAGGAGATACCCGCATGACAGGGAAGTGAAGCTCACATAGTTATAGTTATTAGCGGCCACTCCAATCGGCCTCCCGCCCGGAGTGTCAGTTCATTCATTGACATCGTGCCGCTGACAGGGAAGTGAAGTGAAGCTCAAATAGTTAGATCTATTAGCGGCCGCTCGCCCGGTCTGTTAGTTCATTAATGCACAGATCGCAGTAGTAGGGACATCATTGAGAGGCGGGCTGCCGGCCAATGGCGCGTCTTTTTAAACCTGCGCTGCGCCCTCCTCCTTCCTCACAGTGGCCATTATTTCGGCATTTTTAACCCATTTTCGGCCGAAATGGGATAGGCCCATTTTCGGGCGAAAATTTTGGTGGCCGAAATTCCGTGCTTCCCTAGCAAAATCCTATCCACCACTGCTCTCCTATATGGAGGAATACCCTCACCCTCCCATCAAAGCTGCACAACATTCCTCCTTTTAAAGAGGTTGTAAACTCGTTTGATTTTTTTTTTTTTTTTTACACCCTGCAAAAGAAAGACATAATGAGCTAGTATGCATCGCATATTAGCTCATTATGCAATACTTACGTTAGAACGAGCCCCCGCCGTGCCGCTCACTCACCTCTATGACGGGCGACATGTCTAGTCGCCCGTCTTCCGGGATCGCGGCATCCGGCCATCTGATTGGCCGGAGCCGCGGTGACGTCACTCCCGCGCACGCGCGCGGGAGCCGACAGTCACGGCACGGGGCTCTGAAGGAACGGCACGATCGGCCGTTCCTACAGAGCGCATGCGCCAGTGACGTCACTGGCGACATGTAAGGTAAATATCTCCTAAACAGTACATGTTTAGGAGATATTTACAGTACCTATAGGTAAGCCTTATCAAGTTGTAGAGGAGGGTTTACTTCCTCTTTAAATAGTGAGGAAGATGAAACATTTCCATGCTCCTTTCCTGCTTGCTCCCTCCTCCCAGGTCCTGCAGCAGCACCAGCATAGGTTTTCCTCCCAGACACACTACCAGTAATTACAGCATTGTCTTTAGACACAACCAAACCTGCTGATAAGGAGCATGAAACAACCTTTGCAGTCTTTGGAGCAGCAGAGACAAGACCCACCCTCTTCCCCTGCTCTGAGCTGCTTTCCTGGGTTCAATCATAGTCTGGTCTACTGCAGACTCCCAAACAGCTGTAGCACTACTGCTCCCGGCATCTCCTCCACCATTCTCAGAAACAGCAGCTTTATCTAGTCCAGGCAAAGCCTCTGCAATGTCCGTGGTGCTCCTCTTTGCACACTCTTCAACCAGAAGCTCTGTTATTTTCAGTTTTCCCAACAATTGCATTTAAAAGTAAAGTTTTTCCAGCAGGTGCATCAGGTTGCACTGCATGCTGCACATTGTCTATGGGCCTGGGCTGACTACAACCCTCAGCAAGCACATTGTCATGATTAAAGTTTACATCACTACCTTGCACACACACTGTACCTGCTTACTGTGTTACCTCTGCTGTGTCATGGCTGATCGTGGGACCAAGCTTCCTCCTGGTTGTTTTAGACTTTATGGTGAATCTTCCTCTCTCCACAGGTCTCTCTTTCACAGGGCAAAGAATGGTATCCATCTCCTTATCTGAGGAATCCACAGAGAAATTTAACTTTCTTCCATCCAAAAGGGGATTCCAGCTCAGCGATGAACTCCAGCATGCCAGTACCCCCCTCAACCTCCTGCTCAGATGTTCCACATTTCTGCTGCAGAGGGAGGGAGACAGAGGCCTCCGCCATTGGGGGCTCAGCAGATGTCTGAGGTGTTGAAGAGCTGGGCTCATCCTCCGGGCCCACTTGCTCACTCTCTGCTGACTCTGTTGGTACCTGCATCTTTTCACTGACTGGGTCACTCTCCATGCTGGAAACGGCTCCTCTCCTCATACGGCTGAAACGTTCCTCATTCCTGTATTTCTCCTTAAATGCTCTGCTGCTTTCCTTCAGAGAGCTCACCAGCTCTTTCTGCTTCCTCAAAGCTTGCTCTAAGTCCTTCAATTCAGGCCTCAGAGCCAGTCTCTTCTTGATGTAGAGTTTGGCACAAAACAACTTTTTCTTTTTAAATTCTGCTTTCAAAGCTGCCAATTTCTCCTCCTCTTTCTCAATCCGTGTAAGCTTTTCAACAATCCTCTGTCTAAAAGGTAGACATGGATTCATCTCTCCTTGGGCCAAGCTCAATGTCTTCCATAGACTGAGGCCTAGTCTCAGGCCTATCCAGGGGGCCCCCGCCGGGGTCCTCCCCAGGATCCAGCATCCCTCTTGGGGCAGAGAAGCAACTCTAGCCCCTGGCTTCTGGAAGCACCCGAGCTAAGGAACCAGCAACCTCACACCTCACTGTCAAGGAGTGGATTGGCAGTTTCCAGGCCTGTACACCTGCTGTGCCCATTATGAGGGGTTCTTACCATCCCTGTGCTGAGTTCCTGGGTCTGTAAACCCGCTTTGCTCATTATGAGGGGTTCCCATCATCCCTGTGCTGAGTTCCCAGGTCTGTACACCTGCTGTGCCCATTATGAGGGGTTAATTTTGTTTATTGGAAATTCTTACAAACAATCAACTTATATACAATAAAACCATAATAAATAACATATTTACAAAATAATTGAATATAACTATACAAAACAAGAACATAACAAATAAACCAAATTGCACACAGCATAAACCCTACGAGAGAGCCAGACTAAGGAACATCACCATGCATGGAACCTTTAATCAAAAATTATATTTTATGACTGATTTTCAGCTGATAACATTATTGGTTGCCACTTTTAACAGATAATTGAGGCAGCCGTTTCTTAGCCTGACTACTCTCTCCCCCTGGAGAACCAGTGCGCTTCAGTGCACCCTGGGACTCATCATCCATGGAAGATTCTGTACTCAACAAGTCCCATTCATCATCATCATCTGACAGGACCCCAAACTTATTTGTCAAAGGCAAAACCTCAGGACTGTGGGTAGCTGAACACTTTTTTTTCCTTCTTTTGCCCTTCTTTCTTTTCTCCTCCAACCATTCCACATCCCCCTTGGACAAATTGGAAATAACAGTTTCCCCACTCTCACCCTCCCCTTCACCCCCACTCTCCCTTACCTGATCTACCACCAGGCCAGCCTCTTCACCATTCTCCCCACTCCTCTGCACCCCATGGTCCCTAATAGAAGCCCTGCAATGTCTAGGGGAGGGGACTGGCACTGTACTTGATGCCCCTGCCTCAGCACCTCTTGCCGCCTCTGCAATTTTGGAAGACATAGACACAGAAGGATTGGACACATTCTTAGTAACCGATACCTTACATACACACTGGGAAGACACTGACACACTGGGAATCGGCACAGACTGGGGCACCACAGACTGAGAAGACACTGACACACTGGGCATTGGCACAGACTGGGGCACCACAGACTGGGAAGACACTGACACACTGGGTATTGGTACAGTCTCGGAGGGAATCGCAGGCACCCTAGCTGCTGAGCTCTGAGCATCCTCCATGTCCAGGCGGAAGAACTCTCTCATGAGCTCAGGCTGGTTGTGTACTGCCTCAGGACACTGGCTATAAGGATGCCCAACTGCATTGCACAAGTTGCACCTTATAATATTGCAATCTTTTGCCAAATGCCCTAAATCCTGACACAGAGAGCATTTCATTACTGGACAGGAGGATGCAAAGTGCCCTTTATCCCCACACTTATTGCACAGCTTTGGCTGGCCTGGATAGAATATGGTCAGTCTGTCCCTCCCCAGGAAAGCTGAGGATGGCAGATGCTGGATGACATTATCAATGACTCTTAGTTTTAGCTGCACAGACCATCCCCCCGTCCATATTCCTCGATCATCCATAATTTTGTGTAAGGGGCTCAGGATGTCTCCATATCTCCTCAGCCATACAGATAAATCCCCTTGCGGTATGGACTCATTGCGCACAAGAATCGTCACCATTTTAATAAGTGGCTGACGTGACACAACTTTGGGGATGAGCCCTTTCCAGTCCGGCAGGCTCCTACACACATGTTCATATCTCTCCCAAAATATGTCCAAAGACTCCGGACGGACAAAGGACAAATCGTACTCATAGGAGCCGGTCGGACTGATCAGGGCAAAGATATCTGCAGGTTTAAACCCCATCTGCAGAATCTTATCAACCACAGCTCACCTATATGGCGGAATACCTTCGCCTTCCCATCTGAGCTGTACCACATTCCTCCTTTTAAATAATGAGGAAGATAAAACATTTCCATGCTCCTTCCCTGCTTGCACCCCCCTCCCAAACCCTTCAGCAGCACCAGCATAGGTTTTCCTCCCAGAAACATCAGCAATTACAGCATTGTCTTTAGACACAACCACACCTGCTGACAAGGAGCCTGAATCAACCCTTGCAGTCTTTGGAGCAGCAGAGACAAGACCCACCCCCTTCTCTGAGCACTCAGCTGCTTTCCTGGGTTCAATCACAGTCTTGTCTACTGCAGACTCCAAAAAAGTTATAGTACTACTGCTCCCAGCATCTCCTCCACCATGCTCAGGAACAGCCACTGTATTTGGTCCAGGCAAAGCCTCTGCAATGTCCGTGGTGCTCCTCTCTGCAGACTCTTCAACCAGAAACACAGTTTTTTCCAATTTTCTCACCACTTGCATTTAAAAGTGGAATTTTTTCAGCAGGTGTATCAGGTTGCACTGCATTCTGCACATTGTCTATGGGTGTGGGCTGACAGCCCATAGCACTACAACCCTCAGCAAGCACATTGTCATTAAAGTTCACATCACCACTTTGCACACACACTGTACCTGCTTGCTGTGTTACCTCTGCAGTGTCATGGCTGATGGTGGGATCAAACTTCCTCCTGGTTGTTGCAGGCTTAATGGTAAATTTTCCTCTCTCCACAGGTTTCTCTTTCATAGGGCTAGGAACGGTATCCATCTCCTCATCTGGGGAATCTGCAGAAAAATGGAACTTTCTTCCATCCAGAGGGGATTCCAGCTCAGCGACGAACTCCAACATGCCAGTACCCCCCTCAACCTCCTGCTCAGATGTTCCACATTGCTGCTGCAGAGGGAGGGAGACAGAGGCCTCCGTCATTGGGGGCTCAGCAGATGTGTGAGGTGTCGAAGAGCTGGGCTCATCCTCTAGGCCCACTTTCTCACTCTCTGCTGACTCTGTCGGTACCTGCATCTCCTCACTGGCTGGGTCACTCTCCATGCTGGAAACGGCTCCTCTCCTCATACGGCTGAAACGTTCCTCATTCCTGTATTTCTCCTGAAGTGCTTCACAGCTTTCCTTCAGAGAGCTCACCAACTCTTTCTGCTTCCTCAAAGCTTGCTCCAAGTCCTTCAATTCAGGCCTCAGAGCCGGTCTCTTCTTACTGTACAGTTTGGCACAATACAACTTTTTCTTTTTAAATTCTACTTTCAAAGTTGCCAATTTCTCCTCCTCTTTCTCAATCCGCCTCAGCTTTTCAACAGTCCTCCGTCTAAAGGTAGGCAGGGATTCACCCCTCCTTGGGCTGAGCTCCATGTCTTCCATAGTCTCAGGCCTAGTCTCAGGCCTATCCAGGGGGCCCCCGCCGGGGTCCTCCCCAGGATCCAGCATCCCTCCTGGGGCAGAGAAACAACTCTAGCCCCTGGCTTCTGGAAGCACACGAGCTAAGGAACCAGCAACCTCACACCTCGCTGTCAGGGAGTGGAATGGCAGTTTATCACCATCCCTGTGCTGAGTTCCCAGGTCTGTACACCTACTGTGCCCATTATGAGGGGATCCCACAATTCCCGTGCTTAGTTCCCAGGTCTGTACACCTGCTGTGCTCTGTACAGCTCACTATTTGGAATTCTCCCACTCCATTAAGAAAAAAAATGACAAAAATAAAGTTTGATAAATTTTCCTTTGCCAATGAAGTAATTGATATATACTGTACACAGACGGGCACCATTGGGAGTGCTATACAAGGCTAGATGATAGACTAGGTCAGGGATGATCACGTTTGTATTTGGAGGATTCTACTGCTTCGCTATAGCTGTGCTCTGGCCAATCACAAGAGATTTTTCTCTGTTAGGTTTTAGAAGTTGTGCGTGTGAGAACTGGCCAGCTGTGTACATGAGCTCTGTCCTCCCATATGATCAATACCCTGGATCAATTATCACTCAGCTCAACCTACCTATCACCTATCAGCAACTGATAACGGCCAGTGCCTACAGCACACGGATAAGGGACAAGCCCATGTCACTATGGAGATAGCCGGGAATTATGGACGGCACAGGAAAAACTGGAACTAGGGATATTCACACCTAGAGACAAAGGTTTTCCCCCATACAGAAGAAGATATTTTCTATCATTTTATATCAGTTGGTGAGATCCAATGTCGCATGAGTCGCCGCACAAGTGTGAATGGAGCCTAAAGGAGAACTCTGATCTAAACAATTACTTCTCTATAGTGTCTAATAGCAGAGCTGGTTAGATCTACAAATACAATCTATAGGGCCGTTAGAGGAAATCAGTATGATGAAGCATGTTAGGGCACTACCGCTTAGTGCCCGGAAGGGACGTCACACGCCATCCTGGAAGTGACACAATGGCGCACGGAAGGACTGGGTGAGACGCTGGAAGCCGGCACACAAAATACATCCAGAAAGTATCCACAGTGCTTTACTTTTTCCACATTTTGTGATGTTAGAGCTTTATTCCAAAATAGATTAAATTCATTATTTTCCTCAAAATTTTTGTGCATCATCTTTAGAAGAGGCTTCCTTCTGGGACGACAGCCATGCAGACCAATTTGATGCAGTGTGCGGCGTATGGTCTGAGCACTGACAGGCTGACCCCCCCACCCCTTCATCTTCTGCAGCAATGCTGGCAGCATTCATAGTTACATAGTTACATAGTAGGTGAGGTTGAATAAAGACAATGGTCCATCCAGTTCAACCTGTGTAGGTGTGTGTGGCTGTAATCATCTCGCATACCCCTGAATGTTCTGATCCTTGAGACGTACGTCTAGAAGTCTTTTGAAAGCCACCATATTACCTGCAGAAACCACCTCTTGTGGTAGAGAATTCCACAATCTTGTAGCCCTAACAGTAAAGAACCCTCCACGTTGCCTGAGGTTAAAACGCTTCTCCTCTAATCGCATTGTATGCCCCCGAGTCCTCATGCAATCCCTGCGACTGAACAGCTTTTCTTCTAAGCCTAGATCCCCATTGAGATATTTAAAAATTGCTATCATGTCCCCCCTCAGGCGTCTCTTCTCCAGGGAGAATAAATCAAGCGATTGCAGACGCTCCTCATAATCAAGGTCCTCCAATCCCCTAATTAGTTTAGTTGCCCTTCTCTGGACCCTCTCCAGCTCCAACACATCCCTTCTGAGGACTGGTGACCAGAACTGGACAGAATACTCCAGATGCGGTCGGACCAGAGTTTTATAAAGTGGAAGGATTATAGTCTTATCTCTGGAATACATCCCTTTTTTTATGCATGCTAATATTCTGCTGGCTTTGGCAGCTGCCGCTTGACATTGCATGCTGTTGCCTAGTCTATCATCCACCAATACTCCCAGATCCTTCTCCATTTTTGATTCTTCCAGGGGTTCCCCTCCTAACGTGTATTGTGTTTTTATGTTTCTAGTCCCCAAGTGCAAAACCTTACACTTCTCCACGTTAAACCTCATTTGCCAAGTCGTTGCCCACTCCGTTATTTTGTCCAGGTCATTCTGTAGGATATCTGCTTCATGCTGTGCTGTTATTGCCCTGCCTAATTTTGTGTCATCTGCAAAAACTGATATTAAACTACTGATCCAGTCCTCAATGCTGTTTATGAATAAATTGAACAAGGTTGATCCTAGGACTGAGCCTTGGGGGACCCCGCTTACCACCTCAGACCAGTCTGAGTATGCGCTGTTTATTACCACCCTTTGGACACGCCCTTTTAGCCAGTTCCGTATCCAAGAGCAAACCCTGCTGTCGATACCTGCAGACCTTATTTTATAAATTAAGCGCTTATGGGGAACTGTATCGAACGCCTTAGCGAAATCCAAGTACACCACATCCACTGGTCTGCCCCTATCTAGCTCACAGCTCACCTCCTCGTAGAATGTTAAGAGATTGGTTTGACAAGAACGCCCATTTGTAAACCCGTGCTGGTTACTACTAATGATGCTGTTGTCCTTAGCAAACTCTACGATATAGTCCCTTATCATTCATACATCTATTTCCCAAAGACAACCGCTGGATATGACGCTGAGCATGTGCACTCAACTTCTTTGGTCGGCCATGGCGAGGCCTGTTCTGAGTAGAACCTGTCCCGTATTGTCTTGGCCACCGTGCTGCAGCTCAGTTTCAGGGTCTTGGCAATCTTCTTATAGCCTAGGCCATCTTTATGTAGAGCAATTCTTTTTTTCAGATCCTCAGAGAGTTCTTTGCCATGAGGTGCCATATTGAACTTCCAGTGACCAGTATGAGAAAGTGAGAGCGATAACACCAAATTTAACACACCTGCTCCCCAGAGACCTTGTAACACTAACGAGTCACATGACACCGGGGAGGGAAAATGGCTAATTGGACCCAATTTGGAAATTTTCACTTTTGTCGCCAGCGGTTTAAACATTAATGTCTGTGTGCTGAGTTATTTTGAGGGGACAGCAAATTTACACTGTTAGGCCACTTTCACACGGCGATCAGATTCGATCTGCCTGTCAGTTTCTCAGGCGGACCTGATCGGATGCTCCATGCACCCCTATGGGGCAGCGGATGTCCGACAGAGACATCTCCACAAGATGGCCCCCACTCCACTCTATAGTCTTGGGAGGACCTGAGCGGACCTTAGCGGCGTCAAACGTCGTCTCCTAGCAACGGATTTAAAAGAGCCAATTTTTTTTCCCCATCATGAAAACAAAATGACGCATTCTTTTTTTTCTTTTTAGTGTAAATGTGAGATGGGAGGTCTTTTTGACCCAAGATCTCACATTAAAGAGGTCCTCTAATGCTTATTTCTATTATTACAAGGGATGTTTACATTTCTTGTAATAGGAATAAAAATGATCAAAAAGTTTTTAAAAAAACTGTAAAAATAAAAATAGATAAAATAAATAAATAGGAAAAAAAAAAATTAAACGGCCCAGTCCCCGTTAGCTTGTTCGCAGAAGCGAACGCATACGCAAATCCCACCCACACATGTAAACAGTGTTTTTGAGTATACAGTACACACGGTGTTCAAACCACACATGTGAGGTATCGCCGCGATCGTTAGAGTGAGAGCAATAATTTGAGCCCTAGACCTCCTCTGTCGCTTTAAACTGGTAACCTGTAGAAATTTTTAAAATGTCGCCTATGGGAATTTTTAAGTACCAAGGTTTGTTGCCAATCCACGAGCGAGCGCAATTTTGAAGAATGACATGTTAGGTATCTATTTACTCAGAGTAACCTTATACAAAAAAAATTGGGCTAACTTTACTGTTTTCTTATTTTTTTAATTAAAAAAAGTGAATTTTTTCCAAAACAAATTGCGTTTGGAAGACCACTGCGCAAATACGGTGTGATAAAATATATTGCAAGCAACCATCTCCATTTTATTCTCTAGGGTCTCTGCTAAAAAATATATTATTTTTTTTTTTTAGCAGAGACCCTAGAGAATGAAATGGAGATGGTTGCTTGCAATATATTTTAGGACACCGTATATATATATATATATATATATATATATATATATATATATATATATATATATATATATATATATATATATATAATAAATATATATAAATAATGTTTGGGGGTTCCAAGTAATTTTTCTAGCAAAAAAAGTGATTTTAACTTGTAAACAACAAGTGTCAGAAATAGGTCCGGTCCAGAAAAATACCCTACAGATACCATACACGGTCCTCCAATACACCACCCCCCCCCCCCCCGCACCCCCCTCCGCTGCGCCCTGCTCTCCTCGATATCGATTTCCAGCAGATGATAAATATTCAGTTTCCTGGGTGGAAACATGTCCCCAGTGATTATGCTGGCCGTACACAATTGTGATGGAAAAACTTCAAAGCAAAAGCAAAAATAACCATAAAAAAAGCAAAAACAATCCTATGACAGACAAAGAGCCGGAGTGGAATCGGAGGGAGGCCTGGAACTCGCTGAACCCCGTCCTCCCAACACTTTGCTGGTTTAGGTGTTGAAAAACAGATCAGCGAGCAGCCAGTCCTCCATCCCAGCCTGGAAATCAACATTTCAGAGTAAAAACAGCGGGCGCAGCGCCAGGAAAAACAACACGACCAACACAATGCTGGAAACTGCACAGACAGGAGCTCTGCATACTAAACCATCGAGGGAAAACACTCACATCAATATAGCTAAAGGGCCCTTACACCGACTGATAATGATCATAATACATATTTCCTATCATCATCAGCTCCATCTAGTGGCCATAATTCTGTATTTTCTTGATTCAATCTAAGAAGAACATTAGACCTGGAGAGAAAATAGCCCAATACTCCCATTTAAACAAAAGAAAGGTACAGGCAGTTTCACAGGGCTAATAACGCGGTCAATTTTTTAAAACTACACCCCTAAAAGTCTCCATATGGTGCACGCTCTATATTAGAGGTTCTTGCTGTGAAATAAACAGTGCATCTTTGTGAAATCACTACGCCACCTTCTGCAGTAAGGCTCAAAGCATATTACTGGTCATTGAGGGCTGGTCCACGCGACTTGCGGTGCGGGAACATGCATGAGTGCGCACATTTTCTGGCATTGCACAGAAACGCGCTGCCTTCTGCAGGTATAGAGCTCTTAATGGCCCCCTCATGCATCTAGCAAAGATGTATATTTGTTGCCACCAAAATGAATGGTGCCTTCAGTTTGGTGTGGCGCATTTTTAAAAATTGTGCCTTCAGTACTTTTTGCAAGACTCCACATTTGGCAGTGGGGGGGGGCAGTAAAAGCATGGCGCAACTATGTGGTTACCGCCCCTCAACCACCATTGTGAATAAGCCCATTAGCATAAATAGCTGTACTGAAGACCTGCAGTACAAGATGCTTCTACTTCATCCATTCTGTGGATCTGTGCTTCCTCCACCTTTACTATTTACCTCATCAATCATCAGATCACTGTTCCTGCTCAGCATTCTCCTTGCTGGAGAGGAAGCTGTACCTAAGGACCTGCAGTGCAAGTATCTTCCTGCTTCCATTTCATCTATTCTGTGGATCGGGGCTTCCTCCACCTTTACGGTTTACCCCACTATTTATCAGATCAGTGTTCCTGCTCACTGTTCTCCTCGCTGGAGAGAAAGCTGCACCCAAGGAACTGCAGTGCAAGTATCTTCCTGCTACCATTTCATCCATTCTGTGGATCTGTGATTCCTCCACCTTTACTGTTTACCTCACTAATCATCAGATCACTGTTCCTTCTAACAGTTCTCATCCCTGGAGAGGAAGCTGTACCTGAGGACCTGCAGTGCAAGGATATACCTGTTACAGTTGAATTCATTCTGTGGATCTGGGCTTCCTCCACCTTTAGGGTTTACCCCACTAATCATCAGGTCACTGTTCCTGCTAACTGTTCTCCTTGCTGGAGAGGAAGCTGTACCTGAGGAACTGCAGTGCAACAATATCTCTGCTTCATCTAATCCATGGACCTGTGCTTTCTCCACCTCTACTATTACCGGACCAGTCATCAGATCACTGTTCTCCTTGCTAGAGAGGAAGCTGTACCTGAGGACTTGCAATGCAAGTACCTCCCGGCTTCTGCTACATCCATTCTGTGGATCTGGGCTTCCTCCACCTTTACACCCATCAGTCATCAGATCACTGTTCCCGATTACGGTTATCCTTGCTGGAGAGGGAGCTGTACCTGAGGAACTGCAGTGCAACGATATCCCTGCTTCATCTAATCCATTGACCTAGGCTTTCTCCACCTCTACCTTTACCCAACCAGTCATCAGATCATGGTTCTCCTTGCTGGAGGGGAAGCTGTACCCAAGGATTTGCAGTGCAAGAAACTCCCTGCTTCGGCTATATGCATTCTGTGGATCTGTGCTTCTTCCACCTTTAGGGTTTACCCCACTATTTATCAGGTCACTGTTCCTGCTAACTGTTCTCCTTGTTGGAGAGGAAGCTGTACCTGAGGAACTGCACTGCAACAATATCCCTGCTTCATCTAATCCATGGACCTATGCTTTCTCCACCTCTACTATTACCGGACCAGTCATCAGATCACTGTTCTCCTTGCTAGAGAGGAAGCTGTACCTGAGGACTTGCAATGCAAGTACCTCCCGGCTTTTGCTACATCCATTCTGTGGATCTGGGCTTCCTCCACCTTTACTATTTACACCCATCAATCATCAGATCACTGTTCCTGATTACGGTTATCCTTGCTGGAGAGGGAGCTGTACCCGAGGAACTTCAGTGCAACGATATCCCTGCTTCATCTAATCCATTGACCTATGCTTTCTCCACCTCTACTGAAAGATTGTATTAACATGCCTTATTATATTTCATATATATATTTCAGTTTATGCCCATTCTATGATGAAATGTGGGCCCTTGCATTTACATAGTAACGAGCCTGGACACCAGACAGTTGGATATTTTGCATTTAGACGACATGTTAAACACCTTTTCATTCATTCATTTGGACACTTGACAGGGTTAAGTCTGCGCATGGAAATTACTGACACCACCTAAACACATTTGACAATTGCTTGCATCAACACATGACAACTGAATACAGACGGGGCGACTCTGCCACAAAACACAGATTCAGATACAAGATACCTCGTATTGACACAGATGCATAGAGAAAACAAAAGCCTTTCATGTACTGTTTGTGTGAGACATGTTCTATTGTCAATTTGACTGATGAATTGTAACCAGTTTGGAGCAGTCTTTCCCACTCAAAACGTGCCTTAAATATGAGCGAAACTTGCAATAAAATCAGTTGTGACTGCGCCAAGTTTGAGTGCTATGTGTCGTCATAACTCCCGGCCGGAAGAGGGGAAATTCACTATCTAGGGGGGGTTAGCGACTGAAGGACTGTGATTGCCTCCTGACGAGAATTGAGCTAACATCTACCATTACCCAACCAGTCATCAGATCATGGTTCTCCTTGCTGGAGGGGAAGCTGTACCCAAGGATTTGCAGTGCAAGAAACTCCCTGCTTCGGCTATATGCATTCTGTGGATCTGTGCTTCCTCCACCTTTAGGGTTTACCACACTAATCATCAGGTCACTGTTCCTGATCACAATTATTCTTGCTGGAAAGGAAGCTGTACATGAGGAACTGCCGTGCAAGTATCTTTCTGCTACCAATTCATCCATTCTGTGGATCTGTGCTTCCTCCAGCGTTATGGTTTACCCCACTAATCAGATCCACTGCTCCGGTTCACTGTTCTCCTTGCTGGAGAGGAAGCTTGTACCTGAGGAACTGCAGTGCAAGGATCTCCCTGCTTCTTACATGCTACAAGTCTTTTAGATCCTATCGATCTGTGGCTTGTCAGCACATCTGCGGAACATCAAAGATATTGGCTCAGGAGAAAAACAAGGACCAGTTTGGGCTGGAAAGAGGACAATGCTGGACTCCATGGACTAAAAGGTGTGTATTTTGTTTTTATGCACACATACAGGAATAACTAAAGTACCCACAAAAAAAATATATGTATATTGCTGGGAGGCTAGAGTTCCTCTTTAAAGGGTAACTCCACTTTCCTGGGGAAAAAAAAAAAAAATCAGCAAATAAAAAAAAAAAACAATATAGCGTATAAAACTGCGACACAAATCATATTGTCATGGAATGTTATTGACTTTCATTTTCAATTTGCAGCTGTTGTAATGTTCTGAAAATGCAATATGGCCGCCTGGAGGCACTCTGTACACAGAATGTATACTGACCACACCCCCAGAAACATAATTTCCTGCTTGTGTGATTGGCTCACCAATTTTCCCAGAAGTCTGCGATAAGATACAAGTCAGATTTTTGGCATCCCCTGCAACAAAAATGTCGTTTTTGGTGAGATACTCCCAATAGGAACACGTCTAAAGGGATGCAGACCCAGCAGATTTCCTCATTAGAGCCCTGCAGCTGCCACAGCTGATAGATAATTATGAAACCACTCCCATTTGACCCACTCAGCACAGAGGAACAAACAATGATTTCTTCAGAATAACAAAAGGTAGGAATCTGCAACAAAGTTTGTTAAAATCCCTGCAATGTACAGAGATCACCCAGAGGGGAATGTTTTTTTCTCAACAAAAAGCAGAGTTACCCTTTAAGAACAGACTCTTATGGCTTGTATACATTAGCATTGCCCTCTGAAGAGCAATCCACAGCAGATCACTTTTCAAGAGGGGTTTCACAGACAGTTGGGAGGCATTATGCCACACTTTCGCTGCCTGATTTGCGATCTAAAAGCTCGCACCACCATGATGCAACAATTGACCATTGTGGAGTGGCCCCACTCACTTCAATGGGTCGCATTCGGTGAGTGGTAATGGAACACCAGAAGGGGGGGATGATTTTTGCCGCACAATAAAGCAAAGCTTTGGAACCATGGCAGGTATACAATCCCCACAGGCTGCCTTTGCAACTATAGAAGCGATGGATGTGGGGGCAGTAAAAATACAGCTTCATCCCCTTATTTTATATCCCTCCCCAAGTGCAAGTGTAATCTTAGCCTTCGAAAGATCTCAGCACCGGCTGCGACTAATCAAATTGCCACCAGAACCTCCACCTGGACGGGATTTCTGCAGCACCTGCAGGACGTATATATAGCAAATCCCAGCCAGCCAATCCCTTTACCCAACAGAAGAACTGCCTAATCCTTTAATAGCATCGGATCCAATTAGAGAGAAGACGTCTGCGGGCAGTCCTGGAGCACGCGCTGCTGGATACAAAGTATCGGAGGAAGAAGAAAGATCGCTTTTCCTTCCCCTGCACTCCAACTTTATGATTATATATATATATATATATATATATATATATATATATATATATATATATATATATATATATATTTTTATAATTCATCTTTTCATCGTGCTGACCAATAAGAAACACACGTGAGGCTTCCTCTTTCTGTAGAGTATCCAAGAAGAAAGAAGTGCTTCTTATTGGTCAGCACAATCACATTGTTGTGCTGACCAATGAACAACTGTCACTGCAAGCATAATTATGGATACTCATTACAGGGCTATGTATGGTGGTGTACCGTTTAATGGGGTCTCAAGGGATGCTGGTACCACCCCTCCCCTAATCTTTATGCAGGAGCTAGGGGGAAGACAGAAGAGGAATACAATAGATCAGGGGTCTCCAGACTTTCTAAGCAAAGGGCCAGTTTACTGTCCATCAGACTTCAGGGGGGCCGGACTGGGACCAGTCAGAGTAGAAAATATCCTAGCATCAGCAACAATGCCTCATCATTGGTGTCAGTGGGAGGAATAGTGCCTCATCATTGGTGTCAGTGGAAGGAATAGTATCCCATCATCGGTGTCAGTGGGAGGAATAGTGCCCCATCATTGGTGTCAGTGGGAGGAATAGTGCCCCATCATTGGTGTCAGTGGGAGGAAAAGTGTCCCATCATTGGTGCCAGTGGGAGGAACAGTGCCCCATCATTGGTGCCAGTGGGAGGAATAGTGCCCCATCATTGGTGCCAGTGGGAGGAATAGTGCCTCATCATTGGTGCCAGTGGGAGGAATAGTGCCCCATCATTGGTGCCAGTGGGAGGAATAGTGTCCCATCATTGGTGCCAGTGGGAGGAATAGTGCCCCATCATTGGTGCCAGTGGGAGGAATAGTGCCCCATCATTGGTGCCAGTGGGAGGAATAGTGCCCCATCATTGGTGCCAGTGGGAGGAATAGTGCCCCATCACTGGTGCCAGTGGGAGGAATAGTGCCCCATCATTGGTGTCAGTGGGAGGAATAGTGCCCCATCACTGGTGTTATTTAGAGAAATAGTGCCCTATTATTGGCGTCAGTGGGAGGAATAGTGCCCCATCATTGGTGTCAGTGGGAGGAATAGTGCCCCATCACTGGTGTCAGTGGGAGGAATAGTGCCCCATCACTGGTGTTATTTAGAGAAATAGTGCCCTATTATTGGCGTCAGTGGGAGGAATAGTGCCCCATCATTGGTGTCAGTGGGAGGAATAATGCCCCATCATCGGTGTCAGTGGGAGGAATAGTGCCCCATCATTGGTGTCAGTGGGAGGAATAGTGCCCCATCATCGGTGTCAGTGGGAGGAATAATGCCCCCATCATTAGAGTCAGTGGGAAGAACTGTGCCCCAAGGGCCAGATAGCAGCAAGCAAAGGGCCACGGTTTTGAGACTGCTGCAAAAGAGTAACAGTTCTGAGTCTGCTTACATCCAAGATGGCGGCACCCAGCAGCAGTATCGGGGGGCTTTCTGGATGTCTATACAAGGGAGGATTTTACAGGTAAATAAAGTGCATAAATTATGTTAAATGCACATATAATCTTCTGGGAACATTTTTGCTGAATTAAATTGATCTGGCAGCATGTTGTCTGTTTCTCCGTAGACTCCACCCATTATATAAATATATTTATCAGTGAATTGAAACCTAATGGGCAAACTTCTCTCTGGGATAAAGTAATTTGATTTGTCTCAATTCTACCAAAAATAGATCTATGGGCCCATCATCCATCTCCTCCCAGGGCCCATCATCCGTCTACCCCCCCCTCACCAGGGCCCATCATCCGTCTACCCCCCCCCCCCCCCCAGGGCCCATCCTGGGTATGAAGTCATTTCTTACAGTATATGGTCACAGGGGGAAAATATGGGGCCGCCATTACTGGACTTTTACCAGGGCGAGGGATCAGAACCCATCAGGATTTTATTGCTGTCTGTGTTCCTCTTTAGGGAGATTCACCCTCTCTATTTGTCCTGTTTACCTTTATAACCGAAAGAATATACCAAAATTTTAGGTTGTCACCAGTACAGGGATAGAGGGAAAATGTTCCAATGGGGACACCAGTTCTGGTGACACCCCAGGATTCCCTCACTTTGGAGGGGGGGTGATTTCCTCTCACTTCCTGTTTTGGTTAAGAGACAGGAAGTGAAGGGAAATCTCCGCCCAATTGGACACAGATGGTAAAAATAAAAAAAAAAAATCTGACTAGGGGTCATCAAACCCTCCCTTACTCTATCCAAAATTAAAACAAAGTTTTGCCTGAAGTTCTAATGTGAATCCAGGGATGGAGAAAGCAGGAATAAGGCATGTAGGGTGTACAGCATCTCCCGCAGATAGAGAGGGGGGGGGGCAAGCATAGGGATCAAAAGTGGACAGACATAAGAGAGTTCTCACCTTGCGGACGCTCCCCTCCGCCCCCCGCTGTGACAGGAAAGGTTCCTCGTCCGCTGGAACCGACTCCATCACTGTCCACGTCCTTGCAGGAGACCTGGAGAGACGGAAAGAGACAACAACTGTCAGTGACACCGCATGTCTACTGCCCCCCATCCCCCTACACATGTGCACCGCCTTCCCTGTCCCCCTACACATGTGCACCGCCTTCTCTGTCCCCCTACACATGTATACACCTCTCTAGGTTCGGTATATACACCCCCTCTATGATCAGTATATATACACTGCCCTCTATGATCGGTATATATACACCCCCCCCTATGATCGGTATATATACACCCCCCCCTATGATCGGTATATATACACCCCCCTCCATGATCGGTATATATACACCCCCCTCCATGATCGGTATATATACACCCCCCTCCATGATCGGTATATATACACCCCCCCTCTATGTTCGGTATATATACACCCCCCTCTATTATCGGTATATATACACCCCCCCTATGATCGGTATATCTACACCCCCCCTATGATCGGTATATCTACACCCCCCCTATGAGCGGTATATATACACCCCCCCTATGATCGGTATATATACACCCCCCCCTATGATCGGTATATATACACCCCCTCTATGATCGGTATATATACACCCCCCCCTCTATGATCGGTATATATACACCCCCCTCTAGGATCGGTATATATACACCCCCCCTCTATGATCGGTATATATACACCCCCCCTCTATGTTCGGTATATATACACCCCCTCTCTATGTTCGGTATATATACACCCCCCCCCTCTATGTTCGGTATATATACACCCCCCCTCTATGATCGGTATATATACACCCCCCCTCTATGTTCGGTATATATACACCCCCCCTCTATGTTCGGTATATATACACCCCCCCCTCCATGTTCGGTATATATACACCCCCCCTCTATGATCGGTATATATACACCCCCCCTCTATGATCGGTATATATACACCCCCCCCTCTATGATCGGTATATATACACCCCCCCCTCTATGTTCGGTATATATACACCCCCCCTCTATGATCGGTATATATACACCCCCCCCTCTATGTTCGGTATATATACACCCCCCCTCTATGATCGGTATATATACACCCCCCCCCTCTATGATCGGTATATATACACCCCCCCTCTATGTTCGGTATATATACACCCCCCTCTATGATCGGTATATATACACCCCCCCTCTATGTTCGGTATATATACACCCCCCCTCTATGTTCGGTATATATACACCCCCCTCTATGATCGGTATATATACACCCCCCCTCTATGTTCGGTATATATACACCCTCCTCTATGATCGGTATATATACACTGGACATGTGCTGAACGGAAAAATTTGCTTAGCGTTGTACATATTCGCTATGTTACTACTTTTGTTTTGGAATTAGTTTAGTGTGGTTTCGGGAATTTGTTAAATTTAGTTTAGTTTATTAATTTTCTAATGAGTTCCAAATTTGTAGAACGATTCAAAGCGGTCGATCATTTTTTTTAACCGATTTGAATTCTGTGTGAAGAATAGCTGGTTTTCTTTAATGATGTTCTACCACTGAGGCCTTACAGCCTCCTGCATGTTTGACTCTTTGCTATCCGCAGTAGAGTCCATGGATTTCTGGTAAGAGCTTATGGTGACATCCTTCTACTTTCTGAACGCGGATCGCTCTTTTTTTTGGATACAGACTTTATTCTTGATTTGATCACTATTTCAAGGACTTTGCACTTTTTCAACATTCTTCTTTTGATGTGTATGGGGAGTTCATTGTATTTTGCACATATAGCATTTTTCACTTTATATATATTATATTTATATATATTTTTTTGCACAGATCCATACAGTCGTGATGAAGCACCTTATGTGTGCATTCTGACACTTTCTTCATTTCATTTTTTTCTATGAGGTTTATGGGAAGTATACACTGTCTGTATTTTACACATATATCAATTTGTACTATATTTATTTTTTGCAAGTATTCATATATAGTGATGTAAAACTTTATGTGTTAGAGCATTCTGACTCTTCCTTCAATAATAGCTGGTTGTTAAGCAGCAGGCTGGGAAGCCGGCCGCCACGTCCTTAACCACCAATGAGTCACTGACAGCTGAAATGTAAACAAAACAATGGCAGCAATAAAAAAAATTCTGAAAAAAAAAAAAAAACCCCAAAATCCATACCAGACCCTTATCCGAGCATGCAGCCCATCAGGAAAGGGGGGGGGGGGGGAGGATGAGCAAGCGCCCCCCCCCCCTTCTGAACAATACCAGGCCATGCCATCAACATGAAGGGGGGGGGGTTGCTTTGGGTGCATGTTGATGGTGACCACACCAGTTGTGAGGTTATCGACCCAGCATGCCCCAGTCGGTGACGTTACAAGGAGGCGGGGTCATCCTCTGACATCAGGTGACTCCCCCCTTAGCTATTAAAGAAATGTCAGATGGAGGAGCAGGCAGTCCACAGCCGCAGGAAGCGCTCAACGAGGCCGGAGGGTTTTCTTTTTTTTTGGGTTCGGTGATGCAGCGGGTGGCATGAGATGGATCTACATCAGCAGAGCTGAGTTTCAATAAGCACCAGGTGAACTTTGTAGAGCTCTGGTCTGGGAAGCTTCTGTGTCGGCCTCTCTTTTGCAGTAGTTAACCCCTTAGAGCAGTGATGGCAAACCTTGGCCCTCCAGATGTTTTGGAACTACATTTACCATGATGCTCATGCACTCTGCAGTGTAGTTGAGCATCATGGGAAATGTAGTTCCAAAACATCTGGGGTGCCAAGGTTCGCCATCACTTCCTTAGAGGGTTATTGCCAAACAAGCTCAGTCCTATTGCATGGAATTCCTTTTGAGCTGCTTATTGGTCTGCAGGGCTATAATTTGAAGTACAGTTAAGTCCATATAGATTTTGACACAGGCACAATTTTAGTTTTTTTTTTTTTTTACAGGTATTTACCAAAACATATTTAAGCTATGGTTATATAATGGATATGGGCTGAAAGTGCACACTCTCAGGTTTAATTTGAGGGTATGTACATCCAAATCGGAGGAAGGGTTTAGGAATTACAACTCTTAAGAATCGACCCCCCCCCCCTTTTTTTTTTTTTAAGGGACCAAAAGTAATTGGACAATTGAACCAAAAGCTGTTTCATGGCCAGGTGTGGGCTACTCCTTTATTTCTTCATCAATTAAGCAGGTAAAAGGTCTGGCATTGATTCTAAAGCCTCGTACACACGCATCGATTGTTGGCTGACCGATCGGCCGTCTTTTGTCCAGTGTTGTTGTGTTGGTTGAAATGTGCTCTAGACTGCACACTAATTTTCTCGGCCAACAACAACCAACTTCAGAAGTGATGTCATTTGCTGGTTTACTTTCCGTGTGTTTTTTCATCTCTGAGCATGCCCAGTCTTGCTCATCTGATTTTTGTCTGCCGAAATCTGTACTGACTGATGGAAAACCGGCCGTTCTGTTGACGGCCAACAAAAATTTTATAGCCTGCACACCAGATTTTGTTTGGCCGAAAGTCGCAGTCGGTTGTCGGAATCATCATACTAACAAGCCGATAATCGGCCGATCGGACGTTGGCCGAAAATTCACGGCCAACAATCGTTGCGTGTGTACGAGGCATTAGTATGATACTTCCGACAACCGACTCAGACTATTCAGCCGAAAAAAATCTGGTGTGCCGGCTATAAAATTTTTGTCCTCCGTCAAAACACGGCCGATTTTCGTGCAGTCAGTACAGATTTCGACAGGGAAAAATCTGATGAGCAAGACTGGGCATGCTCAGTTAAGAAAGAACACAAAGAAAGCAACCCAACACATGACATCACTTCTGAAGTAGAATTTTGTTGGGCGAGAAAATTTGTGTGCAGTCTAGGCACATTCCAACCAACAAAACACAACTCTGGACAAAAGACGGACGATCGGTCGGCCGATAATCGTTGCGTGTGTACGAGGCTTAAGTGTGGTATTTGCATTTGGAAACTATTGCTGTGAACCTACATCATGGGTTCAAAGGAACACAGGTTGAACTGGATGGACTATCGTCTTTATTCGGGTTAGGCTCCTATAGTTCAAGACCAAGTTCAACACATGCAAATGCACATAGAATGTATGTGGGAATGAGAACTATATAAGTAATAGGATATAAAAACACAATGGGTGTGTAATATGTGTGTAAAAGTAACGCTATGTGCTGATACCAAATCAATAAATAAATAAATGTGTTCAATACCTAACGGGCTTATTGAGACTCAACATAAATATGCAAATATATGTAAATGTAGGTATAAAAATATAAAAGCATATAAAGATAGTATTAATAAATTATGGTGATATAGTGATATAACCCTTATCCGAGTTGCACTTTATTGAATAGATGGTTATGACTATTCGGAATGCACCTTATTTAGTTTGATTAGTGCACTATATTTATTTTTTAGCACCTTTGCACAATAACTCTCTATATCACCATAATTTATTAATACTATCTTTATATGCTTTTATATTTTTATACCTACATTTACATATATTTGCATATTTATGTTGAGTCTCAATAAGCCCGTTAGGTATTGAACACATTTATTTATTTATTGATTTGGTATCAGCACATAGCGTTAATTTTACACACATATTACACACCCATTGTGTTTTTATATCCTATTACTTATATAGTTCTCATTCCCACATACATTCTATGTGCATTTGCATGTGTTGAACTTGGTCTTGAACTATAGGAGCCTAACCCAGATTTCCCATTAACCTACTTTCCTGGCAGCGCCAATCACTCCCCTTTTTGACATTTACACCTGACGCTCCCCCATTGGGGGTGCATCTTTTGGAGTGGGCAGCAGCCATTAGTGTTTTATTTATAGAAATTTTACGCACTATTTTATAGATAGTTTATCCTAAGCGCGGATCTTTCTTCTTTTCTTTATCGTCTTTATTCAACCTCAACTACTATGAACTGTCCACGCAAGTGAAACAGGCCATTGTAAGGCTTCAAAAACTAAACCAATTCATCAGAGAGATAGAAGCAACATTAGGAGTGGCCAAATCAACAGTTGGGTACATACTAAGAAAAGAACGACGCACTGGTGAGCTCAATATAAAAAGGCCTGAACGACCACAGAAGACAGTGGTGGATGATTGCAGGATCTTCGCTATGGTAAAGAAAACCCATTCAGAACATCAAGACAAGTGAAGGACTCTCCAGGAGGTGGGCGTATCATTTTTAAAGTCTTCAAATCAAGAGAAGACTTCACGAGAGCAAATACAGAGGGTTCACCACAAGGTGGAAACCATTCATAAGCCTGAAGAATAGAAAAACCAGATTAGACTTTGTCAGAAAACATCTAAAAAAAAGCCAGACCAGTTCTGGAAAAGCATTCTTTGGATGGATGAAACTAAGATGAATCTGTTCCAGAATGACGGGAAGAAAAAAAAGTGTGGAGAAGGCTTGGAACAGCTCATGATCCAAAGCACACAACGCCATCTGTAAAACATGGTGGAAGCACTGTGATGGCATGGGCATGCATGGCTTCCAGTGGCACAGGGTCATTGGTGTTTATGGATGATGTGACAGAAGACAGAAGCAGCCGGAGGAATTCTGCAGTGTTTAGAGATATACTGTCAGCCTAGATTCAATCAAATGCAGCAAAGTTGATTGGACGGCGCTTCAAAGTACAGATGGACAATGATCCAAAACACACTGCAAAATCAACCCAGGAGCTTTTGAAGGAAAATAAGTGAAATATTCTGCAATGGCCAAGTTGATCACCTTATCGCAACCCAACTGAGCATGCATTTCACTTGCTGAAGGCAAAACTAAAGGCAGAAAGACCCACAAAGAAAGAACTGAAGACAGCTGCAGTTAGAGCCTGGCAAAGCCTGGCAGAAAGGAGGAAACCCAGTCTTTCGTAATGTCCATGGGTTCCAGACATCCAGCAGTCATTACCAGTAAAGGATTCTCAAAAAAATATTAAAAATAAACCTTTTATTTAGGATTATATTAATTTGTCCAATTACATTTGTGCCCCTGAAAATGATGGGACTGTGTATTAAAATGGTTGCAGTTCCTAAACTTTGTACTTGATATTTACGTTAAACTCCCTGAATTAAAGCTGAAAGTCTGCACTTCAAATAAATATGGATTGTTTGGTTTTTTTTTTTTTTTTTAATTTATTCTGGTGGCATTCAGAGTCAAAAGTCAGAAAATTGTGCCCGTGTCCAAATTTATTGACCTTACTGTATATGGGTAACTTAATATCTCAAGTTAGCAGATGACTCTTGCTTCGTAACCCTGTTTGTCAGGGAGTTGATTTTTACTGAGACAGGGCCTTGTACAGTAAGAGTCGGTTCACACTAATCCGACTCAAAGTCGCCCCGACTTCGGGCAACTAATGAAGTCGCCCGTGCAGCGTGACTTCAGCGCTGCTTGCAACGACTTCTCATAATAGAAGTCAATGCAAGTCGCTCCAACTTTGCCAAAAAATAGTGCAGGAATCGTTTTCTAAGTCGGAGCTCTGATTAGAACGGTTCCATTACACAGCATCGGAAGCTACTTGTCAGGCGACCAAGTCCACCGTTGAGAAAAACGCCGGACGGACTCAAAGTGTGAAAGGGGCCTTAAGCTATGAGTGTCAACTCTTTCTGGTAGCCAGTCACTGCAAAAGGAGTTAAGGGGCACCATTCAGGTAGGAGTTTTTCATTCAGGTGTATTGGAAACAAACTATGGGTTTAGTCCCTCTGGTTGGCAGGCATCAAACACTGCCTTAAAATTGGGCCTGTGCCGCTCATGCCTTGGCAGGCAAAGCCTGTATGAATCTTGACGACCCCTAAAAGGTTGTTACATTCATCGAACATGTGGGCAATATAGGAAAATAGATATATAATAGATATTACACAATATCTCTAAATATACCAGTAGCGCAAGCTTTGCAAAAAGAAAGTGCCAAAAATCATGTACAAAATCTGCACACAGTCCAACTATTCCACAGATGTCACACTAGCAGCAGGAAATGATCAAGATGACATAAAACAGTCCATGCTCCTTCAATCTATCTCCTGGAATGATTGGATAAACACGTGTATTCCTCAAAGGGATCACCACCACCACCGTGCTTCAAAAGGGGGGGGGGGGGAAGATAAATGCTCACTCACCAGATGCTGTGGCCCAACCCACTTTCGTGTTTGAGCATTCAAGCTTATAGTAATGGTCACCGATCCGAATTAACCACACCGGGAGTCACACCAGCATAGCCACTAAAAAGCTCGGCAGCATATGGAGAGAAAAAGCACATTCCCAATAGCGTGATACCGTTTTCAAAAGGCTTTATTCAATAAACATAAGGTAGCACACTCACATTTCTTATATGTCGTCAATCGCATATCACAGTCACCATTAGGAGAGGAATGCGTGGAAGAAGTGGAAATCACGAAACGCGTCGGGGCGTGACCAGGCGGTGTAACCAGGTTTTTGTCAGAGGAGTTTTGGATTACCCGGAAGGCACGAGGTCCACGGCGTGGAGCCTGGATATCATCTCCCGAAGGGCATTCCTCTCCTAATGGTGACTGTGATATGCGATTGATGACATATAAGAAATGTGAGTGTGCTACCTTATGTTTTTTATTGAATAAAGCCTTTTGAAAACGGTATCACGCTATTGGGAATGTGCTTTTTCTCTCCATATGCTGCCGAGCTTTTTAGTGGCTATGCTGGTGTGACTCCCGGTGTGGTTAATTTGGATCGGTGACCATTACTATAAGCTTGAATGCTCAAACACGAAAGTGGGTTGGGCCACAGCATCTGGTGAGTGGGCATTTCTCTTCCCCCCCCCTTTTGAAGCACGGTGGTGGTGGTGATCCCTTTGAGGAATACACGTGTTTATCCAATCATTCCAGGAGATAGATTGAAGGAGCATGGACTGTTTTATGTCATCTTGATCATTTCCTGCTGCTAGTGTGACATCTGTGGAATAGTTGGACTGTGTGCAGATTTTGTACATGATTTTTGGCACTTTCTTTTTGCAAAGTTTGCGCTACTGGTATATTTAGAGATATTGTGTAATATCTATTATATATCTATTTTCCATATTTTTAAGTTAAGTAGCTGCATAGCCATATCATTCCTTGGTGAGTGGTCCTCATTTTAGCGCTTGGGCTAGCTTATTAACATTTTTTGGTTTTCGGTGGGCATTTAAGCTTTCTTATTATACATGTGGGCAATATACTCTAAAGGGAGTTGTTTCCACTCACACTGTGGGCAAATCAACTCTCTCCAGGAGAAGATCCAGATGAATATGACTGTATGAATCCTGTTGGTTCAAGCAGATAAGGATAAAGATGACAATCCTTAACAGGCGGTCACATTAGTTTAAACACACGATCATTGCATGCTAAAGAAGTGTTTCCACTTACACTGTGAAGGGGTTACCTATTCCGGCGATGAACAGTCTCCAAGCCTTTCTAGGCAAACAATCCTATTCCGGATTTTACGAAGAGAAGATAAAGATGAACATGGCTGCAAGAATATGGCTTTGTTCAAGCAACCAAGGATAAAGACAGGTTGTCATGTTCCTTAAGCATGTGGTCAATATGCACTAAAGGAATTTTTCCAATCTTCCCACCGTGATGGGTTGCCTATTGTGGCAATGTGCAGCCTCCAAAGCTTCCCAGGCAAAAACAATCCACTTCAGCCTCTTCCAAGAGAAGATATGGATGAACACGACTGTATGATTCCTGCTGATTCAAGCAGCTGAGAACAAAGAGGACGACACCTAACAGGTTGTCACATTCATTGAACATGTGGGCAATACACTCTAAAGGAGTAGTTTCCACTCACACACTAGACAATTGTCACAATTCATTGGGCAGGAGGTCAGACACTCTAACCTCTTCCTTTCGTAGCCAGTAACTGTTCTCAAGAGCTTTCTCAGGCCGACCAACCTTTTTTAGGTCTCTTCCAAAGAATATGCAGAGGAACATGTCCCATATCCACCTATTATTCCTCCTTTCTAAGGCTGGAGAGATGCCTTAGGATAGAAGAAAAGCAGTAGAAGTATTTCAATGACTTCTGAATCATCGGGCGAGGGTCCTAGGAGGTGCTACAGAGCTTTGGTTGGTTGAGCACATTCAGTAAGAGCCAGCTAGTTCCCTCACAGAGGTTAGAGTATCTGGGTGTCTCATTTGACAGCGGTGGGTAAGGTGTTCCTTCCGCAGAAGATCCCTTTTAATCTCGATAGCCCCAACTCTGAAGATGAGTCATTTGATATCAGCAAGAACTTGTATAAGGGTCTTGAGGAATGCAGCAGTCCCCCACAGTGGCCTGGGCTTGATGGCATCTCAAAAACCTTGTTTTCTTTACTCCAGCAATGGGACAAGAACTCTGTCAGCAGATAGTGCTTCCCTTTTTTTTTGTCAAGCAAGCTTTGACATGGTGGACTAAACCGGGCAACCTAAGGCAAAGCCTTCAGGTTTTAGCTACAGAAGTGACCACACTTACTTTCAATGCGAACCTAAGAGGTTGGGTAGCTCACTGTCAGGACCAGGTTGCTCAAGGAAGATAGAAGGGAGCAATTCCTGATTTGTCTAGAAGTGATGGCAGCACAGGAGGCATTACTGACCTTTGTGCCACTGCTTCAGGGCCACCTTGTAAGGATTCAAGCAGACAACAGGACAGCAGTAGCATTTGTCGAATCAGGGAGGAACAAGGAACCTTCTGCAGATTGCGGAACACATCTTTCGGTGGGCAGAGTGTGCCTGTCAGTGTCTTACCTTCCCGGGGTGAAGAATACGAAAGCAGACACTTTAAACACGCTTTCTGGATCTTAACGAATGGATGTTAAATCAGAAAGGTCTCCTACAACTCTTTACTCAGTGGAGCACCCCGAAAGTGGACTTAATGGCATCTCCTCTCAATGCTCAGCTGTCAGTCTTCGGTTTCTTCCATCCGGGAGCCAGGGGTCAGGATGCGATGTCCCAGCGCTGGATTTCGTGGCCTGTATACGGATGTCCTCCAACTTCTCTATTCCTGAAGACGAACCGTCCATGGTTTCCGCTGTTGAGGCATTTGTTGGCTCCGCCAGTGGCACCTTCGAGGTCCAGAGACTTTGGGGTCTAGGGTGGCATGCTTCACCTCAATATGGCATGGCTCCATTAGAAGGCCTTGGTTATTGTAAGAAGCAGACTAGCCCAGACAGGGGTAGCAGAAGAGGTTAAGAGGACGTTGCTAAAATTTCAGAAGATATCCTTGAACGTTACGTACTATAGAGTGTGGAAAAGCTCTTAAAGTTGGAAGCGATTTTATTTGGTTCAATCCTGAGTCTCCCTCTCATAATGTCTTGGAATCCTTGCGATCGGCCCTAGACAGTGGGCTTAGTTACAGTACGGTCAGAGTCCAGCTGTCGACTATTTGAGCTCTAACAGAAGTTTGTTGGGCAGAAGCTCCTTTGGTGGCAGGTTTTATGCAAGCAGCCATAAAGCAATAACAGCCAGATGGGTCTCAGGAAAAATCTATGCTTTCTCAGCCAGGTCTCCATCTTGTGAGCTGCTGCAGGATGGAGCGGTTCTTCGTCTAGTTCCATCTTTTCTTCCGAAGGTTACTTGGCCTTTTCAAATGTAGCACCCTCCTAGATAGGTGGCAGGTAGTGTATTTTTGCTCTGCCTGCTTATCAGGAGAGTGACAGGTAAAACCTAGTGGCTCTTTCTGCTTATCAGGGAGCAGGATTTCAAGTCAGGCCTGGTACATGTGTCCAGGTGCCCCCACTGTACCCAATAGGGATGCCTGTCGGACAGTGGAGGAAACTCAGCCAATGACACACAGGCTCGTGGCTGTCCCAGTGGGTTGGCACAGACAGTGGTGCATCCTGGGATAGGCTATAAAAGCCAAGGGCATGGGAACGGGACTTTCAGCTGCATCTGACCCCAGCCCAACAGTTGAAAATATGTACCCTGGCTCTAAAAACCCAGACTTGTACGAAATTACAGGAAACTAATTACAAAATTCTTACTCGGTGGTATAGAGTTCCCTCTCTCTTACATAAATTCTTCCCAGACACGTCGGATCTTTGCTGGCATTATCAGGAAGAGGTAGGCACCATGTTACACATTTTTTGGTCTTGCCCCCGGCTTAAGACCTTCTGGAAAGATGTCCGGGCTCTCATGGGGGAACTCTCGGACCGTGACCTCCCCGACACCCCGGAATTTTATCTTTTACAGTTGTCTACGATGCCGATTTCTAAATGCAAAAGATAAATCCTCCCTCGTGTGCTTTGGGCGGCGAAATCATGCATCCCGAGGTTTTGGAAATCGCCTCGGGTTCCCACGATTAAAGACTGCATGCGTAAGATGGAAGAAATTAACTGGATGGAAGACCTTACCCTTACGGCACAGCACCGGCGGGAGCGTTATTGGAATGTCTTTGTCTTATCTAACAAGGGGAAGTCCCTGATGTGTGACTAGAAAAATTACATGGGTTGCACGTGGTATCGTCCATGTCGAGGTCTCCCCAGGCCCCCCCCCACCCCACTGTTATGCCTTTCTAAATAAAATATTTGAAAAAAAAAAAGCCAAGGGCACATGTGGCAGGGTGTATTTAGGTGGGAAGCCAGGTCCCGGAAGGAGGGTGACGGCTGTCTCTCCTTCCGTTTGCTGTGGATGGTGGTCACAGGCGGTCGGCCTTGTGGACCAGGAATGTGGTGCTGAATCTAGAAGTCCAGGAAGGCTGACTGGTGGAGTAGACAGCAGAGCAACTCTGGAAAAACAGTGTCCGTGAGTACAGGGAAGCTTGCCAAGGGGTCTGCCCAGGAAGGGGACCACTCCAGTGGATAGAGTAAGTGGACGGGTGTCAGCACACACAGGCAGTGAAAGTAAAGGGGGTGCCAAGTTAGAATCCTGAAGAGATTGACTAAAACAGGAACCGTTTAAACTATCTTCACTTTAGTGGTAAGGTGAAGCAGCGGCCTTGCCGCACACTACAGCCAATTGTCCTCAAGTCTGTGCATAGTTCATAGTTGGAGCGTCCCACTCATCCCTTCTCCTATCTCAGTTGTAAATAAAAACCACAAAAACCAACATCCCCTGCATTGATTATTGACTGAGCCAAGGACTTTCATTGCTGTTTGTCTGCTATCAGTTGCTAAGGGTAACCCAGGAGAATCCAGAAAGTGTAATTCTCAGCAGTCTCCTAGGGGGCAGTGCTACACAAAAAATTGGAAGTGGTGCTGCCTTCATTGTCCGCAGTTTCAGGACAGGAAGATTGGCGTAATTTAGGTCATTTCCATGTACCTGCAGAGAATGTAGGGGTTCAGGCTGGTGGATACCTTCTTCATCCTATCAGTAGGTCCTAAAAAAGGGGTCAAATGGCACCACCTAGAATCCTTTCCACTTGGATAGTCCAAACTATCAGAGGAGCATAGGTAGCTTTGGTTCTTTCCCCTTCCAGAGGGGGTTCATGCACATTTGACAAGGGTGACAGCGGCTTTGTGGGCAATTCACGCCAGGAATCCAGTGGAAGTGGTGTGTGACGCTGCCAACACTTTAACCATTTGTATGTAATGGATGGCCCTTCCCGGACTTTGGGCCCTTCGGTGCTTGCTTCTGTTCTTCTTCAGGCTGCGCAGTGTCTGGTTTTCTTTTTTTTTGGTCCCGCCCTTTCTTTTTATGCTACCTATATCCCACTCCTAGGTGGACCTCATTAGCCCCAGGAATTTGGAAAATTGTTATCATACTTAACGTAATATTCCTTTCCTGGGAGCTCATCGTGTAAGCCAACCTTGGTGTTAGGAACCCTGGGGTATGGGGAATCCCTCCAGGAACCCTGGGGTATGGGAAATCCCTCCAGGAACCCTAGGGTATGGGAAATCCCTCCAGGAACCCTGGGGTAGGGGGGAATCCCTCCAGGAACCCTGGGGTAGGGGGGAATCCCTCCAGGAACCCTGGGGTAGGGGGGAATCCCTCCAGGAACCCTGGGGTAGGGGGGAATCCCTCCAGGAACCCTAGGGTAGGGGGGAATCCCTCCAGGAACCCTAGGGTATGGGAAATCCCTCCAGGAACCCTGGGGTAGGGGGGAATCCCTCCAGGAACCCTGGGATATGGGGGAATCCCTCCAGGAACCCTAGGGTATGGGGAATCCCTCCAGGAACCCTGGGGTAGGGGGGAATCCCTCCAGGAACCCTGGGGTAGGGGGGAATCCCTCCAGGAACCCTGGGGTAGGGGGGAATCCCTCCAGGAACCCTGGGGTAGGGGGGAATCCCTCCAGGAACCCTGGGGTAGGGGGGAATCCCTCCAGGAACCCTGGGGTAGGGGGGAATCCCTCCAGGAACCCTGGGGTAGGGGGGAATCCCTCCTTTTATTTGAGCAGAGGGTTGTCCTGCAGGGTCAGAGGGGGTGGAGCTAAGCCCTTAGTAGGCTGAACTGATGAGCTCACAGGAAAGGAAAATTACAGTAAGTATGGGAACCATTTTCCGCATTCACACAGAATTCAGATCTATCAATCATTTTTCAGCCAATCAAAAATCGAATCATTCCGAAACTTTTCAATTAGTTAGAAAACGAATAAACAAAATTTGTGACAATTTCATTTGAGGATTCGGATAAATCCAAATCCCTGAATACCCAAAAATTCATCCGAAACAAACTGAACAGGTCTAAAATACACCCCCTCCATCATCTCTATATACACCCCCTCCATCACTAAATACACCCCCCTCCCATCATCTCTATATACACCCCCTCCATCATCTCTATATACACCCCCTCCATCATCTCTATATACACCCCCCTCCCATCATCTCTATATAAACCCCCTCCATCATCTCTATATACACCCCCTCCATCATCTCTATATACACCCCCTCCATCATCTCTATATACACACCCCTCCATCATCGCTATATACACACCCCTCCATCATCGCTATATACACACCCCTCCATCATCGCTATATACACCCCCTCCATCATCATCTCTATATACACCCCCTCCATCATCGCTATATACACCCTTTCCATCATCACTATATACACCCCCTCCATCACTATATACACCCCCTCCATCACTATATACACCCCCTCCATCACTATATACACCCCCTCCATCACTATATACACCCCCTCCATCACTATATACACCCCCTCCATCACTATATACACCCCTCCATCACTATATACACCCCCTCCATCACTATATACACCCCCTCCATCACTATATACACCCCCTCCATCACTATATACACCCCTCCATCACTATATACACCCCTCCATCACTATATACACCCCTCCATCACTATATACGCCCCTCCATCACTATATACACCCCCTCCATCATCACTATATACACCCCCTCCATCATCACTATATACACCCCCTCCATCACTATATACACCCCCTCCATCATCGCTATATACACACCCCTCCATCATCGCTATATACACCCCCTCCATCATCATCTCTATATACACCCCCTCCATCATCGCTATATACACCCTTTCCATCATCACTTTATACACCCCCTCCCATCATCACTATATACACCCCCTCCCATCATCACTATATACACCCCCTCCCATCATCACTATATACACCCCCTCCATCACTATATACACCCCTCCATCACTATATACACCCCCTCCATCACTATATACACCCCCTCCATCATCACTATATACACCCCCTCCATCATCACTATATACACCCCCTCCATCATCACTATATACACCCCCTCCATCATCACTATATACACCCCCTCCATCACTATATACACCCCTCCATCACTATATACACCCCTTCCATCACTATATACACCCCTTCCATCACTATATACACCCCTCCATCACTATATACACCCCCTCCATCACTATATACACCCCCTCCATCACTATATACACCCCCTCCATCACTATATACACCCCCTCCATCACTATATACACCCCCTCCATCACTATATACACCCCCTCCATCACTATATACACCCCTCCATCACTATATACACCCCTCCATCACTATATACACCCCTCCATCACTATATACGCCCCTCCATCACTATATACACCCCCTCCATCACTATATACACCCCCTCCATCACTATATACACCCCTCCATCACTATATACACCCCTCCATCACTATATACACCCCTCCATCACTATATACACCCCTCCATCACTATATACACCCCTCCATTACTATATACACCCCCTCCATCACTATATACACCCCTCCATTACTATATACACCCCCTCCATCACTATATACACCCCTCCATCACTATATACACCCCTCCATCACTATATACACCCCCTCCATCACTATATACACCCCTCCATCACTATATACACCCCTCCATCACTATATACACCCCCTCCATCACTATATACACCCCTCCATCACTATATACACCCCCTCCATCACTATATACACCCCTCCATCACTATATACACCCCTCCATCACTATATACACCCCCTCCATCACTATATACACCCCTCCATCACTATATACACCCCTCCATCACTATATACACCCCTCCATCACTATATACGCCCCTCCATCACTATATACACCCCTCCATCACTATATACACCCCTCCATCACTATATACACCCCCTCCATCACTATATACACCCCTCCATCACTATATACACCCCTCCATCACTATATACACCCCTCCATCACTATATACACCCCTCCATCACTATATACACCCCTCCATCACTATATACACCCCTCCATCACTATATACACCCCCTCCATCACTATATACACCCCTCCATCACTATATACACCCCCTCCATCACTATATACACCCCTCCATCACTATATACGCCCCTCCATCACTATATACACCCCTCCATCACTATATACACCCCCTCCATCACTATATACACCCCTCCATCACTATATACACCCCCTCCATCACTATATACACCCCTCCGTCACTATATACACCCCCTCCATCACTATATACACCCCTCCATCACTATATACACCCCCTCCATCACTATATACACCCCTCCATCACTATATACACCCCCTCCATCACTATATACACCCCTCCATCACTATATACGCCCCTCCATCACTATATACACCCCTCCATCACTATATACACCCCCTCCATCACTATATACACCCCTCCATCACTATATACACCCCCTCCATCACTATATACACCCCTCCGTCACTATATACACCCCCTCCATCACTATATACACCCCTCCATCACTATATACACCCCCTCCATCACTATATACACCCCTCCATCACTATATACACCCCCTCCATCACTATATACACCCCTCCATCACTATATACACCCCCTCCATCACTATATACACCCCTCCATCACTATATACACCCCTCCATCACTATATACACCCCCTCCATCACTATATACACCCCTCCATCACTATATACACCCCCTCCATCACTATATACACCCCTCTATGCTGTAGGTACACCCTACCCATCCCCCACCCCCCAGGGGAGGTCCCCTCTCTCCGGTAGGTACTGCCCCCCTCCCCCGCTCACCGTCTCCGCTGTGTCTCCTCTCCGGCTCTCCGCTCATCCCGCTACATAACGGGGACCAACACCGGAGGGCGGGGACTATCTTATTGTACGTCACTCCTTCTCTTTCAGCCAATCCCGAGCAATCTCTTCTTCCGCTACCACCAATCCAGGTCAGGGGAGGCGGGGAAAGGAGACAGAGTTTTGGTGTCCATGGAAACCCGGAGTTTTAGTTCTTCATGGGGCGGAGCTTAGAACTCTACAGGTGCCGCCAGACACGAGTGTGATGCTGCCCTCTGCAGGTAGTAACGAAGAACTACACCATATCAATGATTGTTCCATCTATATACAGAGCTCAGAGCATTGTGATATCTATATACTCCCATCACTGATATCTATATACTTCCATCACTGATATCTGTATACTCCCATCACTGAGATCTATATACTCCCATCACTGATATCTGTATACTCCATCACTGATATCTGTATACCCCCATCACTGATATCTATATACTCCCATCACTGATATCTGTATACTCCCATCACTGATATCTGTATACTCCTATCACTGATATCTATATACTCCCATCACTGATATCTATATACTTCCATCACTGATATCTGTATACTCCCATCACTGATATCTGTATACTCCCATCACTGATATCTGTATACTCCATCACTGATATCTGTATACTCCCATCACTGATATCTGTATACCCCCATCACTGATATCTATATACTCCCATCACTGATATCTGTATACTCCCATCACTGATATCTGTATACTCCCATCACTGATATCTGT
This sequence comes from Pelophylax lessonae, assembly GCF_965119305.1. Lineage (NCBI taxonomy): Eukaryota > Metazoa > Chordata > Amphibia > Anura > Ranidae > Pelophylax > Pelophylax lessonae. The sequence goes on from NC_138772.1 coordinate 13,273,172, forward strand.
ATACTCCCATCACTGATATCTGTATACTCCATCACTGATATCTGTATACTCCCATCACTGATATCTGTATACCCCCATCACTGATATCTATATACTCCCATCACTGATATCTGTATACTCCCATCACTGATATCTGTATACTCCCATCACTGATATCTATATACTCCCATCACTGATATCTGTATACTCCCATCACTGATATCTATATACTCCCATCACTGATATCTGTATACCCCCATCACTGATATCTATATACTCCCATCACTGATATCTATATACTCCCATTACTGATATCTATATACTTCCATCACTGATATCTATATACTTCCATCACTGATATCTGTATACTCCCATCACTGATATCTGTATACTCCATCACTGATATCTATATACTCCCATCACTGATATCTATATACTCCCATCACTGATATCTATATACTTCCATCACTGATATCTGTATACTTCCATCACTGATATCTATATACTCCCATCACTGATATCTGTATACCCCCATCACTGATATCTATATACTCCCATCACTGATATCTATATACTCCCATTACTGATATCTATATACTTCCATCACTGATATCTATATACTTCCATCACTGATATCTGTATACTCCCATCACTGATATCTGTATACTCCATCACTGATATCTATATACTCCCATCACTGATATCTGTATACTCCCATCACTGATATCTGTATACTCCCATCACTGATATCTGTATACTCCCATCACTGATATCTGTATACTCCCATCACTGATATCTATATACTCCCATCACTGATATCTGTATACTCCCATCACTGATATCTGTATACTTCCATCACTGATATCTATATACTCCCATCACTGATATCTATATACTTCCATCACTGATATCTATATACTCCCATCACTGATATCTATATACTCCCATCACTCATATCTATATACTCCCATCACTGATATCTGTATACCCCCATCACTGATATCTGTATACTCCCATCACTGATATCTGTATACTCCCATCACTCATATCTATATACTTCCATCACTGATATCTGTATACCCCCATCACTGATATCTGTATACTTCCATCACTGATATCTGTATACTCCCATCACTGATATCTGTATACTCCCATCACTGATATCTATATACTCCATCACTGATATCTATATACTCCCATCACTGATATCTGTATACTCCCATCACTGATATCTATATACTCCATCACTGATATCTATATACTTCCATCACTGATATCTATATACTCCCATCACTGATATCTATATACTCCCATCACTGATATCTGTATACCCCATCACTGATATCTATATGATATCTATATACTCCCATCACTGATATCTGTATACCCCATCACTGATATCTATATGATATCTATATACGCTTCCCTCTCCCACCTCCATCAATAAGCCGTCCCTCTGCCATCTCCATCAATGATCCTTCCCTCCCAGCTCCATCATTGAGCCTCCCCCCCCAGCTCAATCAATGAGCCTTCCCTCCTCTACCTCCATCAATGAGCCTTCCCTTTGCCTCCTCCATCAATGAGCTTTCCCTCCGCCAGCTCAATTAATGAGCCTTCCCCTCCCCCACCTCCATCAATGAGCCTTCCTCTCAGCTCCATCAATGAGCCCTCCCTCCCCCACCTCCATCAATGAGCCTTCCCTCCCCCACCTCCATCAATGAGCCTTCCTCTCAGCTCCATCAATGAGCTTTCCTCTCAGCTCCATCAATGAGCCTTCCTCCTCAGCTTCATCCGTGAGCCTTCCTCTGCCACCTCCATCAATGAGCCATCCCTCCCCACCTCCATCTATGAGCCTTCCCTCCCCCACCTCCATCAATGAGCCTTTCCTCCGCCACCTCCATCAATGAGCCTTCCCTCCGCTTCCTCCATCAATGAGCCTTCCCTCCCCACCTCCATCTATGAGCCTCCCCTCTCCAGCTCCATCAATGAGCCTTCCCTCCCCACCTCCATCTATGAGCCTTCCCTCCACTACCTCCATCAATGAGCCTTCCCTCCCCCGCTCCATCAATGAGCCTTCCTCTCAGCTCCATCAATGAGCCTTCCCTCCTCAGCTTCATCCGTGAGCCTTCCTCCGCCACCTCCATCAATGAGCCATCCCTCCCCCACCTCCATCAATGAGCCTTCCCTCCGCTACCTCCATCAATGAGCCTTCCCTCCCCCACCTCCATCAATGAGCCTTCCCTCCGCTACCTCCATCAATGAGCCTTCCCTCCCCCACCTCCATCAATGAGCCTTCCCTCCCCACCTCCATCAATGAGCCTTCCCTCCGCTATCTCCATCAATGAGCCTTCCCTCCGCTACCTCCATCAATGAGCCTTCCCTCCCCCACCTCCATCAATGAGCCTTCCCTCCCCACCTCCATCAATGTGCCTTCCCTCCCCCACCTCCATCAATGTGCCTTCCCTCCCCCACCTCCATCAATGAGCCTTCCCTCCGCTATCTCCATCAATGAGCCTTCCCTCCGCTACCTCCATCAATGAGCCTTCCCTCCCCCACCTCCATCAATGAGCCTTCCCTCCCCACCTCCATCAATGTGCCTTCCCTCCCCCACCTCCATCAATGTGCCTTCCCTCCCCCACCTCCATCAATGAGCCTTCCCTCCGCTACCTCCATCAATGAGCCTTCCCTCCGCTATCTCCATCAATGAGCCTTCCCTCCCCACCTCCATCAATGAGCCTTCCTCTCAGCTTCATCAATGAGCCTTCCCTCCCCCAGCTCCATCAATGAGTCTTCCCTCCCCCAGCTCCATCAATGAGCCTTCCCTCCCCCACCTCCATCAATGAGCCTTCCCTCCCCACCTCCATCAATGTGCCTTCCCTCCCCCACCTCCATCAATGTGCCTTCCCTCCCCCACCTCCATCAATAAGCCTTCCCTCCGCTACCTCCATCAATGAGCCTTCCCTCCGCTACCTCCATCAATGTGCCTTCCCTCCGCTATCTCCATCAATGAGCCTTCCCTCCCCACCTCCATCAATGAGCCTTCCTCTCAGCTTCATCAATGAGCCTTCCCTCCCCCAGCTCCATCAATGAGTCTTCCCTCCCCCAGCTCCATCAATGAGTCTTCCCTCCCCCAGCTCCATCAATGAGCCTTCCCTCCCCCACCTCCATCAATGAGCCTTCCCTCCCCACCTCCATCAATGTGCCTTCCCTCCCCCACCTCCATCAATGTGCCTTCCCTCCCCCACCTCCATCAATGAGCCTTCCCTCCGCTACCTCCATCAATGAGCCTTCCCTCCGCTATCTCCATCAATGAGCCTTCCCTCCCCACCTCCATCAATGAGCCTTCCTCTCAGCTTCATCAATGAGCCTTCCCTCCCCCAGCTCCATCAATGAGTCTTCCCTCCCCCAGCTCCATCAATGAGTCTTCCCTCCCCCAGCTCAATCAATGAGTCTTCCCTCCCCAGCTCCATCTATTTTTTCACCTTTTCATTCAGCGGGAGGAGAAAAAAAGTGCTGGTTGTTGTCAGAGGGATATCGGTTTCCCAAGAGGAAGAGCCACTGCTGCTTCAAGTGTGCCCATCAGTGCCACCTACCAGTGCCACATACCATTGCCCACCAGTGCAGGTCAGTGCCACCTATCAGTGCCCACCAGTGCCACCTATCATTGCTAATAAGTGCCCCATCTTCAGTGCTGCCTATCCATGTCACCTACCAGTGCCCATCAATGCCACCTATCAGTGCCCATCAGTACTCATGAAAGCCACCTACCAGTGCCACCTATTAGTGCCCTTCAGTGCCGTCAATCAGTGCCCATCGGTGCCACCCACCAGTGCCCATCAGTGCAGCCTATCAGTGCCCATCAGTGCCACCTCATAAGCGCACATCAATGAGGGTAAAAAATTGCCTGTTTGCAAAACTCTATAACAAGCTATAAAAACATTCTTTTTTCAAAATTTTCAGTACTTTTTTGTTTGTTCAGCAAAAAATAAAACCCCCCAGTGGTGAATAAATACAACCAAAATAAAGCTCTATTTGTTTAAAAAGAATGATAAAAATTTCATATGGGTAGAGTGTTGCATGACCGCTCAATTTTCATTCATATTGCGACAGCGCTGAAAGGTGAATATTGGCCTGGGCAGGAAGGGGGGTGACAATGCCCGGTAGGCAAGTGGTTAAAAATAGACTGTGAATGTGATGAAAGTGGAACAGCGCTACCCCTTTAATAAGCAATAACCAAATCAAACGTGACATGCACAATGGGTTAACTCAAATAGGACACGCTCATAATAAACGATTTTCTGTAGTAAATGAATCATGTGAAACTCGGGACTAAAAAGTCCCAACTACAAGATCTCTATGATAATAAACACACACACTCAGTGATACAATTCCATGCCTTGCTTATATAATAGTGAGAGTCCAGTGTATGAATACTCTTCTTGTGAATTGGGTGCAAAATTAGCCCAAAAGTCCTTTAGACGTGTTCCTATTGGGAGTATCTCACCAAAAATGACATTATTGTTGCAGGGGATGCCAGAAATCCGACTTGTATCTTAAATCATAACTCCGCTTTTGTTGAGAAAAAAAAAACCCCTCTGGGGAGATTGTAACAAACTTTGTTGCAGATTTCTACCTTTTGTTATTCTGAAGAAATCATTGTTTGTTCCTCTGTGCTGAGCGGGTCTAATGGGAGTGGTTTCATAATTATCTATCAGCTGTGGCAGCTGCAGGGCTCTAATGAGGAAAGCTGCTGGGCCTTCATCCCTTTAGACGTGTTCCTATTGGGAGGATCTCACCAAAAATGAAATTTTTATTGCAGGGGATGCCAGAAATCTGACTTGTATCTTAGTGCAGACTTCTGGGAAAATTGGTGAGCCAATCACACAAGCAGGAAATGATGTTTCTGGGGGTGTGGTCAGTATACATTCTGTGTACAGAACACCTCCAGGCGGCCATATTGCATTGCAATTTCAGAAAATTACAGCAGCTGCAGATTGAAAAGGAAAGGTCATTTTTTATAACATTTAATTACAATATGATTTGTGCTGCAATTGTGTACGCTATATTGTTTTTTCTTTATCTGCTATTTTTTTTTTCCTCACTCTTTAACCACTTTCGCACCGCCTGCCGCAGAAATACTGCGGCAGGCTGGCCCTCCTGCGCGATCCGCCGTAGGTATACATCGGTCGCGCGCCTGAAGCTAGGGGGCGAACATGCGTCGCCGGCGCGCTCCCACCCCCACTCGGCAGTGAGGACTCCGATGCACGGGGCAGGTGGCTACGCCTGACACCCGCGATCGTTCCCCGCTGAGAGAGAAGAGCGGTCGGATGTTGTAAACACAGCTGACCGTTCTTCTCCCTGGAATGATCACAGAGCCCCTGTGATCCTTCTATATAGGATCACAGGTCTCTAAGATCATTTCAAAAGCCCCTCCCCCATACAGTTAGAATCACTCTCCTAGGCTCACATTTATCCCCTTGATCACCCACAGTGTTAACCCCTTCCCTGCCAGTGTCATTATTACAGTGACAGTGCATATTTTTAGCACTGATTACTGTAGTAATGTCACTGGTCCCCCCAAAAGTGTCAAAAATGCCAGTTAGAGGTCCGATCTGTCTGCCGCAATGTCACAGTCCCACTAAAAATCGCTGATCGCCGCCATTACTAGTAAAGAAAAAAAAAACAATATGAATTACATAAAAATTACATAAATCGTTCCCGTAGTTAGTAGACGCGATAACTTTTGCACATATATAAAAAAAAAAATATTGCAATTTTTTTTAACCAAAAATATGTAACAAAAACAAATTGTAACAAAATGTTACATTTTGATTTTTATTTATTTTTTGTTTGGGAATGTTATATAGCAGAAAGTGAAAAATATAGTTTTTTTTTTGTTTTTTCAGAATTGTCGCTCTTTTTTTGTTTATAGCGCAAGTAAAAATCGCAGAGGTGATCAAATACCACCAAAAGAAATCTCTATTTGTGTGGAAAAAAAAAGGACATCAATTGTATTTGGGTACAGTGTCGCACAACTGCGCAATTGTCCGTTAAAGTAATGCAGTGCCGAATTGCAAAAAAATGGCCTGGTCATTAAGGGGGCAAATCCTTTCCGGTCCAGAAGTTTTTAACCACTTACCCACTAGGCACTTAAACCCCCTTATATACTACCCCTACTGAGGAAGTCGTGATGCGAAAGCATAAGACGCCACGCGTATAGGGGGAGGAGACCTGGACGGACGAGCAGCGACCCACCAGCTCGGCTCCCGACAGCTACTGTTTTTGGCGTGTACGGTCCGCACAAGCCCATTGTGCCGATTCATGTGAGTGCAATTCTACTTTGAATGTGAATCAATTAAAGGATAATAGCAGTGTACACTTAGATGCCTCATTATCTTTATTCACATATCATGTCCATGGGGTGGTGAGAGATCGATCCAGGAAGTGGCATTTTTTATTGAGGATTCAATGCTGGTTTAATACTTCAGTGAGGTGAGAGGCCATCTGGTGGCTAAACGGTGGTGGTGTCACTTGCACTTTTATATGGAAACATCTATCAAGCACTTTATTGAATTTTAAACCACGGTTATATTTATATTTTAGTAGACTCTTATGCACTTTACTTTGAATGCACTTTATGGACATTATATATTGCACCTAAGAGGAATATATATTGCACTTTAAGCGAGTTTATTGATTTATATGATGCACATTGTCACTTTATTTGATTTTATATAGCGCTGTATACATATTTGTCTATTGTACCAGTCCTGCCCACGTATGCAACCCATGACCATCCTGTGTGCCATGTATGCAACCCATGACCATCCCGTGTGCCATGTATGCAACCCATGACCATCCCGTGTGCCATGTATGCAACCCATGACCATCCTGTGGTGCCATGTATGCAATCTCTGACCACCCCGTGTGCCATGTATGCAATCTCTAACCACCCCGTGTGCCATGTATGTAATCTCTGACCTCCCCGTGTGCCATGTATGCAACCCCTGACCATCCCATGTGCCATGTATGCAACCCCTGACCATCCCATGTGCCATGTATGCAATCTCTGACCATCCCATGTGCCATGTATGCAATCTCTGACCATCCCATGTGCCATGTATGCAATCTCTGACCACCCCATGTGCCATGTATCCAATCCCTGACCATCCCATGTGCCATGTATGCAACCCCTGGCCATCCCATGTGGCATGTATGCAACCCCTAACCATCCCATGTGCCATGTATGCAATCTCTGACCACCCCGTGTGCCACGTATGCAATCTCTGATCACCCCGTGTGCCATGTATGCAATCTCTGTTTACCCCCTGTGCCATGTATGCAATCTCTGACCACCCCATGTGCCATGTATGCAACCCCTGACCATCCCATGTACCTTGTATGCAACCCCTGACCACCCCATGTGCCACGTATGCAATCTCTGATCACCCCGTGTGCCATGTATGCAATCTCTGATCACCCCCTGTGCCATGTATGCAATCTCTGACCACCCCGTGTGCTATGTATGCAATCCCTGACCATCCCATGTGCCATGTATGCAATCTCTGCTCAACCCTTGTGCCATGTATGCAGTCTCTGACAATCTCTTGTGCCATGTATACACCCTCTGACAATCTCTTGTGCCATATATGCAGTCTCTGAAAGTCTTTTGTGACATGCCTGCAGTCTCTGACCTTCTTTTGTGCCAAGTAAGCAGTCTCTGACCATCCCTTGTGCCATATCTGCTGTCTATGATCATTCCTTGTTCCATTTATGCAGTCTCTCATTATCTCTTGTGCCATGTATACAGTCTCTGACTGTCTCTTGTGCCATGTATACAGTCTTTGACCATCCCTTGTGCCATGTATGCAGTCTATGATCATTCCTTGTGCCATGCATGCAGTCTCTGAGCATCTCTTGTGCCATGTATACAGTCTCTTACCATCCCTTGGGCCATGTATGCAGTCTCAGTCTGACCATCCCTTTTGCCATGTATGCAGTCTCTGACAATATCTTGTGTCATGTATGCAGTCTCTGATCATTCCTTGTGCCATGTATGTAGTCTATGCTCGTCTTTTGTGCTATGTATACAGTCTCTGACTATGCCTTGTGCCATTTATACAGACTCTGATCATCCCTTGTGCCATGTATGCAGTCTCTGACAATCACTTATGCGATGTATACAGTCTCTGATTGTCTCTTGTGCCATGTATACAGTCTCTGACTGTCTCTTGTGCCATGTATACAGTCTCTGACTGTCTCTTGTGCCATGTATACAGTCTCTGACTGTCTCTTGTGCCATGTATACAGTCTCTGACTGTCTCTTGTGCCATGTATATAGTCTCTGACTGTCTCTTGTGCCATGTATATAGTCTCTGACTGTCTCTTGTGCCATGTATATAGTCTCTGACTGTCTCTTGTGCCATGTAGGCAGTCTCTGACAATCACTTGTGCCATGTATGCAGTCTCTGACAATCACTTGTGCCATGTATGCAGTCTCTGACAATCACTTGTGCCATGTAAGCAGTCTCTGATCATCTCTTGTGTCATGTATACAGTCTCTGATCATCTCTTGTGCCATGTATGCAGTCTCTGACCATCTCTTGTTACATGCCTGCAGTCTCTGACTGCCTCTTGTGCCATGCATGCAGTCTCTGACTGTCTCTTGTAAAATTAAATTTCTGCAGTCTGTGACCGTCTCTTGTGCCATGCATGCGGAACCACTATAGCTTAATGAAACACAAATAAAGTGTATGCCATATGGGAGGGGGTGAAGCGGGAGGAAGAATGGGGGGGGGGGGGTGCACCAAATTGCACCTTCGCCTGTGTAGTCAAAAATCCTTGCACCGGCCCTGAACTCAACACCAAGTTCACTATATGGATCCCTTATATATTTATACTAGGAGATCATATCCCCCCCTTAAGACAGAATAAATTCAGTTCCTCTAATCTTTCCTCATAGCTGAGCTCCTCCATTCCTCTTATCAGTTTGGTTGCCCTTCTCTGCACTGTCACTACTTATTGCTATCGTAGGGGATATTTAAATTACCTGTGATAACAATAAAAATTATTTAAAAAAATGAAAGGGAAGGTGTCAAAATAAAATAAAAAGCAAAATAAATAATAATAACAAAAAACATTCAAGCACCCCGTCCCCCCCGCGTTTGCGCGCAAAGGCGAGCAAAAGCATCGATCTGGAGTTATATGTCAACAGCAATCATAGCATGCATGTGAGGTATCGCCACGAACATCAGATCGAGGGCAGTAATTCTTGCATTAGACCTCCTCTGTGTATCTAAAAAATGTACATAGTTTGTTGCCGCTGCACGGGCGTGCGCAATTTTAAAGCATGTCATGTTTGGTATCTATGTACTCGGCAAAACATCATCTTTTATATTTTAAAGCGGAGTTCCGGGCACAAAATCGATATTTTTTTTTGTGCCCGTCCGCTTGTTCCCCCTCACCTGAAAAGGAATTGGATAGTTAGGTTTTTTTTTTTTTATTTACTCACCTTGTAATTGAAGATCGAATATACTCACCTAGTTTTCACTTCCTCCCTCTGTGCCGAGGCTCAGTCGTCTCTTCCGGGCTTGCACTGATTCCTGGGAGCTGAACGTCATCGCTCCCAGGAATCAATGCGACGGCACCGGCCCCGCTCGTCACTTCCGGGCGACACCGCATTCCCCTGCTAAACAGCTTCTGGGCATGCCCAGAAACTGTGGAGGAATGCGGCGCCGCACCGGAAGTGACGAGAGGGGCCGGTGAAGGCGCATTCTGGGAGAAGAAGACACAGAAGAGGACCGCGCCGGCTTCAGCTGCCCACAAGAGAGATGGAAATGCTGTGGAAGAAATTTTAGAAGTGAGTATTTCTTCTTGCAGGTAAGTGCGAACCGGGACAGATCAGAGGCTAGCCATTGTGGAATGTACTAGCCCTGACTGTCCCGGGGGTATGTTTGTTGAAAAATGATTTCTGTGCCCGGAACTCCGCTTTAACAAACAATTGGGCATTATATAGTGTATGTGTGCATAAAATTTAAAAAAAGTTTTTTTTTTTCCCCAAAAAATTGCGTTTGCAAAAATCTCTGCACAAATACCGTGTGACAAAAGAAAAATGCAACACCCACCATTTTGTTCTGTAGGCCCTCTGCTTTAAAATATATATATAATGTTTGGGGGTTTAAAGTAAATTTCTAGTAAAATAAAATAATTTTTTCATGTGAACAAAAAGTTTAAAAAAAGGAAAATGTATTTTTGTTTCTTTTTTCAAATTTAAAAAAATTGTGACAAAAAGCTAGATCTGCAAAATACTCAATATGCCTCTCAGCAAATAGCTTGAGGTGTCTACTTTCGGAAAGGGGGTCATGGGGGGGGTTGTGTTATCTTGGCATTTAGTGGCCTCCGAAACTGTGATAGGTAGTGAAGAGTGAAACCAACAATTTACGCCCTTAGAAAGCCTGAAGGCAGTGATTGGATTTCGGGGTCCTGTACATGGCTAGACTCAGGGGCAGACTGAGAACCCTCAGGGCCCCCCCGGGCAAAATAAATCAAGGGCCCACTTCCAGGCCCCACCGATGTTCAGCCTCCGGCCATACCCACATTCCGCCTCCAGCCACACCCACATCTTGCCTCCAGAAGAAGGGGAGGAGAGCGTGACGTGTGTCTGCTCTTCTCCCTCCCCTCTATCTGGCGGCACCTGCTATGCCAGGCCTAGATGCTGGAGTTGGGCAAGGGGCTCTCAGGATACTTAGTTGAGGGAAGGGGCACTATAATGGGGTGCAGGGTTGCCAACCCCCCCGAGTGAAATTTACTGAGAGGGTGTCCAAAATCTACAAGACACATGAAATTTACTAATATAGAGCCACATTTTTTACAGACAATTGAAAAAATGACATAAAATTGCTAATTTCAGTGCAAAACAGTGCAAATATCAACATTTAAGCTATATATTGTGTTAATCGCACATATTACTAGTGTGATTAGCAATGTGTTTTAGGTATAACAAAAGGCCAAAAACATATTTCTCCATTTATGTGAAGGTCAGGTTAATAAAACCCAACACAGGGTTTTCCTTTACAGTGTAAGTGGGAACTCTCTGGACCCTGACATAAAAGAGAACATTGTGGACCCTGATATAAAGGAGAACTCTAAAGACTCTGATGTAAGAGGCTTTGCTGTTGACTCTGGTGTAAAGGGAAACTCTGATGTAAAAGAGTCTCTGGTCACCACAGCCCCCTTTACACAAGAGTCCATAGAGCTCCCCCTTACATTACTGTCCACAGAGACTGCATACAATGCACAAGAGATGGTCAGAGACTGCGGACATGGCACAATGGATGGTCAGAGACTGCATACATGGCACAAGGGATGGTCAGAGACTGCATATCTGGCACAAGAGACAATCAGAGACTGCATAAATGGCACAAGAGATGGTCAGTGACAGGATACATGGCAAAAGAGATGGTCAGAGACGGCATATATGGCAGAAGAGACAGTCAGAGATGGCATATGGCAGAAGAGACGATCAGAGACTGCATACATGGCACAACAGATGATCAGAGACTGCAGACATGGCACAAGGGATGGTCAGAGACTGCATACATGGCAGAAGAGATGGTCAGTGACTGCATACATAGAACAAGAGAAGATCGGAGACTGCATATATGGCACAAGGAACGGTAAGAGACTGCGGACATGGCACAAGGGATGATCAGAGACTGCAGACATGGCACAAGGGATGGTCAGAGACTGCATACATGGCAGAAGAGATGGTCAGTGACTGCATACAAAGAACAAGAGAAGATCGGAGACTGCATACATGGCACAAGGAACGGTAAGAGACTGCGGACATGGCACAAGGGATGATCAGAGACTGCATACATGGCACAAGGGATGATCAGAGACTGCATACATGGCACAAGGAATGGTCAGAGACTGCATACCTGGCACAAGAGACAATCAGAGACTGAATAAATGGCACAAGAGATGGTCAGTGACTGGATACATGGCAAAAGAGATGGTCAGAGACGGCATATATGGCAGAAGAGACGGTCAGAGACGGCATATATGGCAGAAGAGATGATCAGAGACTGCATACATGGCACAACAGATGATCAGAGACTGCAGACATGGCACAAGGGATGGTCAGAGACTGCATACATGGCAGAAGAGATGGTCAGTGACTGCATACATAGAACAAGAGAAGATCGGAGACTGCATACATGGCACAAGGAACGGTAAGAGACTGCGGACATGGCACAAGGGATGATCAGAGACTGCAGACATGGCACAAGGGATGGTCAGAGACTGCATACATGGCAGAAGAGATGGTCAGTGACTGCATACAAAGAACAAGAGAAGATCTGAGACTGCATACATGGCACAAGGGACGGTCAGATACTGCAGACATGGCACAAGGGATGGTCAGAGACTGCAGGCATGGCACAAGGGACGGTCAGAGACTGCAGGCATGGCACAAGGGATGGTCAGAGACTGTTGGCATGGCACAAGGGACAGTCAGAGACTGAAGGCATGCGAGCATGACACAAGGGGCGGAGACTGCGGGCATGGCCAAGGGGCAGTCAGACTGTGGGCATGGCACAAGGGGTGGTCAGAGACTGCGTGCATGGCACAAGGGGCGGTCAGAGACTGTGGGCATGGCAAGAGGAGCGGTCACACTGCGGGCATGGCACAAGGGGTGGTCAGAAACTGAGGGCATGGCACAAGGAATGGCTGATACAATAATATTCACAGCCAGATTCTGACAGCATAAAGATAAAAGATGTTTGTATACCCTACCTTCCAGAGATGGTATGGAGAAATCTTCATCTGTGGTGGTACCATTGCCACTGCGCCTCTCCCCCCTGGTCTCCCTCAACTCTAGGCTCCTCCCCCTCATCTTCAGGCTCCTGTCCCTTGTCTAACTTGGCTCCTCCCCCTGGCCTTACTTGGCTCCATGCCCCTCCCCCTAATCTCCAGGCCCCTCCCCCTAGTCTAGATTGGCTCCAGGCTCTTCCCCGGGCTCCCCCTCATCTCACATGCCCTCCAGTTCAGTGGCCATAATCTGTGTGCTGCTGAACTGGAGGCGTTCCTGTCCCTCTCTCTGCCACCACCCAGATGGAAGGAGGGATTTTTTTTTTTTTTTCAGGATCCAGTGATCCATGCTTTGACGGCTGAAGAGAGGGGGCGGAGTCTTCTAGCCGAGCCTGTCTCTCTGCCCTGCATCTGGCGCAGGAGTGAAGTAGCCAGCGCCAGGCCCCTCCTCCCACGGAAGTAGCGCCGGCGGCCGGGCCTCTCCTCACGTGGCCCCTATAGCCCGATGTTGTCTCTTAGAGAAAACATCGGGTGAATTAATTCTGTACTGGGCGGCGGGCCTCCTTCCCGGCCGGGCCCTCAGACCACGTCCGAAGTGCCCAATGGCTCAGTCTGCCCCTTGTTAGACTGCCAAAAAGTCTCACATATGTGGTTAAAAAGAAAAAATTTGAATACCGCGCTATCCAAACAAAAAAGGAGCTGCTAGCCCAAACAACTGACAATAAGGCTCCGTTTACATTAGGTCGCTCCGACTTAGGGGGCGCCCTGTGAAGTCGCGTGCAGCGTGACTTCGGCCCGACTTGCACGGACTTCACATAATGGAAGTCAATGCAATTCGCTCCCAGGTTGCCCCGAAGTAGTACAGGACCCTTTTTCTAAGTCGCTCCTATTAGAATGGGTCTTGTACTACACTATGGGAGCGACGGTGCACGACTTGTCAGGCTGACCAAGTCGCCTGACAAGTCGTACCAGTGTGAATGGACACTAAAAGTTGTGATAAATACAAAATAGATAATAAGTGCAGCGCTAAAAATAAATAGTGAACCTTGAAAATTCACAATATATGTGCATAAGGAATAATCATGTAGCACCCTACAGGTAGGTGCTAGGTAAATGTATAGTGGGCCTTGTCTGCCTAACAGCAGGGCCATGATTTCTTTTGGTAGGGTGTCAGGGTTTCCAGGTGTGTTTGCTGAAGGGGGAGTCTCCCCACTGGCTCTGTGAGAGGCTTCTCATAGGGCAGTGGAGGAAACCCAATCAGGGATACATTCAGGCTTGTAACTACCCCAGAAGGCAGATTCTGCTGCAAAGGATTCTGGGAGTGGGTATAGGTTTGAGGGAGAGCATGACTCATTGTCTTTGGCGGGAGCAGAGTCCCAGGAGGGAGAGTGCGGCTGTCTCTCCTCCTGTTTGAGGAAGCGGATATCTCGGGGTGCTGCCTGAGAATCCAGAGTGAGTTGAGCTGAGGGGGATCTGGCGTGCCGAGAACCAGCGGAGGACAAGAGGGGTCCAGTCCCAGGAAACCCTACACAGGTCGTAAGTACTGAGGATTGCCCCTGGGGGTCTGCCTAGAGTCAGTGGGTGTGACGGTGGCCGGTATCAGACCCCTGGCCTTCTCATTCAACTCGTGAACAAAGACCAAGCAATCTCACACCCTGCCGTCACTTGCGTAACAATGCCACTCTCAGCTGCACCCAGCACCCAGAAGCCTGAAGGTGGTGATTGGTTTTCGGGGTCCTGTACGTGGCTAGACTGCCAAAAAGTCTCACACATGGGGTATCCCTGTACTCAGGAGAAGCAGCAGAATGTATTTTGGGGTGTCATTTCACATATACCCATAGCAAGCATCCACAGGTAAAACACCAAAATTGCAGTCAAGACAGGCTATCTATGATGAGAACTGACGCGTTTCGTCATACCAGACATTCTCAAAGGATATTGCCCACATATATATATATGTGGTATCTCCATACTCAGGAGAAGCAGCAGAATGTATTTTGGGGTGTCATTTCACATATACCCATGGCATGTGTGAGCAATATATAATTTCAATGACATCTTCTTTTTCATTCTTCAAACAACTGTGACAAAAAAATAAACATTCAATGGGCTCAACATGTCTCTCAGGAAATTCCTTGGGGTGTCTACTTTCCAAATAGGGGTAATTTAGGGGGGGGGGTGGTACTGTCCTGCCATTTTAGCACTTCAATAAATGAGATAGGCAGTCAGAAAGTAAAAGCTGCGTAAATTCCAGTATATACACCATAGTTTGTAGATGCCATTGCCGGGACAAGGTCATCCAGTGCCCTGGGCAAGGATGCCAAACTGCACCCCCCTTTCCCTTAGGGTTACGGTCAAGGCACCCCCTATCCCTGCAATAAATCATTGCACCCAGGGCAACCGACCCTCCTGGCCACCCCTTGTCCCGGCCCTGGTCGACGCTATAACTTTTGCGCAAACCAATAAATATTCGCTTATTGAGATTTTTTTTATCAAAGACATGTAGCTAAATACATTTTTGCCTAAGTGGAGGACAAAAATTTAGTTTATTGGATATTTTTTATAAACAAAAGTGGAAAATTTCATTTTTTCTCAAAATTTTCGGTCTTTTTTATATATAAACAAAAGTGGAAAAATTTCATTTTTTCTCAAAATTTTCGGTCTTTTTTATATATTTTTTTTTGCATTTATATCGCAAAAAATAAAAACCGCAGAGGTGATTAAATATCACCAAAAGAAAGCTCTATTTGTGGGGAATGTAAATTTAGTTTGGGTACAGCGTCGCATGACCGCACAATTGTCAGTTAAAGTCACACAGTGCCAAATTGCAAAAAAATGGCCTGGTCATAAAAGTGGTTGTAAACCCCCCTTAACCACTTAAGCACCGGAAGATTTTACCCCCTTCCTGACCAGGGCCTATTTTGCGATTCGGCACTGCGTGACTTTAACGGACAATAGCGCGGTCGTGCGACGCTGTACCCAAATGAAATTGATATCCCTTTTTCCCCACAAACAGAGCTTTCTTTTGGTGGTATTTGATCACCTGTGCGATTTTTTGATCATGCGCTATAAACAAAAAAAGAGCGAAAATTTTGCAAAAATAACAATATTTTTCACATTTTTTTATATGAAATCCCCCCCCCCCCCAAAAAAAAATATAAAAATCTAAATTTTTTAACATTTTAGGCCAATTTGCTTTCTGCTACATATGTTTGGTAAAAAAAATCGCAAAAAGCGTATTTTGATTGGTTTGCGCAAAAGTTATTGCGTTTACTAACTAAGGGAAAGATTTTTGTCATTTTTATTGTTTTTTTTTTTAACGAGTAATGGCGGCGATCTGCGATTTTTTTTGCGGGACTGCGACATTGCGGTGGACAGATCGGACCCTTGACTGACATTTGTGACACTTTTGGGGGTACCAGTGACATTACAGTAAACCCCCCCTCCATTGCGGGGTTACGTTCCGGACCCAGCCGCGAAAAGTGAAAATCCGCGAAATAGAAAAACTCTATTAAAATGCATTGTAGCCATGTTTTTTTTTACTGTCACTGTACGTGTAAAAGCATTTTAAGGTCTTTAAACACACTTTTAAAACAATAGAAACTCATTTAAACACATAAAAGATACTGAGAGACAGAGCAAGAGCTATGGAAAACACAAAAATATTTCATTTTTAATGATTTATATAGTAAAATAACATTACAAAAAAAACGCAATATACCGGGACCGCAAAAACTGAACCACGATGGAGCGGGGGTTTACTGTACTACAGTAATCAGTGCTATACATATGCACTGTTACTGTAAACTCCGGCGGCGCGCGCTCGCCCCCTATTGGCTCCCAGGCTAGTGACGTATCGGTATGTCACTTTGCCTGGGAGGGGCTGACCGCCGCTGTATATAGTCGGGCGGCGGT
The DNA here is from genome assembly GCF_965119305.1 of Pelophylax lessonae. NCBI lineage: Eukaryota > Metazoa > Chordata > Amphibia > Anura > Ranidae > Pelophylax > Pelophylax lessonae. Next base: position 13,289,876 of record NC_138772.1, read on the forward strand.
TGGCAAGTGGTTAATAACTTTTACCAATAGGTAAGCATAAGGCTTACCTATAGGTACTGTAAATATCTACTAAAACATGCACAGTTTTGGAGATATTTACATTTCATGCAGCCGATGATATCATCAGCATATGCGTTCTGAAGGAATGGCCACCCGTGCCGTTTCTTCAGAGCCCTGTGCCGTGACCGGCGGCTCCCGCGTGCATGCGCAGAAGTGACGTCATGTGGCTCCAGCCAGTAATACAGCCAGAGTCCGCAGACCCGGAAGGAAGATGGGTGAAGATAGATACAGCCGCCAGCGGGGACGTTTACAGGTAACTGTCACATAATGTGCTAGTATGCGATGCATACTACCATATTATGCATATACTTTGCAGGGAAGCAAAAAAAGAAAAAAAAAAAGAGTTTACTTCCTCTTTAACTACTAGCCGACCGCTCACTGGGCTGCTACTGCGGCAAAGTGGCTTGTTAAGGTCTGACAATGTAGACCTACGTCACCAGATTCTCCCCTCCCTCGGTGGCGCGCTGTAACGCTCTGGGTTCTTAGTTCAATGGGGCTGGATCTACAGCTGCAGAATTCCACTCAGTAGTCTTGTAGAGATATGTTAAATCACCTGATCCAACTCTCTTGACTCATCACAGTGGTGCAGCCTGATTCAGTATGCACATATACAAACACTCAGATAATGATGTTGCAGGAGTGATAGTAATTATGCAAGTAGCAGTGAAATGATACACTGAAGGTATAGGCTTTGAAGAGTGACAGTAGATGATGATAAGCACTCAGATAGTGATGTTGCAGGAGTGATAGTAGATGATGATAGGTAGAAGTAATAGTTACAATGGATAACACAGGTATGTTAGTCTCTATGTAGGTGTGTGGAGGTAGGTTGGTAACCGATGTGAGAATCGGATAGGGCTGGTATCCGATGTGAGAATCGGATAGGCTGGTAACCGATGTGAGAATCGGATAGGGCTGGTAACCGATGTGAGAATCGGATAGGTTGGTAACTGATGCGAGAATCGGATAGGGCTGGTAACCGATGTGAGAATCGGATAGGTTGGTAACTGATGTGAGAATCGGATAGGGCTGGTAACCGATGTGAGAATCGGATAGGCTGGTAACCGATGTGAGAATCGGATAGGGCTGGTAACCGATGTGAGAATCGGATAGGCTGGTAACTGATGTGAGAATCGGATAGGCTGGTAACCGATGTGAGAATCGGATAGGGCTGGTAACCGATGTGAGAATCGGATAGGCTGGTAACTGATGTGAGAATCGGATAGGGCTGGTAACCGATGTGAGAATCGGATAGGGCTGGTAACCGATGTGAGAATCGGATAGGCTGGTAACTGATGTGAGAATCGGATATAGCTGGTAACTGATGTGAGAATCAGCTAGGCTGGTAACTGATGTGAGAATCGGATAGGCTGGTAACTGATGTGAGAATCGGATATAGCTGGTAACCGATGTGAGAATCGGATAGGCTGGTAACTGATGTGAGAATCGGATATAGCTGGTAACCGATGTGAGAATCGGATAGGGCTGGTAACCGATGTGAGAATCGGATAGGGCTGGTAACCGATGTGAGAATCGGATAGGCTGGTAACTGATGTGAGAATCGGATATAGCTGGTAACTGATGTGAGAATCAGCTAGGCTGGTAACTGATGTGAGAATCGGATAGGCTGGTAACTGATGTGAGAATCGGATATAGCTGGTAACCGATGTGAGAATCGGATAGGCTGGTAACTGATGTGAGAATCGGATATAGCTGGTAACCGATGTGAGAATCAGATAGGGCTGGTAACTGATGTGAGAATCGGATAGGCTGGTAACCGATGTGAGAATCGGATAGGGCTGGTAACCGATGTGAGAATCAGCTAGGCTGGTAACCGATGTGAGAATCGGATAGGCTGGTAACCGATGTGAGGATTGGATAGGGCTGGTAACTGATGTGAGAATCGGATAGGCTGGTAACCGATGTGAGAATCGGATAGGCTGGTAACCGATGTGAGAATCGGATAGGCTGGTAACCGATGTGAGGATTGGATAGGGCTGGTAACTGATGTGAGAATCGGATAGGCTGGTAACTGATGTGAGAATCGGATATAGCTGGTAACTGATGTGAGAATCAGCTAGGCTGGTAACTGATGTGAGAATCGGATAGGCTGGTAACTGATGTGAGAATCGGATAGGCTGGTAACTGATGTGAGAATCGGATATAGCTGGTAACCGATGTGAGAATCAGATAGGGCTGGTAACTGATGTGAGAATCGGATAGGCTGGTAACCGATGTGAGAATCGGATAGGCTGGTAACTGATGTGAGAATCGGATATAGCTGGTAACCGATGTGAGAATCAGATAGGGCTGGTAACTGATGTGAGAATCGGATAGGCTGGTAACCGATGTGAGAATCAGATAGGGCTGGTAACCGATGTGAGAATTGGATAGGGCTGGTAACTGATGTGAGAATCGGATAGGCTGGTAACCGATGTGAGAATCGGATAGGGCTGGTAACCGATGTGAGAATCAGCTAGGCTGGTAACCGATGTGAGAATCGGATAGGCTGGTAACTGATGTGAGAATCGGATAGGCTGGTAACTGATGTGAGAATCAGATAGGGCTGGTAACTGATGTGAGAATCGGATAGGCTGGTAACCGATGTGAGAATCGGATAGGCTGGTAACCGATGTGAGAATCGGATAGGGCTGGTAACCGATGTGAGAATCGGATAGGGCTGGTAACCGATGTGAGAATCGGATAGGCTGGTAACTGATGTGAGAATCGGATATAGCTGGTAACTGATGTGAGAATCAGCTAGGCTGGTAACTGATGTGAGAATCGGATAGGCTGGTAACTGATGTGAGAATCAGATATAGCTGGTAACCGATGTGAGAATCGGATAGGCTGGTAACTGATGTGAGAATCGGATATAGCTGGTAACCGATGTGAGAATCGGATAGGCTGGTAACCGATGTGAGAATCAGATAGGGCTGGTAACTGATGTGAGAATCGGATAGGCTGGTAACCGATGTGAGAATCAGATAGGGCTGGTAACTGATGTGAGAATCGGATAGGCTGGTAACCGATGTGAGAATCAGATAGGGCTGGTAACTGATGTGGTGTTCAGAGGTATGCACAAACAGAGTTGCAGGGTAACAGATAGAAGTAGACACAAGAGCTAGCAATCTAGTTCAGGAATGCAGGATTTAGTAAGCAGTAGGCACAAGAGCTAGCAATCTAGTTTAGTAATGCAGGTGATAGATACTAGAGAGCATGTATCCTAGAGCTAGCAACAGTTCTGTAATGCAGGTATTAGTTAGCAAGCATTGTTGATAAGAGGGGGTCCCCTGTGGGGTACTTATCAATAGCCAGTAGTGAGGGAGTGCAGGACAAGGTAGCGAGGCTCCGGTCAATCCAGGTATAAGGTATGTAGCTGGAAGATTCGGCAGCGTCAGGTTAGGCAGGTATCAGGAGCGGTTGCACGAACAATGTGTGAGTGCAAACCGTCAGTTGAAATAGCCACTCAGTGCGGCGCCTGATGATGATGTCAGCACTGTTAAAGGAATACACACCTATATGCGTTCCACCTACCTGAGTGGTGGAACGCAACCCGGAAGTGAGGTGATAGAAAGGCACTGAGAGTACCAGGATCTTACACGCGTGCGTGCCGCCGGAGGCTCGCTCCCGCTGTATTCAGTCACAGCGGGAGTCGGGCCAGGGGAGGAGAGGCGGTGATCACCGCTGCTCTTCCCCAATCGTCGGGGATTGAGTGTGGAGATCCGCCTGCTTGTGTAAACAAAGTAGGCGGATCTCCTAAGTGACAGGCAGGGTCAGATTATAAAGAAATAAGTTGCGCTGTGAGTTGAACCATCAAATGAAATAGTCCATAAATGTCCAATAAACAAAGATGAATGTGGAGACTTGTGCAGGTACCGCTTACCAGAAGTTGAATAAAGGAAAGCCAAATGGTGAGTAGTTCCACTCGTCCTCAAGGTTGTGACACAATGATTCTCCCGATTCCAGTGTAAATCTCCTCAATGGGACATTAAAAGTGAAAGAAAACAAACACCATAGTGTAAATCCGAAAATAAATGGGGAATAACACCCAAAATTTATATTTAGGCCTTGTGCAGGTACCGCTTACCAGAATTAACCACTTTACGTCCGCTCACAGTAATATTACTGCGGCAGAGTGGCTCGTTATCGTCTGACGACGTAGTATTAACATCGTCAGACACTCCCCCTTCTGGGCGGTGCTTGCGCGCCGCCGGGGGCGCGCTCCCGCTGTTTTCATTCACAGCGGGAGTCGGGCCAGGGGAGGAGCAGCGGCGATCGCCGCCGCTCTTCCCCCGATCGTCGGGGATCTAGTGTGGAGATCCGCCCGCCTGTGTAAACACAAGGGGACGGATCTCCATAGTGACAGGGAGTGACAGATCGGAGTGTTCAGCATAGCTGGACATGCGATCTGTCCATGACTCACTCAGTCCCCTCCCCCTCCACAAGTCAGTAAGCACCAGGCATACATTAACCCCTCCCTCTCCAATAAAATTAACCCCTTCCCTGCCAGTGTCATTTTTACAGTAACAGTGCATATTTATAGCACTGATTACTGCAGTAATGTCACTGGTAACCCCAAAAGTGTCAAAAATGTCAGTCAAGGGTCCGATCTGTCCGCCGCAATGTCGCAGTCCCACAAAAAAAATCGCAGATCGCCGCCATTACGCGTTAAAAAAAAAACCACCAAAAATGACAGAAATCTTTCCCTTTGTTAGTAAACGCAATAACTTTTGCGCAAACCAATCAAAATACGCTTATTGCGATTTTTTTTTACCAAACATAGGTAGCAGAAAACAAATTGGCCAAAAATTTTTAAAAAAATTGGTTTTTACATCTTTTTTGGGGGGAATTTCATATAAAAAAATGTTAAAAATATTGTTATTTTTTCAAAATAAACGCTCTTTTTTTGTTTATAGCGCAAAAAGTAAAAATCGCACAGGTGATCAAATACCACCAAAAGAAAGCTCTGTTTGTGGGGAATAAAAGGACGTAAATTTAGTTTGGCTACGGCGTCGCACGACCGCGCAATTGTCAGTTGAAGTCGCACATCGCCGAATCGCAAAAAGTGGCCTGGACGGAAGACAGCAAAATCCTCCGGTGGTAAAGTGGTTAAAAAAGGGAATGGCCAGATAATAAAAGGTAACTCCAACCCGCCTCAGAAGTCGGGGATCAGGGGACCTCACAGTTCTGGTGTAGATCTGAGGAACCCCAAACATGCAAAACGGGTGAGCGATGATATGTCTAAATACTCTTACCAACTCCACAAATAGATAAGCAGGGGTTCGAATAACTCAGCTAGGACCTCCACTGTGAACTCCGCCAACTCCACATTTGTGTAGGCAGGGGATCAGATACAATCAGCTGGGACCTCCGCTTGAAACTTCACCAAAGGGCTCGAGTTGTAAGTCAGGGGTTAACCAGGGAACACAGAGGAGAGAGCCATAGCATAAAACCCAAGATAAAATTTATTGCACAAAGGAAAAACACTTACAAAACGTCAGAAAAAAGGTGCATGGATGGAGAGGGATGTGTAAGCCGCCGGCTGGACGGCTCCGCTTGCCCCGTCCTTCGTAGACAGATACGTAGGGATGACGTCAGCACGCCGCGTCCTGACGCGTTTCATCAAAGATGATATTCTCAAAGGATCAGATTACAGGATTCAGCATAGCTGAACCTGCGATCTGTGTCTGTGTCACACAGTCCCCTCCCCCCACACACATCAGTAAGCATGAGGCACACATTTAACACCTTGATCACCAACAGTGTTAACCCCTTCCCTGCCAGTGTCATTATTACAGTGACAGTGCATATTTATAGCACTGATTACTGTAGTAATGTCACTGGTAACCCCAAAAGTGTCAAAAATGTCAGTTAGGGGTCCGATCTGTCCGCCGCAATGTCGCAGTCCCGCAAAAAAAAAAATCGCAGATCGCCGCCATTACTAGTAAAAAAAAATAAACAATAAAAATGACAAATCTTTCCCGTAGTTGGTGAACCCAATAACTTTTGCGCCAACAAATCAAAATACGCTTATTTGGATTTTTTTCCCCAAAAATATGTAGCAGAAAACAAATTGGCCTAAAATGTTAAAACATTTTGATTTATAAATTTTTTTTTTGGGAATGTCATATAGCAGAATGTGAAAAATATTTTTTTTTTTTTCTCAAAATTATCGCTCTTTATTTGAAAAATTAAAAATTGCACAGGTGATCAAATACCACCAAAAGAAAGCTCTATTTGTGGGGAAAAAAAGGACATAAATTTAATTTGGGTACAGCGTCGCACGACCGCGCAATTGTCCGTTAAAGTAACGCAGTGCCGAATCGCAAAATATGGCCTGGTCAGGAAGGGGGTAAAACCTTCCGGTCTTAAAGTGGATAAAAATACGCTCATTGAGAATTTTTTTGTCAAAGACATGTAGCTAAATACATCTTGGCCTAAATAGATGACAAAAATTGAATATATTGGATATTTTTTAACTGTCAAAGTAGAAAATTTAAATTTTTTTACAAAATTTTCGCTTTTCTTTTATTAATATTGCAAAAAATAAAAATCGCACAGGTGATCAAATACCACCAAAAGGAAGCTCTGTTTGTGGGAAAAAAAGGACGTCAATTTCGTTTGGGTATGGTGTTGCACGACCGCGCAATTGTCAGTTAAAGTCGCACAGCGCCGAATCGCAAAAAGTGGCCTGGACGTAAAGCAGGAAAACCCTCCGGTGGTAAAGTGGTTATTAAGGGGGGGGGGGGTAAAACCTTCCAGGGGTGAAGTGGTTAATGGCACCTCAGGAAGGGGCAGCCGCTGTGCGTTTTGTTGCCCGGGGCTAAGGAAACGCGCTCCGCTGGGGTGTTTGTTGTGAATGGGCCGTCCTATGCGCAGGGAGAGGAAACGCCCCGAAACGGCGAGTCGCCTCGTTACGCTTGGCTGTAATCCCAACAAATGTAGAAAAGCCCCCAAATTCTTTCTACATTCCCATCACCCACATCACTGTCCATTCTGTGCATTGCCTCTGCTGTCAGTGAAGCTCCCTGACCACGTGACTCCTCCTACTCCTCCTCTCCCAGCAGGGGTCGCTGCCCGCTACTCTACCGCCTGATCTGAGAGAGAGAGAGGGGACGCGTGTGACGTCAGCGCGCAGCGTAGAGCGGCGGCCCGCGCGGGCGGTGTTGCTGTACGTCCCTCAGAGACCGCGTGTGAGTGAGCGGAGAAGAGCGGAGAGAGGCGGGAGAGGTCTGAGGTAACCGGGGAAGGGTTAGAGACCACAATACTACATGTGTAGCTTCTATACATGGTTGTCATGGGCAACAGCGGCCTTGTTTTATATATGAGAGCAGCCTGTCTGTATTATATAATGGGGCAGAGGTGGGGTGACCCCCAGGTATACAGGGGACCCTATAGGGGGATTCCAGGGGCCCTCACAGGTGGCTCAGGGGCCCCTCCGCCATGGCTCAAGTATACAGAGAACCCTAAAGGGGGACTCCAGCTTTCCTGGGGCCCTCACAGGTGGCTCAGGTGCCCCCCCAGCCATGAATCAGATATGGTGGGGGAGGGGTGACCCTAATGTGACCTCAGGTATACAGAGAAGTAAGCTGGAGTCCCCCCTATATCAGTGATGGAGATCCTTGGCACCCCAGAGGTTTTGGAACTACATTTCCCATGATGCTCAGCTACACTGCAGAGTACTGGAGCATCATGGGAAATGTAGTTCCAAAACCTCTGGGGTGCCAAGGATCTCCATCACTGATATAGGGGGGACTCCAGCGTACCTGGGGCCCTCACAGGTGGCTCAGGGGCCCCTCCGCCATGGCTCAGGTATGGTGGGGGAGGGGTGACCGTAATGTGACCTCAGGTATACAGAGAACTCTATAGGGGGACTCTAGCTTACCAGGGGCCTCTCAGGCATGGTGGGGGAGGGGTGACCCCTGGTTTATAGAGAATCCTATAGGGATACCTGGGGCCCTCACAGGTGGCTCAGGGGCCCCTCAACCATTGCTCAGGTATGGTGGGGGAAGGATGACCCCAATGTGACCTCAGGTATATAGAGAACTCTATAGTGGGACTCCAACTTATCTGGGGCCCTCACAGGTGGCTCAGGGGCCCCTCAACCATTGCTCTGGTATGGTGGGGAAGGAAGGGTGACCCCCAATGTATAGAGAAAACCCTATAGGGGGAATCCAGCTTATCTGTGGCCCTCAGGTGTGACTGAGGGGCTCCCACAGACATGGCTGTTATAGCAAGGGAGGGTTTAGGTGGGGGGGGGGGGGGACTCCAGCTTACCTGGGGCTTTTACAGGTGGCTCAGAGGCCCCTCAGCCATGGCTCAGGTATGGTGGGGGAGGAGGGGTGACCCCAATGTGACCTCAGGTATAGAGAAAACCCTATAGGGGGACTCCAGCTTACCTGGGGCTTTCACAGGTGGCTCAGGGGCCCCTTAGCCATGGCTCAGGTATGGTGGGGGAGGGGTAACACCAGGTTTATAGAGAACCCTATAGGGGGACTCCAGCTTATGGTGGGGTAGGAGTGACCCCCAGGTAAACAGAGAAATCTATAGGGGGGACTCCAGCTTACCTGGGGCCCTCACAGGTGGCTCAGAAGGCCCCTCAACCATGACTAAGGTATGTTGGGTGAGGTATACAGAGAACCCTATATGGGGGAAACCAGCTTACCTAGGGCTCTCACAGGTGGCTCAGGTGCCCCCCTCCCCAGCCACGGCAAAGGTACGGTGGGGGGAGGGGTTAAGTGGGGGGATGACCGCAATGTGACCTCAGTTATACCGAGAACCCTAAAGGGGGACTCTCAGCCCCCCCCCCCCCAGCCATGCCTCGTCTCAGGTACAGTAAGGGAGGGGTTAGATGGAGGGTATGATCTCGGGTATACCGAGAACCCTAAACGGGGACTCCAGCTTACCTGGGGCCCTCACAGGTTGCTCAGGTCCCCCCCCCCCTTCATGGCTCAGGTACAGTAGGGCAGAGGTTAGATGGAGGGTATGACCTCAGGTATACAGAGAACCCCATAGGGGACTCCAGCTTACCTATGGCCCTCCCAGGTAGCTCAGTGCTGGCGGGGGAGGGGTTAGGTTGGCTGTTTGAGAATGGAGGAGATCTCCAGGATGGAGGATGCTATTGCTGAAGATGTCCGGTTGCCTGGCTGCCATGCTGGTTGGGTTCTGTGCTTTTAAATCTCAATGCAGAACCCTAACATCACTGCTTGTCCGGGGTCAAAGCCTCGGGGTCACGCTTACCGCCCTACGCGTGTTGGTGTGCTGTGGCGTCATTCATTGTCAGCGTCCTCTTGATTCCTGAGCAGAAAGGGGCGCTGCAAAGGACACTAAGGAAGATCGCTCATGTGGTGCATCGCGGCTCACTCATTTTGAATGGGGGGGGGGGGTGCCAGGAAGCTATTGCCCCACCTTTATGAATGATCCCCCCCCCCCGGGCCTAATTCACTCACCACATGGGCTGTGAGTGCGGAGAGATTCTCTACACAGAGCTTCTATCTTGAAGCAAATATTAACAAAATATATATATATATGGTCTGAAGGTTGGTCAGAACCCCAAAACATTAACCACTTCAATACCGGGCGCTGTCACCCCCTTCCTGCCCAGGCCAATCTTCACCTTTCAGCGCTGTCACACTTTGATTGACAATTGCGCTGTCATGCAACACTGCACCCATATGACATTTTTATCATTTTTTTTTCACACAGATAGAGCTTTCTCTTGGTGGTATTTCATCACCACTGGGGTTTATTTTTGCTAAATTCAGGGACTTAGGGAATAGATTGAGGAATAGGACCTCCAAGGTGGTTTTCTCTGAAATACTGCCTGTACCTCGAGCCACACAAGAGAGGCAGAAGGAGATTAGGGAACTTAACAAGTGGCTGAGGAATTGGTGTAGGAAGGAGGGGTTTGGGTTCCTGGAGAACTGGGCTGACTTCTCAGTCGGCTACCGGCTCTTTAGTAAGGATGGGCTGCACCTTAATGGGGACGGTACAGCTCTTTTGGGGAGAAAGATGGCCACCAAGTTGGAGGGGCTTTTAAACTAGGAGACGGGGGGGAGGGCTCAGAAGTAGAGTCAGTCAGGAGGAAGCAGAGGACTGAAGGCAGCTGTAGTGTCTGCAGCGACAGTAGGTCCACAAGGTCAATCGGTAGGTCTGTGCGGGAGAACCTCAGACCAAACAGGAATAAACATAACCGCCAATCACGTTTAACTTCCGTAAAACTAAGAGGTGTATATGCTAATGCCAGGAGCCTAGCTAATAAAATGGATGAGTTGGAAATGTTAGTACATGAGGATGACATAGACCTTGTGGGAATAACAGAGACTTGGTTCGACCACTCACATGACTGGCTGGCCAATATCCAAGGGTATTCGGTGTACCGGAAGGACAGGGTAGGAAAAAGAGGGGGAGGGGTATGTCTCTATGTCAAGAACAATATAAAGGTGACAGAAAGGAGTGACATTACGGATGGGATGAGCATGGATTTAGAATCTGTGTGGGTTGAACTCCATAGGGAAGGAGAAAAGGGGAAAGTAATTGTGGGGGTTTGCTATAGGCCACCTAACCAAGGGGAGGAGGTAGAGCTGGAATTTTTAGCACTAATGGGTAAAGTGGCAAAATTGGGATCAGTCATCGTATTGGGGGACTTCAATTACCCCGACATTGACTGGGAAGAGGGGACTGCACACTCACAGAAGGCCCGCCTATTCACGGAAACCTTACTGGATAATTACATGTCACAGTTGGTGGATTCCCCCACCAGAGAAAACGCAGTCCTGGATCTATTGCTCACTAATGACCCAGACATAATCTCGGAGGTAGGAGTCCAGGACAACCTGGGCTCTAGCGATCACAGGATGATCACATTTAGTGTAAATAACAACATAACAAGACAAGTGGGGAACATAAGAACCCTAAACTTCAGAAGGGCAAACTTTCCAAAATTGTACTCATTGATGGAAAGGGTAAACTGGGACCAAACCCTGGGATCCCTGACCACAGAGGAAAAATGGGAATGCTTTAGGAACATATTAGGCAAAGGCATCTTGCAGTGCATTCCTATGGGAAATAAATTTAGAAGAGACAAAGCCAAACCTGGCTGGCTAAACTGTAGCGTCATAAAACTTATTAGGGGGAAAAAATTGGCCTTCAAGAAGTATAAATCAGAGGGCACAGTATCGGCTTTCGAGCAATACAAGGAGGCAAATAAGAAAAGTAAACAAGAAATCAAGATGGCTAAAATCAACTTTGAGAGACAAATAGCGGAGGATAGTAAAAAAAACCCAAAGAAATTCTTTAAATATATCAACAGCAAAAAAACTAAGGCAGAGCATATTGCACACATAATTAACAATGATGGGAGGATGGTTACAGAGGACACTGAAAAAGCAACCGTGCTAAATGCTTTTTTCTCGTCAGTCTTTACACAGGAAACGGAGGGGTACACTGACCATGACTGTATGGTTAGTAGTAATAAACAGGACTTGCCACTATGGCTAACAGAGGGGGAAATCAGGGAAAGGCTGGATAAACTTAACACAAACAAATCACCAGGACCGGATGGCATACATCCGAGAGTACTCAAGGAACTCAGTAAAGTTATATCGAGACCACTGTTCCTGATCTTTGCTGACAGTATTAGGACAGGAGATGTACCAGGGGATTGGAAGAAAGCTAACGTGATTCCAATATTCAAAAAGGGCCAGAGGCATATCCCGGGAAATTATAGGCCTGTCAGTTTGACATCAGTAGTATGTAAACTTCTGGAGGGGATGATAAGGGACTATATTGTAGAGTTTGCTAAGGACAACAACATCATCAGCAGTAATCAGCACGGGTTTACAAATGGGCGTTCTTGTCAAACCAATCTCCTTACATTCTACGAGGAGGTGAGCTGTGAGCTAGATAGGGGGAGACCAGTGGATGTGGTGTACTTGGATTTCGCTAAGGCGTTTGATACAGTTCCCCACAAGCGCTTAATTTATAAAATAAGGTCTGCAGGTATCGATAGCAGGGTTTGCTCTTGGATACGGAACTGGCTAAAAAGGCGGGTCCAAAGGGTAGTAATAAACAGCGCATACTCAGACTGGTCTGAGGTGGTAAGCGGGGTCCCCCAAGGCTCAGTCCTGGGACCAACCTTGTTCAATTTATTCATAAACAACATTGAGGTCGGGATCAGTAGTTCGATATCAGTTTTTGCAGATGACACAAAATTGGGCAGGGCAATAACTTCACAACATGAAGCAGATATCCTACAGAATGACCTGGACAAAATTACAGAGTGGACAACGACATGGCAAATGAGGTTTAACGTGGAGAAGTGTAAGGTTTTGCACTTGGGGACTAAAAACATAAAATCACAATACACGTTAGGAGGGGAGCCCTTGGGGGAATCAAAAATGGAGAAGGATCTGGGAGTCTTGGTTGATGATAGATTAGGAAACAGCATGCAATGTCAAGCGGCAGCTTCCAAAGCCAACAGAATATTAGCATGCATAAAGAAAGGGATGCATTCCAGAGATAAGACTATAATCCTTCCACTTTATAAAACTCTGGTCCGACCGCATCTGGAGTATTCCGTCCAGTTCTGGTCGCCAGTCCTCAGGAGGGATGTGTTGGAGCTGGAGAGAGTCCAGAGAAGGGCAACTAAACTAATTAGGGGATTGGAGGACCTTGACTATGAAGAGCGTCTACAATCGCTCGATTTATTCTCCCTGGAGAAGAGACATCTGAGGGGGGACATGATAGCAATTTATAAATATCTTAATGGGGATCCCAGCTTAGAAAAAAAGCTGTTCATTCGAAGGGATTGCATGAGGACTCGAGGGCATACAATGCGATTAGAGGAGAAGCGTTTTAACCTCAGGCAACGCGGGGGGTTCTTTACTGTTAGGGCAACAAGATTGTGGAATTCTCTACCACAAGAGGTGGTTTCTGCGGGTAGTATGGTGGCTTTCAAAAGACTCTTAGACTTACATCTCAAGGATCAGAACATTCAGGGGTATGGGAGATGATTACAGCCACACACACCTACACAGGTTGAACTGGATGGACTATTGTCTTTATTCAACCTCACCTACTATGTAACTATATGTAACTATGTAACTATGTAGTCCCCCCCCCCTATGTCGTAGTCCCCCCCCCCTATGTCGTAGTCCCCCCCCCCCTATGTCGTAGTCCCCCCCCCCTATGTCGTAGTCCCCCCCCCCCCCCTATGTCGTAGTCCCCCCCCCCCCTATGTCGTAGTCCCCCCCCCCCCCCTATGTCGTAGTCCCCCCCCCCCCCCTATGTCGTAGTCCCCCCCCCATGTCGTAGTCCCCCCCCCTATGTCGTAGTCCCCCCCCCCCCCCTATGTCGTAGTCCCCCCCCCCTATGTCGTAGTCCCCCCCCCCTAGTCCCCCCCCCCCTATGTCGTAGTCCCCCCCCCCCTATGTCGTAGTCCCCCCCCCCCCTATGTCGTAGTCCCCCCCCCCCCTATGTCGTAGTCCCCCCCCCCCCTATGTCGTAGTCCCCCCCCCCTATGTCGTAGTCCCCCCCCCCCCTATGTCGTAGTCCCCCCCCCCTATGTCGTAGTCCCCCCCCCCCCTATGTCGTAGTCCCCCCCCCCCCCCTATGTCGTAGTCCCCCCCCCCCCTATGTCGTAGTCCCCCCCCCCCTATGTCGTAGTCCCCCCCCCCCTATGTCGTAGTCCCCCCCCCCCTATGTCGTAGTCCCCCCCCCCCATGTCGTAGTCCCCCCCCCCCTATGTCGTAGTCCCCCCCCCCCCTATGTCGTAGTCCCCCCCCCCCCTATGTCGTAGTCCCCCCCCCCCTATGTCGTAGTCCCCCCCCCCCCTATGTCGTAGTCCCCCCCCCCCTATGTCGTAGTCCCCCCCCCCCCTATGTCGTAGTCCCCCCCCCCCCCATGTCGTAGTCCCCCCCCCCCATGTCGTAGTCCCCCCCCCCCCCATGTCGTAGTCCCCCCCCCCCCCCATGTCGTAGTCCCCCCCCCCCCCCCCATGTCGTAGTCCCCCCCCCCCCCCCCCATGTCGTAGTCCCCCCCCCCCCCCCATGTCGTAGTCCCCCCCCCCCCTATGTCGTAGTCCCCCCCCCCTATGTCGTAGTCCCCCCCCTATGTCGTAGTCCCCCCCCCCCCCCTATGTCGTAGTCCCCCCTATGTCGTAGTCCCCCCTAAGGCTACGTTCACATGTAGGCGTTTTGGGGCATTTTTCAGCTCTAAGGATAAGCTCAAAAAACGCCCAACAAGACAAATCCTATTCATTTCAATGGCCCCTGTTCACATCTGAGCGTTCCTATGCCTTGAGCAACACACCCGACGCTCCAAAAAGTACATGAGCTTCTTTTTTGGGTAGATTACAGGCGTTTTTGTTAGATGTCAATGACTTCCTCCAAACGCCTGCAAAAAACGCCTATAAAAACTCCTGATAAACGCCTATAAAATAGCAATGCCTAGATGTGAACGTTGCCTAAAAGTTGCTGATCTCCGCCATTACTAGTAAAAAAAATTAAATAAATAAAAATTCCATAAAAAATATACCATAGTTTGTAGACGCAATACCTTTTGCACAAACCAATCAATATACACTTATTGGTATTTTTTGTTTTACCAAAAATATGTAGTAGAATACAAATTGGCCTAAATTGATGAAGAAATTTAATTTTTTTTTTTTTTTTTTTTTTTAATGGATGTGTTTTATAGCAGAAAGTAAAACATGTTGCTTTTTTTCAGAATTGTTGCTCTGTTTGTTTATAGTGTAAAAAATAAAAACGCAGAGGTGAGCAAATACCACCAAAAGAAAGCTCTATTTGTGAGGGGAAAAAAACATCAATTGTATTTGGGTACAGCGTCGCACGACCGCGCATTTGTCAGTTAACCACCTCCCACCCGGGCCATAGTACATATACGGCCGGGTGGGAGTCTCGTCCTTCTGAATGGACGTTCCGGAACGTCCTTCAGAAGGAGAGAGATCGCGCCGCCGCGGGCACGCGCAGCGGCGCGATCTCGATGTGCCTGTGTCCCTAGGACACAGAGCAACAAGCCTCGGCAGGAGGGCCCTGTGATTGGCCCTCCTGATCACATGACGGCTGTGACCAATCACAGCCGTCATGTAATGTAAATAGAGCCGTTGTAACGGCTTCGATCTCTTCTCCTCCTGACAGATCCTGTCAGTGAGAAGAGAAGAGGATCAATTCTGCAGCTGGGGTGATCAGTGAGTATTTCTAATTACTCACTGATCACAGGGGGGTCTGTGCTGGTAATCAGATGATTGATTACCAGTGCAGCCCTGGGGGGAGGGGATGCCACTAGAGCCACCAGGGATGGCAAACAGGGCTCAGAGAGCCTGCCAGTGGTGCCCCCCTATCAGTGCTGCCCACCAATGCCATCTATCAGTGCCGCCCACCAGTGCCCATTATTGCCCACCAGTGCTGCCTATCAGTGCCCCCCATCAGTGCCCATCAGTGCCGCCCATCAGTGCCGCCGATCATTGCCCATCAGTGCTGCCTATCAGTGCCCACCAGCGCTGCATATCAGTGCTATCTATCAGTGCCACATATCAGTGCCCATCAGTGCTGCATATCAGTGCTACCTATCAGTGCCCATCAGTGCCACCCCATCAGTGTCTCCTCATCAGTGCCTGTCAGTGCGGCGTCATCAGTGCTCATCAGTGCAGGAAAAAACGTATCTATTTACAAAATTTTATTACCTAAACAAAAAACTTTTTTTTTTTTCAAACTTTTTGGCCTTTTTTTATTTGTGCACCAAAAAAGAAAAAACCTGGCGGTGATCAAATACCACCAAAAGAAAGCTCTATTTGTGGGGGAAAAATGACATAAATTTGGTTTAGGTACAGTGTTGCATGACCGCGCAATTGTCATTCAAAATGCAACAGCGCTAAAAGCTGAAAATTGGTCTGGGAAGGAAGGGGGTTTAAGTGCCCTGTATTGAGGTGGTTAAAATAACGCAGTGCCGTATTGCAAAAAAAATGGCCTGGTCATGAAGGGGGTAAAGTTGTTAAATGAATAAAAATTTATTGGCACCTTTTAGCAGAAGAAAAGCTCAAGAAAAATGTATCGCTTTAAATTCTATTTTGCTGGGTTCACACTCTGTGATCGCAGACATTGCATGTAATTTGCACCGCATGGCTGTGCTGATCACATGTGATGTCTGTGCAATGCAAATTCAGCCATACAAATTGTAAGGCTGAAATTGCATCGCATTCACCCCAAAATGGTGCAGGACCCTTTTTTTTTTTTTTGGTCTGCACTGGAATTGAATCACATGGGTGCTCACACCTATGCGATCCAAATTCTGCACCATTTGACAGTTCGCATTGCGATCTGCGAACCGACCTGGGGGTGTCATTAACTTTTACATTGACACCCCCAGCGGTTCACAGATGTCGGTGTGAACCAGTGTGCGATGCAGGAACCGGCACTAAATTGCAGGGTTTCCTGCATCGCACCAGTGTGAACTGGGACTGTATGTCTTCACACTGGTCTGTTGTGCTTCTGTTGTGGTGTAAAAATATTGCTTGCTGCATTTCTGGTTCTGCACAAAACTCGCACCTCCCTGTTGAAATGCATTGAAAAAGCAGTAGGAATGCATCAATAATGCACCCATGTTACATTTCTGATGCGGTTTTTAAGTCACCTGACCTATGAAGAAACAAACCATAAGCCTGGTAAAATCATTGTGAATTTGCGGCAAAATTGCATGCATTTTCGGTGCCATAATCGCACTTTATTCTTATCCACATAATGCCGATAACACCATTTTCAGCCGATATGTTTTGGTGCATCTCTAAAAGAAAGGTTAGTGTTTGCTGCTTGGGGAGCAGTGTTAATTTCGTCGACTAAAACCGACTAAAACATTTTGTCGACTAAATTAACACAATTTTAGTCGCATAAAATACAACTAAAACAATTCAGATGACTAAAATACGACTAAAACTAAAATGGCATTTTAGTCAAGACTATAACTAAATTGAAATTTGCTGCCAAAATTAACACTGGTGCATGCTCAAAGCTTAATACCATAAATAACACAGGGCTTGACAAATTTTCCTGAAATCTAGGAGCCAGCTAAAAAAGTTAGGAGCCAGTTTTTTTTTTTTTTTAAACTAACAACCAAGCTTTATTTAATAAAACGGATACTAAATTTACACATAAATATGACT